>NC_060117.1:9902272-10222727 GCF_021155765.1 Diprion similis
CTGACGAACCCACCCAAGAATTTCAGGATCGGTTCATAAATAGCCGAGATTCGTTGAAAAATGTCGAATTTCTGGCTATCTTGTCTCTAAATCAAGATTCCTCAATTTTTCTGCTCATCTGACCCGCATGTCTGCGATTCCGACGAACGCGCATTGCAATTTGAGGTCTCATCCGCAACTTGGTCAGAACGGTCAGAACCGACAAGAATCGAGGGTATCTCGGCCAAATACTAACTTTTTTCTGAATTTTCGGTGCGGGGCAGCTGAGTGTCTGGAGCCCTGACAAACCCGCCCAAGAATTTCAGGATCGGTTCATAAATAGCCGAGATTCGTTGAAAAATGTCGAATTTCTGGCCATCTTGTCTCTAAATCAAGATTCCTCGATTTTTCTGCCCGTCTGACCCGAATGTCTGCGATTCCGAAGAACGCGCATTGCAATTCGACGTCTCATCCGTAACTTGGTCAGAACGGTCAGAACCGACAAGAATCGAGGGTATCTCAGCCAAATACTAACTTTTTTCTGAATTTTCGGTGCGGGGCAGCTGAGTGTCTGGAGCCCTGACAAACCCGCCCAAGAATTTCAGGATCGGTTCATAAATAGCCGAGATTCGTTGAAAAATGTCGAATTTCTGGCCATCTTGTCTCTAAACCAAGATTCCTCGATTTTTCTGCCCGTCTGACCCGAATGTCTGCGATTCCGAAGAACGCGCATTGCAATTCGACGTCTCATCCGTAACTTGGTCAGAACGGTCAGAACCGACAAGAATCGAGGGTATCTCAGCCAAATACTAACTTTTTTCTGAATTTTCGGTGCGGGGCGGCTGAGTGTCTGGAGCCCTGACGAACCCACCCAAGAATTTCAGGATCGGTTCATAAATGGCCGAGATTCGTTGAAAAATGTCGAGTTTCTGGCTATCTTGTCTCTAAATCAAGATTCCTCAATTTTTCTGCTCGTCTGACCCGCATGTCTGCGATTCCGACGAACGCGCATTGCAATTCGACGTCTCATCCGTAACTTGGTCAGAACGGTCAGAACCGACAAGAATCGAGGGTATCTCGGCCAAATACTAACTTTTTTCTGAATTTTCGGTGCGGGGCGGCTGAGTGTCTGGAGCCCTGACAAACCCACCCAAGAATTTCAGGATCGGTTCATAAATAGCCGAGATTCGTTGAAAAATGTCAAATTTCTGGCTATCTTGTCTCTAAATCAAGATTCCTCGATTTTTCTGCTCGTCTGACCCGAATGTCCGCGATTCCGAAGAACGCGCATTGCAATTCGACCTCTCATCCGTAACTTGGCCAGAACGGTCAGAACCGACAAGAATCGAGGGTATCTCGGCCAAATACTAACTTTTTTCTGAATTTTCGGTGCGGGCGGCTGAGTGTCTGGAGCCCTGACGAACCCACCCAAGAATTTCAGAATCGGTTCATAAATGGCCGAGATTCGTTGAAAAATGTCGAATTTCTGGCTATCTTGTCTCTAAATCAAGATTCCTCAATTTTTCTGCTCGTCTGACCCGCATGTCTGCGATTCCGACGAACGCGCATTGCAATTTGAGGTCTCATCCGCAACTTGGTCAGAACGGTCAGAACCGACAAGAATCGAGGGTATCTCGGCCAAATACTAACTTTTTTCTGAATTTTCGGTGCGGGGCGGCTGAGTGTCTGGAGCCCTGACGAACCCACCCAAGAATTTCAGGATCGGTTCATAAATAGCCGAGATTCGTTGAAAAATGTCGAATTTCTGGCTATCTTGTCTCTAAATCAAGATTCCTCAATTTTTCTGCTCATCTGACCCGCATGTCTGCGATTCCGACGAACGCGCATTGCAATTTGAGGTCTCATCCGCATCTTGGTCAGAACGGTCAGAACCGACAAGAATCGAGGGTATCTCGGCCAAATACTAACTTTTTTCTGAATTTTCGGTGCGGGGCAGCTGAGTGTCTGGAGCCCTGACAAACCCGCCCAAGAATTTCAGGATCGGTTCATAAATAGCCGAGATTCGTTGAAAAATGTCGAATTTCTGGCTATCTTGTCTCTAAATCAAGATTCCTCAATTTTTCTGCTCGTCTGACCCGCATGTCTGCGATTCCGACGAACGCGCATTGCAATTTGAGGTCTCCTCCGCAACTTGGTCAGAACGGTCAGAACCGACAAAAATCGAGGGTATCTCGGCCAAATACTAACTTTTTTCTGAATTTTCGGTGCGGGGCGGCTGAGTGTCTGGAGCCCTGACGAACCCACCCAAGAATTTCAGGATCGGTTCATAAATAGCCGAGATTCGTTGAAAAATGTCGAATTTCTGGCTATCTTGTCTCTAAATCAAGATTCCCCAATTTTTCTGCTCGTCTGACCCGAATGTCTGCGATTTCGAAGAACGCGCATTGCAATTCGACGTCTCATCCGTAACTTGGTCAGAACGGTCAGAACCGACAAGAATCGAGGGTATCTCGGCCAAATACTAACTTTTTTCTGAATTTTCGGTGCGGGGCAGCTGAGTGTCTGGAGCCCTGACGAACCCACCCAAGAATTTCAGGATCGGTTCATAAATAGCCGAGATTCGTTGAAAAATGTCGAATTTCTGGCTATCTTGTCTCTAAATCAAGATTCCTCGATTTTTCTGCTCGTCTGACCCGAATGTCTGCGATTCCGAAGAACGCGCAATGCAATTTGAGGTCTCATCCGCAACTTGGTCAGAACGGTCAGAACCGACAAGAATCGAGGGTATCTCGGCCAAATACTAACTTTTTTATGAATTCTCGGTGCGGGGCAGCTGAGTGTCTGGAGCCCTGACGAACCCACCCAAGAATTTCAGGATCGGTTCATAAATAGCCGAGATTCGTTGAAAAATGTCGAATTTCTGGCTATCTTGTCTCTAAATCAAGATTCCTCAATTTTTCTGCTCATCTGACCCGCATGTCTGCGATTCCGACGAACGCGCATTGCAATTTGAGGTCTCATCCGCAACTTGGTCAGAACGGTCAGAACCGACAAGAATCGAGGGTATCTCGGCCAAATACTAACTTTTTTCCGAATTTTCGGTGCGGGGCAGCTGAGTGTCTGGAGCCCTGACAAACCCGCCCAAGAATTTCAGGATCGGTTCATAAATAGCCGAGATTCGTTGAAAAATGTCGAATTTCTGGCCATCTTGTCTCTAAATCAAGATTCCTCGATTTTTCTGCCCGTCTGACCCGAATGTCTGCGATTCCGAAGAACGCGCATTGCAATTCGACGTCTCATCCGTAACTTGGTCAGAACGGTCAGAACCGACAAGAATCGAGGGTATCTCAGCCAAATACTAACTTTTTTCTGAATTTTCGGTGCGGGGCGGCTGAGTGTCTGGAGCCCTGACGAACCCACCCAAGAATTTCAGGATCGGTTCATAAATGGCCGAGATTCGTTGAAAAATGTCGAGTTTCTGGCTATCTTGTCTCTAAATCAAGATTCCTCAATTTTTCTGCTCGTCTGACCCGCATGTCTGCGATTCCGACGAACGCGCATTGCAATTCGACGTCTCATCCGCAACTTGGTCAGAACGGTCAGAACCGACAAGAATCGAGGGTATCTCGGCCAAATACTAACTTTTTTCTGAATTTTCGGTGCGGGGCAGCTGAGTGTCTGGAGCCCTGACAAACCCGCCCAAGAATTTCAGGATCGGTTCATAAATAGCCGAGATTCGTTGAAAAATGTCGAATTTCTGGCCATCTTGTCTCTAAACCAAGATTCCTCGATTTTTCTGCCCGTCTGACCCGAATGTCTGCGATTCCGAAGAACGCGCATTGCAATTCGACGTCTCATCCGTAACTTGGTCAGAACGGTCAGAACCGACAAGAATCGAGGGTATCTCAGCCAAATACTAACTTTTTTCTGAATTTTCGGTGCGGGGCGGCTGAGTGTCTGGAGCCCTGACGAACCCACCCAAGAATTTCAGGATCGGTTCATAAATGGCCGAGATTCGTTGAAAAATGTCGAGTTTCTGGCTATCTTGTCTCTAAATCAAGATTCCTCAATTTTTCTGCTCGTCTGACCCGCATGTCTGCGATTCCGACGAACGCGCATTGCAATTCGACGTCTCATCCGCAACTTGGTCAGAACGGTCAGAACCGACAAGAATCGAGGGTATCTCGGCCAAATACTAACTTTTTTCTGAATTTTCGGTGCGGGGCAGCTGAGTGTCTGGAGCCCTGACAAACCCGCCCAAGAATTTCAGGATCGGTTCATAAATAGCCGAGATTCGTTGAAAAATGTCGAATTTCTGGCCATCTTGTCTCTAAACCAAGATTCCTCGATTTTTCTGCCCGTCTGACCCGAATGTCTGCGATTCCGAAGAACGCGCATTGCAATTCGACGTCTCATCCGTAACTTGGTCAGAACGGTCAGAACCGACAAGAATCGAGGGTATCTCAGCCAAATACTAACTTTTTTCTGAATTTTCGGTGCGGGGCGGCTGAGTGTCTGGAGCCCTGACGAGCCCACCCAAGAATTTCAGGATCGGTTTATAAATGGCCGAGATTCGTTGAAAAATGTCGAGTTTCTGGCTATCTTGTCTCTAAATCAAGATTCCTTAATTTTTCTGCTCGTCTGACCCGCATGTCTGCGATTCCGACGAACGCGCATTGCAATTCGACGTCTCATCCGTAACTTGGTCAGAACGGTCAGAACCGACAAGAATCGAGGGTATCTCGGCCAAATACTAACTTTTTTCTGAATTTTCGGTGCGGGGCGGCTGAGTGTCTGGAGCCCTGACGAACCCACCCAAGAATTTCAGGATCGGTTCATAAATAGCCGAGATTCGTTGAAAAATGTCAAATTTCTGGCTATCTTGTCTCTAAATCAAGATTCCTCGATTTTTCTGCTCGTCTGACCCGAATGTCCGCGATTCCGAAGAACGCGCATTGCAATTCGACGTCTCATCCGTAACTTGGCCAGAACGGTCAGAACCGACAAGAATCGAGGGTATCTCGGCCAAATACTAACTTTTTTCTGAATTTTCGGTGCGGGCGGCTGAGTGTCTGGAGCCCTGACGAACCCACCCAAGAATTTCAGGATCGGTTCATAAATGGCCGAGATTCGTTGAAAAATGTCGAATTTCTGGCTATCTTGTCTCTAAATCAAGATTCCTCAATTTTTCTGCTCGTCTGACCCGCATGTCTGCGATTCCGACGAACGCGCATTGCAATTTGAGGTCTCATCCGCAACTTGGTCAGAACGGTCAGAACCGACAAGAATCGAGGGTATCTCGGCCAAATACTAACTTTTTTATGAATTCTCGGTGCGGGGCAGCTGAGTGTCTGGAGCCCTGACGAACCCACCCAAGAATTTCAGGATCGGTTCATAAATAGCCGAGATTCGTTGAAAAATGTCGAATTTCTGGCTATCTTGTCTCTAAATCAAGATTCCTCAATTTTTCTGCTCATCTGACCCGCATGTCTGCGATTCCGACGAACGCGCATTGCAATTTGAGGTCTCATCCGCAACTTGGTCAGAACGGTCAGAACCGACAAGAATCGAGGGTATCTCGGCCAAATACTAACTTTTTTCCGAATTTTCGGTGCGGGGCAGCTGAGTGTCTGGAGCCCTGACAAACCCGCCCAAGAATTTCAGGATCGGTTCATAAATAGCCGAGATTCGTTGAAAAATGTCGAATTTCTGGCCATCTTGTCTCTAAATCAAGATTCCTCGATTTTTCTGCCCGTCTGACCCGAATGTCTGCGATTCCGAAGAACGCGCATTGCAATTCGACGTCTCATCCGTAACTTGGTCAGAACGGTCAGAACCGACAAGAATCGAGGGTATCTCAGCCAAATACTAACTTTTTTCTGAATTTTCGGTGCGGGGCGGCTGAGTGTCTGGAGCCCTGACGAACCCACCCAAGAATTTCAGGATCGGTTCATAAATGGCCGAGATTCGTTGAAAAATGTCGAGTTTCTGGCTATCTTGTCTCTAAATCAAGATTCCTCAATTTTTCTGCTCGTCTGACCCGCATGTCTGCGATTCCGACGAACGCGCATTGCAATTCGACGTCTCATCCGCAACTTGGTCAGAACGGTCAGAACCGACAAGAATCGAGGGTATCTCGGCCAAATACTAACTTTTTTCTGAATTTTCGGTGCGGGGCAGCTGAGTGTCTGGAGCCCTGACAAACCCGCCCAAGAATTTCAGGATCGGTTCATAAATAGCCGAGATTCGTTGAAAAATGTCGAATTTCTGGCCATCTTGTCTCTAAACCAAGATTCCTCGATTTTTCTGCCCGTCTGACCCGAATGTCTGCGATTCCGAAGAACGCGCATTGCAATTCGACGTCTCATCCGTAACTTGGTCAGAACGGTCAGAACCGACAAGAATCGAGGGTATCTCAGCCAAATACTAACTTTTTTCTGAATTTTCGGTGCGGGGCGGCTGAGTGTCTGGAGCCCTGACGAACCCACCCAAGAATTTCAGGATCGGTTCATAAATGGCCGAGATTCGTTGAAAAATGTCGAGTTTCTGGCTATCTTGTCTCTAAATCAAGATTCCTCAATTTTTCTGCTCGTCTGACCCGCATGTCTGCGATTCCGACGAACGCGCATTGCAATTCGACGTCTCATCCGCAACTTGGTCAGAACGGTCAGAACCGACAAGAATCGAGGGTATCTCGGCCAAATACTAACTTTTTTCTGAATTTTCGGTGCGGGGCAGCTGAGTGTCTGGAGCCCTGACAAACCCGCCCAAGAATTTCAGGATCGGTTCATAAATAGCCGAGATTCGTTGAAAAATGTCGAATTTCTGGCCATCTTGTCTCTAAACCAAGATTCCTCGATTTTTCTGCCCGTCTGACCCGAATGTCTGCGATTCCGAAGAACGCGCATTGCAATTCGACGTCTCATCCGTAACTTGGTCAGAACGGTCAGAACCGACAAGAATCGAGGGTATCTCAGCCAAATACTAACTTTTTTCTGAATTTTCGGTGCGGGGCGGCTGAGTGTCTGGAGCCCTGACGAGCCCACCCAAGAATTTCAGGATCGGTTTATAAATGGCCGAGATTCGTTGAAAAATGTCGAGTTTCTGGCTATCTTGTCTCTAAATCAAGATTCCTTAATTTTTCTGCTCGTCTGACCCGCATGTCTGCGATTCCGACGAACGCGCATTGCAATTCGACGTCTCATCCGTAACTTGGTCAGAACGGTCAGAACCGACAAGAATCGAGGGTATCTCGGCCAAATACTAACTTTTTTCTGAATTTTCGGTGCGGGGCGGCTGAGTGTCTGGAGCCCTGACGAACCCACCCAAGAATTTCAGGATCGGTTCATAAATAGCCGAGATTCGTTGAAAAATGTCAAATTTCTGGCTATCTTGTCTCTAAATCAAGATTCCTCGATTTTTCTGCTCGTCTGACCCGAATGTCCGCGATTCCGAAGAACGCGCATTGCAATTCGACGTCTCATCCGTAACTTGGCCAGAACGGTCAGAACCGACAAGAATCGAGGGTATCTCGGCCAAATACTAACTTTTTTCTGAATTTTCGGTGCGGGCGGCTGAGTGTCTGGAGCCCTGACGAACCCACCCAAGAATTTCAGGATCGGTTCATAAATGGCCGAGATTCGTTGAAAAATGTCGAATTTCTGGCTATCTTGTCTCTAAATCAAGATTCCTCAATTTTTCTGCTCGTCTGACCCGCATGTCTGCGATTCCGACGAACGCGCATTGCAATTTGAGGTCTCATCCGCAACTTGGTCAGAACGGTCAGAACCGACAAGAATCGAGGGTATCTCGGCCAAATACTAACTTTTTTCTGAATTCTCGGTGCGGGGCGGCTGAGTGTCTGGAGCCCTGACGAACCCAACCAAGAATTTCAGGATCGGTTCATAAATAGCCGAGATTTGTTGAAAAATGTCGAATTTCTGGCTATCTTGTCTCTAAATCAAGATTCCTCAATTTTTCTGCTCGTCTAACCCGAATGTCTGCGATTCCGAAGAACGCGCATTGCAATTCGACGTCTCATCCGTAACTTGGTCAGAACGGTCAGAACCGACAAGAATCGAGGGTATCTCGGCCAAATACTAACTTTTTCCTGAATTTTCGGTGCGGGGCAGCTGAGTGTCTGGAGCCCTGACGAACCCACCCAAGAATTTCAGGATCGGTTCATAAATAGCCGAGATTCGTTGAAAAATGTCGAATTTCTGGCTATCTTGTCTCTAAATCAAGATTCCTCGATTTTTCTGCTCGTCTGACCCGAATGTCTGCGATTCCGAAGAACGCGCATTGCAATTCGACGTTTCATCCGTAACTTGGTCAGAACGGTCAGAACCGACAAGAATCGAGGGTATCTCGGCCAAATACTAACTTTTTTCTGAATTTTCGGTGCGGGGCAGCTGAGTGTCTGGAGCCCTGACGAACCCGCCCAAGAATTTCAGGATCGGTTCATAAATAGCCGAGATTCGTTGAAAAATGTCGAATTTCTGGCTATCTTGTCTCGAAATCAAGATTCCTCAATTTTTCTGCTCGTCTGACCCGAATGTCTGCGATTCCGGAGAACGCGCATTGCAATTCGACGTCTCATCCGTAACTTGGTCAGAACGGTCAGAACCGACAAGAATCGAGGGTATCTCGGCCAAATACTAATTTTTTTCTGAATTTTCGGCGCGGGGCAGCTGAGTGTCTGGAGCCCTGACGAACCCGCCCAAGAATTTCAGGATCGGTTCATAAATAGCCGAGATTCGTTGAAAAATGTCGAATTTCTGGCTATCTTGTCTCTAAATCAAGATTCCTCAATTTTTCTGCTCGTCTGACCCGCATGTCTGCGATTCCGACGAACGCGCATTGCAATTTGAGGTCTCATCCGCAACTTGGTCAGAACGGTCAAAACCGACAAGAATCGAGGGTATCTCGGCCGAATACTAACTTTTCTCTGAATTTTCGGTGCAGGGCAGCTGAGTGTCTGGAGCCCTGACGAACCCGCCCAAGAATTTCAGGATCGGTTCATAAATAGCCGAGATTCGTTGAAAAATGTCGAATTTCTGGCTATCTTGTCCCGAAATCAAGATTCCTCAATTTTTCTGCTCGTCTGACCCGAATGTCTGCGATTCCGGAGAACGCGCATTGCAATTCGAAGTCTCATCCGTAACTTGGTCAGAACGGTCAAAACCGACAAGAATCGAGGGTATCTCGGCCAAATACTAACTTTTTTCTGAATTTTCGGTGCGGGGCAGCTGAGTGTCTGGAGCCTTGACGAACCCACCCAAGAATTTCAGGATCGGTTCATAAATAGCCGAGATTCGTTGAAAAATGTCGAATTTCTGGCTATCTTGTCTCTAAATCAAGATTCCTCAATTTTTCTGCTCGTCTGACCCGCATGTCTGCGATTCCGACGAACGCGCATTGCAATTTGAGGTCTCATCCGCAACTTGGTCAGAACGGTCAGAACCGACAAGAATCGAGGGTATCTCGGCCAAATACTAACTTTTTTCTGAATTTTCGGTGCGGGGCAGCTGAGTGTCTGGAGCCCTGACGAACCCACCCAAGAATTTCAGGATCGGTTCATAAATAGCCGAGATTCGTTGAAAAATGTCGAATTTCTGGCTATCTTGTCTCTAAATCAAGATTCCTCAATTTTTCTGCTCGTCTGACCCGCATGTCTGCGATTCCGACGAACGCGCATTGCAATTTGAGGTCTCATCCGCAACTTGGTCAGAACGGTCAGAACCGACAAGAATCGAGGGTATCTCGGCCAAATACTAACTTTTTTCTGAATTTTCGGTGCGGGGCAGCTGAGTGTCTGGAGCCCTGACAAACCCACCCAAGAATTTCAGGATCGGTTCATAAATAGCCGAGATTCGTTGAAAAATGTCGAATTTCTGGCCATCTTGTCTCTAAATCAAGATTCCTCAATTTTTCTGCTCGTCTGACCCGCATGTCTGCGATTCCGACGAACGCGCATTGCAATTTGAGGTCTCATCCGCAACTTGGTCAGAACGGTCAGAACCGACAAGAATCGAGGGTATCTCGGCCAAATACCAACTTTTTTCTGAATTTTCGGTGCGGGGCAGCTGAGTGTCTGGAGCCCTGACGAACCCACCCAAGAATTTCAGGATCGGTTCATAAATAGCCGAGATTCGTTGAAAAATGTCGAATTTCTGGCTATCTTGTCTCTAAATCAAGATTCCTCGATTTTTCTGCTCGTCTGACCCGAATGTCTGCGATTCCGAAGAACGCGCATTGCAATTCGACGTCTCATCCGTAACTTGGTCAGAACGGTCAGAACCGACAAGAATCGAGGGTATCTCGGCCAAATACTAACTTTTTTCTGAATTTTCGGTGCGGGGCGGCTGAGTGTCTGGAGCCCTGACGAACCCACCCAAGAATTTCAGGATCGGTTCATAAATGGCCGAGATTCGTTGAAAAATGTCGAATTTCTGGCTATCTTGTCTCTAAATCAAGATTCCTCAATTTTTCTGCTCGTCTGACCCGCATGTCTGCGATTCCGACGAACGCGCATTGCAATTTGAGGTCTCATCCGCAACTTGGTCAGAACGGTCAGAACCGACAAGAATCGAGGGTATCTTGGCCAAATACTAACTTTTTTCTGAATTTTCGGTGCGGGGCGGCTGAGTGTCTGGAGCCCTGACGAACCCACCCAAGAATTTCAGGATCGGTTCATAAATAGCCGAGATTCGTTGAAAAATGTCGAATTTCTGGCTATCTTGTCTCTAAATCAAGATTCCTCAATTTTTCTGCTCATCTGACCCGCATGTCTGCGATTCCGACGAACGCGCATTGCAATTTGAGGTCTCATCCGCATCTTGGTCAGAACGGTCAGAACCGACAAGAATCGAGGGTATCTCGGCCAAATACTAACTTTTTTCTGAATTTTCGGTGCGGGGCAGCTGAGTGTCTGGAGCCCTGACAAACCCGCCCAAGAATTTCAGGATCGG
Source organism: Diprion similis (assembly GCF_021155765.1). Lineage (NCBI taxonomy): Eukaryota > Metazoa > Arthropoda > Insecta > Hymenoptera > Diprionidae > Diprion > Diprion similis. Next base: position 9,913,183 of record NC_060117.1, read on the forward strand.
TTCATAAATAGCCGAGATTCGTTGAAAAATGTCGAATTTCTGGCTATCTTGTCTCTAAATCAAGATTCCTCAATTTTTCTGCTCGTCTGACCCGCATGTCTGCGATTCCGACGAACGCGCATTGCAATTTGAGGTCTCCTCCGCAACTTGGTCAGAACGGTCAGAACCGACAAAAATCGAGGGTATCTCGGCCAAATACTAACTTTTTTCTGAATTTTCGGTGCGGGGCGGCTGAGTGTCTGGAGCCCTGACGAACCCACCCAAGAATTTCAGGATCGGTTCATAAATAGCCGAGATTCGTTGAAAAATGTCGAATTTCTGGCTATCTTGTCTCTAAATCAAGATTCCCCAATTTTTCTGCTCGTCTGACCCGAATGTCTGCGATTTCGAAGAACGCGCATTGCAATTCGACGTCTCATCCGTAACTTGGTCAGAACGGTCAGAACCGACAAGAATCGAGGGTATCTCGGCCAAATACTAACTTTTTTCTGAATTTTCGGTGCGGGGCAGCTGAGTGTCTGGAGCCCTGACGAACCCACCCAAGAATTTCAGGATCGGTTCATAAATAGCCGAGATTCGTTGAAAAATGTCGAATTTCTGGCTATCTTGTCTCTAAATCAAGATTCCTCGATTTTTCTGCTCGTCTGACCCGAATGTCTGCGATTCCGAAGAACGCGCAATGCAATTTGAGGTCTCATCCGCAACTTGGTCAGAACGGTCAGAACCGACAAGAATCGAGGGTATCTCGGCCAAATACTAACTTTTTTATGAATTCTCGGTGCGGGGCAGCTGAGTGTCTGGAGCCCTGACGAACCCACCCAAGAATTTCAGGATCGGTTCATAAATAGCCGAGATTCGTTGAAAAATGTCGAATTTCTGGCTATCTTGTCTCTAAATCAAGATTCCTCAATTTTTCTGCTCATCTGACCCGCATGTCTGCGATTCCGACGAACGCGCATTGCAATTTGAGGTCTCATCCGCAACTTGGTCAGAACGGTCAGAACCGACAAGAATCGAGGGTATCTCGGCCAAATACTAACTTTTTTCTGAATTTTCGGTGCGGGGCAGCTGAGTGTCTGGAGCCCTGACAAACCCGCCCAAGAATTTCAGGATCGGTTCATAAATAGCCGAGATTCGTTGAAAAATGTCGAATTTCTGGCCATCTTGTCTCTAAATCAAGATTCCTCGATTTTTCTGCCCGTCTGACCCGAATGTCTGCGATTCCGAAGAACGCGCATTGCAATTCGACGTCTCATCCGTAACTTGGTCAGAACGGTCAGAACCGACAAGAATCGAGGGTATCTCAGCCAAATACTAACTTTTTTCTGAATTTTCGGTGCGGGGCGGCTGAGTGTCTGGAGCCCTGACGAACCCACCCAAGAATTTCAGGATCGGTTCATAAATGGCCGAGATTCGTTGAAAAATGTCGAGTTTCTGGCTATCTTGTCTCTAAATCAAGATTCCTCAATTTTTCTGCTCGTCTGACCCGCATGTCTGCGATTCCGACGAACGCGCATTGCAATTCGACGTCTCATCCGCAACTTGGTCAGAACGGTCAGAACCGACAAGAATCGAGGGTATCTCGGCCAAATACTAACTTTTTTCTGAATTTTCGGTGCGGGGCAGCTGAGTGTCTGGAGCCCTGACAAACCCGCCCAAGAATTTCAGGATCGGTTCATAAATAGCCGAGATTCGTTGAAAAATGTCGAATTTCTGGCCATCTTGTCTCTAAACCAAGATTCCTCGATTTTTCTGCCCGTCTGACCCGAATGTCTGCGATTCCGAAGAACGCGCATTGCAATTCGACGTCTCATCCGTAACTTGGTCAGAACGGTCAGAACCGACAAGAATCGAGGGTATCTCAGCCAAATACTAACTTTTTTCTGAATTTTCGGTGCGGGGCGGCTGAGTGTCTGGAGCCCTGACGAACCCACCCAAGAATTTCAGGATCGGTTCATAAATGGCCGAGATTCGTTGAAAAATGTCGAGTTTCTGGCTATCTTGTCTCTAAATCAAGATTCCTCAATTTTTCTGCTCGTCTGACCCGCATGTCTGCGATTCCGACGAACGCGCATTGCAATTCGACGTCTCATCCGCAACTTGGTCAGAACGGTCAGAACCGACAAGAATCGAGGGTATCTCGGCCAAATACTAACTTTTTTCTGAATTTTCGGTGCGGGGCAGCTGAGTGTCTGGAGCCCTGACAAACCCGCCCAAGAATTTCAGGATCGGTTCATAAATAGCCGAGATTCGTTGAAAAATGTCGAATTTCTGGCCATCTTGTCTCTAAACCAAGATTCCTCGATTTTTCTGCCCGTCTGACCCGAATGTCTGCGATTCCGAAGAACGCGCATTGCAATTCGACGTCTCATCCGTAACTTGGTCAGAACGGTCAGAACCGACAAGAATCGAGGGTATCTCAGCCAAATACTAACTTTTTTCTGAATTTTCGGTGCGGGGCGGCTGAGTGTCTGGAGCCCTGACGAGCCCACCCAAGAATTTCAGGATCGGTTTATAAATGGCCGAGATTCGTTGAAAAATGTCGAGTTTCTGGCTATCTTGTCTCTAAATCAAGATTCCTTAATTTTTCTGCTCGTCTGACCCGCATGTCTGCGATTCCGACGAACGCGCATTGCAATTCGACGTCTCATCCGTAACTTGGTCAGAACGGTCAGAACCGACAAGAATCGAGGGTATCTCGGCCAAATACTAACTTTTTTCTGAATTTTCGGTGCGGGGCGGCTGAGTGTCTGGAGCCCTGACGAACCCACCCAAGAATTTCAGGATCGGTTCATAAATAGCCGAGATTCGTTGAAAAATGTCAAATTTCTGGCTATCTTGTCTTTAAATCAAGATTCCTCGATTTTTCTGCTCGTCTGACCCGAATGTCCGCGATTCCGAAGAACGCGCATTGCAATTCGACGTCTCATCCGTAACTTGGCCAGAACGGTCAGAACCGACAAGAATCGAGGGTATCTCGGCCAAATACTAACTTTTTTCTGAATTTTCGGTGCGGGCGGCTGAGTGTCTGGAGCCCTGACGAACCCACCCAAGAATTTCAGGATCGGTTCATAAATGGCCGAGATTCGTTGAAAAATGTCGAATTTCTGGCTATCTTGTCTCTAAATCAAGATTCCTCAATTTTTCTGCTCGTCTGACCCGCATGTCTGCGATTCCGACGAACGCGCATTGCAATTTGAGGTCTCATCCGCAACTTGGTCAGAACGGTCAGAACCGACAAGAATCGAGGGTATCTCGGCCAAATACTAACTTTTTTCTGAATTTTCGGTGCGGGGCGGCTGAGTGTCTGGAGCCCTGACGAACCCAACCAAGAATTTCAGGATCGGTTCATAAATAGCCGAGATTCGTTGAAAAATGTCGAATTTCTGGCTATCTTGTCTCTAAATCAAGATTCCTCAATTTTTCTGCTCGTCTAACCCGAATGTCTGCGATTCCGAAGAACGCGCATTGCAATTCGACGTCTCATCCGTAACTTGGTCAGAACGGTCAGAACCGACAAGAATCGAGGGTATCTCGGCCAAATACTAACTTTTTCCTGAATTTTCGGTGCGGGGCAGCTGAGTGTCTGGAGCCCTGACGAACCCACCCAAGAATTTCAGGATCGGTTCATAAATAGCCGAGATTCGTTGAAAAATGTCGAATTTCTGGCTATCTTGTCTCTAAATCAAGATTCCTCGATTTTTCTGCTCGTCTGACCCGAATGTCTGCGATTCCGAAGAACGCGCATTGCAATTCGACGTCTCATCCGTAACTTGGTCAGAACGGTCAGAACCGACAAGAATCGAGGGTATCTCGGCCAAATACTAACTTTTTTCTGAATTTTCGGTGCGGGGCAGCTGAGTGTCTGGAGCCCTGACGAACCCGCCCAAGAATTTCAGGATCGGTTCATAAATAGCCGAGATTCGTTGAAAAATGTCGAATTTCTGGCTATCTTGTCTCGAAATCAAGATTCCTCAATTTTTCTGCTCGTCTGACCCGAATGTCTGCGATTCCGGAGAACGCGCATTGCAATTCGACGTCTCATCCGTAACTTGGTCAGAACGGTCAGAACCGACAAGAATCGAGGGTATCTCGGCCAAATACTAATTTTTTTCTGAATTTTCGGCGCGGGGCAGCTGAGTGTCTGGAGCCCTGACGAACCCGCCCAAGAATTTCAGGATCGGTTCATAAATAGCCGAGATTCGTTGAAAAATGTCGAATTTCTGGCTATCTTGTCTCTAAATCAAGATTCCTCAATTTTTCTGCTCGTCTGACCCGCATGTCTGCGATTCCGACGAACGCGCATTGCAATTTGAGGTCTCATCCGCAACTTGGTCAGAACGGTCAAAACCGACAAGAATCGAGGGTATCTCGGCCGAATACTAACTTTTCTCTGAATTTTCGGTGCAGGGCAGCTGAGTGTCTGGAGCCCTGACGAACCCGCCCAAGAATTTCAGGATCGGTTCATAAATAGCCGAGATTCGTTGAAAAATGTCGAATTTCTGGCTATCTTGTCCCGAAATCAAGATTCCTCAATTTTTCTGCTCGTCTGACCCGAATGTCTGCGATTCCGGAGAACGCGCATTGCAATTCGAAGTCTCATCCGTAACTTGGTCAGAACGGTCAAAACCGACAAGAATCGAGGGTATCTCGGCCAAATACTAACTTTTTTCTGAATTTTCGGTGCGGGGCAGCTGAGTGTCTGGAGCCTTGACGAACCCACCCAAGAATTTCAGGATCGGTTCATAAATAGCCGAGATTCGTTGAAAAATGTCGAATTTCTGGCTATCTTGTCTCTAAATCAAGATTCCTCAATTTTTCTGCTCGTCTGACCCGCATGTCTGCGATTCCGACGAACGCGCATTGCAATTTGAGGTCTCATCCGCAACTTGGTCAGAACGGTCAGAACCGACAAGAATCGAGGGTATCTCGGCCAAATACTAACTTTTTTCTGAATTTTCGGTGCGGGGCAGCTGAGTGTCTGGAGCCCTGACGAACCCACCCAAGAATTTCAGGATCGGTTCATAAATAGCCGAGATTCGTTGAAAAATGTCGAATTTCTGGCTATCTTGTCTCTAAATCAAGATTCCTCAATTTTTCTGCTCGTCTGACCCGCATGTCTGCGATTCCGACGAACGCGCATTGCAATTTGAGGTCTCATCCGCAACTTGGTCAGAACGGTCAGAACCGACAAGAATCGAGGGTATCTCGGCCAAATACTAACTTTTTTCTGAATTTTCGGTGCGGGGCAGCTGAGTGTCTGGAGCCCTGACAAACCCACCCAAGAATTTCAGGATCGGTTCATAAATAGCCGAGATTCGTTGAAAAATGTCGAATTTCTGGCCATCTTGTCTCTAAATCAAGATTCCTCAATTTTTCTGCTCGTCTGACCCGCATGTCTGCGATTCCGACGAACGCGCATTGCAATTTGAGGTCTCATCCGCAACTTGGTCAGAACGGTCAGAACCGACAAGAATCGAGGGTATCTCGGCCAAATACCAACTTTTTTCTGAATTTTCGGTGCGGGGCAGCTGAGTGTCTGGAGCCCTGACGAACCCACCCAAGAATTTCAGGATCGGTTCATAAATAGCCGAGATTCGTTGAAAAATGTCGAATTTCTGGCTATCTTGTCTCTAAATCAAGATTCCTCGATTTTTCTGCTCGTCTGACCCGAATGTCTGCGATTCCGAAGAACGCGCATTGCAATTCGACGTCTCATCCGTAACTTGGTCAGAACGGTCAGAACCGACAAGAATCGAGGGTATCTCGGCCAAATACTAACTTTTTTCTGAATTTTCGGTGCGGGGCGGCTGAGTGTCTGGAGCCCTGACGAACCCACCCAAGAATTTCAGGATCGGTTCATAAATAGCCGAGATTCGTTGAAAAATGTCGAACTTCTGGCTATCTTGTCTCTAAATCAAGATTCCTCAATTTTTCTGCTCGTCTGACCCGAATGTCTGCGATTCCGAAGAACGCGCATTGCAATTCGACGTCTCATTCGTAACTTGGTCAGAACGGTCAGAACCGACAAGAATCGAGGGTATCTCGGCCAAATACTAACTTTTTCCTGAATTTTCGGTGCGGGGCGGCTGAGTGTCTGGAGCCCTGACGAACCCACCCAAGAATTTCAGGATCGGTTCATAAATAGCCGAGATTCGTTGAAAAATGTCGAACTTCTGGCTATCTTGTCTCTAAATCAAGATTCCTCAATTTTTCTGCTCGTCTGACCCGAATGTCTGCGATTCCGAAGAACGCGCATTGCAATTCGACGTCTCATCCGTAACTTGGTCAGAACGGTCAGAACCGACAAGAATCGAGGGTATTTCGGCCAAATACTCACTTTTTACTGAATTTTCGGTGCGGGGCGGCTGAGTGTCTGGAGCCCTGACGAACCCACCCAAGAATTTCAGGATCGGTTCATAAATAGCCGAGATTCGTTGGAAAATGTCGAACTTCTGGCTATCTTGTCTCTAAATCAAAGTTCCTCAATTTTTCTGCTCGTCTGACCCGAATGTCTGCGATTCCGAAGAACGCGCATTGCAATTCGACGTCTCATCCGTAACTTGGTCAGAACGGTCAGAACCGACAAGAATCGAGGGTATCTCGGCCGAATACTAACTTTTTTCTGAATTTTCGGTGCGGGGCGGCTGAGTGTCTGGAGCCCTGACGAACCCACCCAAGAATTTCAGGATCGGTTCATAAATGGCCGAGATTCGTTGAAAAATGTCGAATTTCTGGCTATCTTGTCTCTAAATCAAGATTCCTCAATTTTTCTGCTCGTCTGACCCGCATGTCTGCGATTCCGACGAACGCGCATTGCAATTTAAGGTCTCATCCGCAACTTGGTCAGAACGGTCAGAACCGACAAGAATCGAGGGTATCTCGGCCAAATACTAACTTTTTTCTGAATTTTCGGTGCGGGGCGGCTGAGTGTCTGGAGCCCTGACGAACCCAACCAAGAATTTCAGGATCGGTTCATAAATAGCCGAGATTCGTTGAAAAATGTCGAATTTCTGGCTATCTTGTCTCTAAATCAAGATTCCTCAATTTTTCTGCTCGTCTAACCCGAATGTCTGCGATTCCGAAGAACGCGCATTGCAATTCGACGTCTCATCCGTAACTTGGTCAGAACGGTCAGAACCGACAAGAATCGAGGGTATCTCGGCCAAATACTAACTTTTTCCTGAATTTTCGGTGCGGGGCAGCTGAGTGTCTGGAGCCCTGACGAACCCACCCAAGAATTTCAGGATCGGTTCATAAATAGCCGAGATTCGTTGAAAAATGTCGAATTTCTGGCTATCTTGTCTCTAAATCAAGATTCCTCGATTTTTCTGCTCGTCTGACCCGAATGTCTGCGATTCCGAAGAACGCGCATTGCAATTCGACGTCTCATCCGTAACTTGGTCAGAACGGTCAGAACCGACAAGAATCGAGGGTATCTCGGCCAAATACTAACTTTTTTCTGAATTTTCGGTGCGGGGCAGCTGAGTGTCTGGAGCCCTGACGAACCCGCCCAAGAATTTCAGGATCGGTTCATAAATAGCCGAGATTCGTTGAAAAATGTCGAATTTCTGGCTATCTTGTCTCGAAATCAAGATTCCTCAATTTTTCTGCTCGTCTGACCCGAATGTCTGCGATTCCGGAGAACGCGCATTGCAATTCGACGTCTCATCCGTAACTTGGTCAGAACGGTCAGAACCGACAAGAATCGAGGGTATCTCGGCCAAATACTAATTTTTTTCTGAATTTTCGGCGCGGGGCAGCTGAGTGTCTGGAGCCCTGACGAACCCGCCCAAGAATTTCAGGATCGGTTCATAAATAGCCGAGATTCGTTGAAAAATGTCGAATTTCTGGCTATCTTGTCTCTAAATCAAGATTCCTCAATTTTTCTGCTCGTCTGACCCGCATGTCTGCGATTCCGACGAACGCGCATTGCAATTTGAGGTCTCATCCGCAACTTGGTCAGAACGGTCAAAACCGACAAGAATCGAGGGTATCTCGGCCGAATACTAACTTTTCTCTGAATTTTCGGTGCAGGGCAGCTGAGTGTCTGGAGCCCTGACGAACCCGCCCAAGAATTTCAGGATCGGTTCATAAATAGCCGAGATTCGTTGAAAAATGTCGAATTTCTGGCTATCTTGTCCCGAAATCAAGATTCCTCAATTTTTCTGCTCGTCTGACCCGAATGTCTGCGATTCCGGAGAACGCGCATTGCAATTCGAAGTCTCATCCGTAACTTGGTCAGAACGGTCAAAACCGACAAGAATCGAGGGTATCTCGGCCAAATACTAACTTTTTTCTGAATTTTCGGTGCGGGGCAGCTGAGTGTCTGGAGCCTTGACGAACCCACCCAAGAATTTCAGGATCGGTTCATAAATAGCCGAGATTCGTTGAAAAATGTCGAATTTCTGGCTATCTTGTCTCTAAATCAAGATTCCTCAATTTTTCTGCTCGTCTGACCCGCATGTCTGCGATTCCGAAGAACGCGCATTGCAATTCGACGTCTCATTCGTAACTTGGTCAGAACGGTCAGAACCGACAAGAATCGAGGGTATCTCGGCCAAATACTAACTTTTTCCTGAATTTTCGGTGCGGGGCGGCTGAGTGTCTGGAGCCCTGACGAACCCACCCAAGAATTTCAGGATCGGTTCATAAATAGCCGAGATTCGTTGAAAAATGTCGAACTTCTGGCTATCTTGTCTCTAAATCAAGATTCCTCAATTTTTCTGCTCGTCTGACCCGAATGTCTGCGATTCCGAAGAACGCGCATTGCAATTCGACGTCTCATCCGTAACTTGGTCAGAACGGTCAGAACCGACAAGAATCGAGGGTATTTCGGCCAAATACTCACTTTTTACTGAATTTTCGGTGCGGGGCGGCTGAGTGTCTGGAGCCCTGACGAACCCACCCAAGAATTTCAGGATCGGTTCATAAATAGCCGAGATTCGTTGGAAAATGTCGAACTTCTGGCTATCTTGTCTCTAAATCAAAGTTCCTCAATTTTTCTGCTCGTCTGACCCGAATGTCTGCGATTCCGAAGAACGCGCATTGCAATTCGACGTCTCATCCGTAACTTGGTCAGAACGGTCAGAACCGACAAGAATCGAGGGTATCTCGGCCGAATACTAACTTTTTTCTGAATTTTCGGTGCGGGGCGGCTGAGTGTCTGGAGCCCTGACGAACCCACCCAAGAATTTCAGGATCGGTTCATAAATGGCCGAGATTCGTTGAAAAATGTCGAATTTCTGGCTATCTTGTCTCTAAATCAAGATTCCTCAATTTTTCTGCTCGTCTGACCCGCATGTCTGCGATTCCGACGAACGCGCATTGCAATTTAAGGTCTCATCCGCAACTTGGTCAGAACGGTCAGAACCGACAAGAATCGAGGGTATCTCGGCCAAATACTAACTTTTTTCTGAATTTTCGGTGCGGGGCGGCTGAGTGTCTGGAGCCCTGACGAACCCAACCAAGAATTTCAGGATCGGTTCATAAATAGCCGAGATTCGTTGAAAAATGTCGAATTTCTGGCTATCTTGTCTCTAAATCAAGATTCCTCAATTTTTCTGCTCGTCTAACCCGAATGTCTGCGATTCCGAAGAACGCGCATTGCAATTCGACGTCTCATCCGTAACTTGGTCAGAACGGTCAGAACCGACAAGAATCGAGGGTATCTCGGCCAAATACTAACTTTTTCCTGAATTTTCGGTGCGGGGCAGCTGAGTGTCTGGAGCCCTGACGAACCCACCCAAGAATTTCAGGATCGGTTCATAAATAGCCGAGATTCGTTGAAAAATGTCGAATTTCTGGCTATCTTGTCTCTAAATCAAGATTCCTCGATTTTTCTGCTCGTCTGACCCGAATGTCTGCGATTCCGAAGAACGCGCATTGCAATTCGACGTCTCATCCGTAACTTGGTCAGAACGGTCAGAACCGACAAGAATCGAGGGTATCTCGGCCAAATACTAACTTTTTTCTGAATTTTCGGTGCGGGGCAGCTGAGTGTCTGGAGCCCTGACGAACCCGCCCAAGAATTTCAGGATCGGTTCATAAATAGCCGAGATTCGTTGAAAAATGTCGAATTTCTGGCTATCTTGTCTCGAAATCAAGATTCCTCAATTTTTCTGCTCGTCTGACCCGAATGTCTGCGATTCCGGAGAACGCGCATTGCAATTCGACGTCTCATCCGTAACTTGGTCAGAACGGTCAGAACCGACAAGAATCGAGGGTATCTCGGCCAAATACTAATTTTTTTCTGAATTTTCGGCGCGGGGCAGCTGAGTGTCTGGAGCCCTGACGAACCCGCCCAAGAATTTCAGGATCGGTTCATAAATAGCCGAGATTCGTTGAAAAATGTCGAATTTCTGGCTATCTTGTCTCTAAATCAAGATTCCTCAATTTTTCTGCTCGTCTGACCCGCATGTCTGCGATTCCGACGAACGCGCATTGCAATTTGAGGTCTCATCCGCAACTTGGTCAGAACGGTCAAAACCGACAAGAATCGAGGGTATCTCGGCCGAATACTAACTTTTCTCTGAATTTTCGGTGCAGGGCAGCTGAGTGTCTGGAGCCCTGACGAACCCGCCCAAGAATTTCAGGATCGGTTCATAAATAGCCGAGATTCGTTGAAAAATGTCGAATTTCTGGCTATCTTGTCCCGAAATCAAGATTCCTCAATTTTTCTGCTCGTCTGACCCGAATGTCTGCGATTCCGGAGAACGCGCATTGCAATTCGAAGTCTCATCCGTAACTTGGTCAGAACGGTCAAAACCGACAAGAATCGAGGGTATCTCGGCCAAATACTAACTTTTTTCTGAATTTTCGGTGCGGGGCAGCTGAGTGTCTGGAGCCTTGACGAACCCACCCAAGAATTTCAGGATCGGTTCATAAATAGCCGAGATTCGTTGAAAAATGTCGAATTTCTGGCTATCTTGTCTCTAAATCAAGATTCCTCAATTTTTCTGCTCGTCTGACCCGCATGTCTGCGATTCCGACGAACGCGCATTGCAATTTGAGGTCTCATCCGCAACTTGGTCAGAACGGTCAGAACCGACAAGAATCGAGGGTATCTCGGCCAAATACTAACTTTTTTCTGAATTTTCGGTGCGGGGCAGCTGAGTGTCTGGAGCCCTGACGAAGCCACCCAAGAATTTCAGGATCGGTTCATAAATAGCCGAGATTCGTTGAAAAATGTCGAATTTCTGGCTATCTTGTCTCTAAATCAAGATTCCTCAATTTTTCTGCTCGTCTGACCCGCATGTCTGCGATTCCGACGAACGCGCATTGCAATTTGAGGTCTCATCCGCAACTTGGTCAGAACGGTCAGAACCGACAAGAATCGAGGGTATCTCGGCCAAATACTAACTTTTTTCTGAATTTTCGGTGCGGGGCAGCTGAGTGTCTGGAGCCCTGACAAACCCACCCAAGAATTTCAGGATCGGTTCATAAATAGCCGAGATTCGTTGAAAAATGTCGAATTTCTGGCCATCTTGTCTCTAAATCAAGATTCCTCAATTTTTCTGCTCGTCTGACCCGCATGTCTGCGATTCCGACGAACGCGCATTGCAATTTGAGGTCTCATCCGCAACTTGGTCAGAACGGTCAGAACCGACAAGAATCGAGGGTATCCCGGCCAAATACTAACTTTTTTCTGAATTTTCGGTGCGGGGCAGCTGAGTGTCTGGAGCCCTGACGAACCCACCCAAGAATTTCAGGATCGGTTCATAAATAGCCGAGATTCGTTGAAAAATGTCGAATTTCTGGCTATCTTGTCTCTAAATCAAGATTCCTCGATTTTTCTGCTCGTCTGACCCGAATGTCTGCGATTCCGAAGAACGCGCATTGCAATTCGACGTCTCATCCGTAACTTGGTCAGAACGGTCAGAACCGACAAGAATCGAGGGTATCTCGGCCAAATACTAACTTTTTTCTGAATTTTCGGTGCGGGGCGGCTGAGTGTCTGGAGCCCTGACGAACCCACCCAAGAATTTCAGGATCGGTTCATAAATAGCCGAGATTCGTTGAAAAATGTCGAACTTCTGGCTATCTTGTCTCGAAATCAAGATTCCTCAATTTTTCTGCTCGTCTGACCCGAATGTCTGCGATTCCGAAGAACGCGCATTGCAATTCGACGTCTCATTCGTAACTTGGTCAGAACGGTCAGAACCGACAAGAATCGAGGGTATCTCGGCCAAATACTAACTTTTTTCTGAATTTTCGGTGCGGGGCGGCTGAGTGTCTGGAGCCCTGACGAACCCACCCAAGAATTTCAGGATCGGTTCATAAATAGCCGAGATTCGTTGAAAAATGTCGAACTTCTGGCTATCTTGTCTCTAAATCAAGATTCCTCAATTTTTCTGCTCGTCTGACCCGAATGTCTGCGATTCCGAAGAACGCGCATTGCAATTCGACGTCTCATCCGTAACTTGGTCAGAACGGTCAGAACCGACAAGAATCGAGGGTATTTCGGCCAAATACTCACTTTTTACTGAATTTTCGGTGCGGGGCGGCTGAGTGTCTGGAGCCCTGACGAACCCACCCAAGAATTTCAGGATCGGTTTATAAATGGCCGAGATTCGTTGAAAAATGTCGAATTTCTGGCTATCTTGTCTCTAAATCAAGATTCCTCAATTTTTCTGCTCGTCTGACCCGCATGTCTGCGATTCCGACGAACGCGCATTGCAATTTGAGGTCTCATCCGCAACTTGGTCAGAACGGTCAGAACCGACAAGAATCGAGGGTATCTCGGCCGAATACTAACTTTTTTCTGAATTTTCGGTGCGGGGCGGCTGAGTGTCTGGAGCCCTGACGAACCCACCCAAGAATTTCAGGATCGGTTCATAAATAGCCGAGATTCGTTGAAAAATGTCGAATTTCTGGCTATCTTGTCTCTAAATCAAGATTCCTCAATTTTTCTGCTCGTCTGACCCGAATGTCTGCGATTCCGACGAACGCGCATTGCAATTTGAGGTCTCATCCGCAACTTGGTCAGAACGGTCAGAACCGACAAGAATCGAGGGTATCTCGGCCAAATACTAACTTTTTTCTGAATTTTCGGTGCAAGGCAGCTGAGTGTCTGGAGCCCTGACGAACCCACCCAAGAATTTCAGGATCGGTTCATAAATAGCCGAGATTCGTTGAAAAATGTCGAATTTCTGGCTATCTTGTCTCTAAATCAAGATTCCTCAATTTTTCTGCTCGTCTGACCCGCATGTCTGCGATTCCGACGAACGCGCATTGCAATTTGAGGTCTCATCCGCAACTTGATCAGAACGGTCAGAACCGACAAGAATCGAGGGTATCTCGGCCAAATACTAACTTTTTTCTGAATTTTCGGTGCGGGGCAGCTGAGTGTCTGGAGCCCTGACAAACCCACCCTAGAATTTCAGGATCGGTTCATAAATAGCCGAGATTCGTTGAAAAATGTCGAATTTCTGGCCATCTTGTCTCTAAATCAAGATTCCTCAATTTTTTTGCTCGTCTGACCCGCATGTCTGCGATTCCGACGAACGCGCATTGCAATTTGAGGTCTCATCCGCAACTTGGTCAGAACGGTCAGAACCGACAAGAATCGAGGGTATCTCGGCCAAATACTAACTTTTTTCTGAATTTTCGGTGCGGGGCAGCTGAGTGTCTGGAGCCCTGACGAACCCACCCAAGAATTTCAGGATCGGTTCATAAATAGCCGAGATTCGTTGAAAAATGTCGAATTTCTGGCTATCTTGTCTCTAAATCAAGATTCCTCGATTTTTCTGCTCGTCTGACCCGAATGTCTGCGATTCCGAAGAACGCGCATTGCAATTCGACGTCTCATCCGTAACTTGGTCAGAACGGTCAGAACCGACAAGAATCGAGGGTATCTCGGCCAAATACTAACTTTTTTCTGAATTTTCGGTGCGGGGCGGCTGAGTGTCTGGAGCCCTGACGAACCCACCCAAGAATTTCAGGATCGGTTCATAAATAGCCGAGATTCGTTGAAAAATGTCGAACTTCTGGCTATCTTGTCTCTAAATCAAGATTCCTCAATTTTTCTGCTCGTCTGACCCGAATGTCTGCGATTCCGAAGAACGCGCATTGCAATTCGACGTCTCATTCGTAACTTGGTCAGAACGGTCAGAACCGACAAGAATCGAGGGTATCTCGGCCAAATACTAACTTTTTTCTGAATTTTCGGTGCGGGGCGGCTGAGTGTCTGGAGCCCTGACGAACCCACCCAAGAATTTCAGGATCGGTTCATAAATAGCCGAGATTCGTTGAAAAATGTCGAACTTCTGGCTATCTTGTCTCTAAATCAAGATTCCTCAATTTTTCTGCTCGTCTGACCCGAATGTCTGCGATTCCGAAGAACGCGCATTGCAATTCGACGTCTCATCCGTAACTTGGTCAGAACGGTCAGAATCGACAAGAATCGAGGGTATCTCGGCCAAATACTCACTTTTTACTGAATTTTCGGTGCGGGGCGGCTGAGTGTCTGGAGCCCTGACGAACCCACCCAAGAATTTCAGGATCGGTTTATAAATGGCCGAGATTCGTTGAAAAATGTCGAATTTCTGGCTATCTTGTCTCTAAATCAAGATTCCTCAATTTTTCTGCTCGTCTGACCCGCATGTCTGCGATTCCGACGAACGCGCATTGCAATTTGAGGTCTCATCCGCAACTTGGTCAGAACGGTCAGAACCGACAAGAATCGAGGGTATCTCGGCCAAATACTAACTTTTTTCTGAATTTTCGGTGCGGGGCAGCTGAGTGTCTGGAGCCCTGACGAACCCACCCAAGAATTTCAGGATCGGTTCATAAATAGCCGAGATTCGTTGAAAAATGTCGAATTTCTGGCTATCTTGTCTCTAAATCAAGATTCCTCGATTTTTCTGCTCGTCTGACCCGAATGTCTGCGATTCCGAAGAACGCGCATTGCAATTCGACGTCTCATCCGTAACTTGGTCAGAACGGTCAGAACCGACAAGAATCGAGGGTATCTCGGCCAAATACTAACTTTTTTCTGAATTTTCGGTGCGGGGCGGCTGAGTGTCTGGAGCCCTGACGAACCCACCCAAGAATTTCAGGATCGGTTCATAAATAGCCGAGATTCGTTGAAAAATGTCGAACTTCTGGCTATCTTGTCTCTGAATCAAGATTCCTCAATTTTTCTGCTCGTCTGACCCGAATGTCTGCGATTCCGAAGAACGCGCATTGCAATTCGACGTCTCATTCGTAACTTGGTCAGAACGGTCAGAACCGACAAGAATCGAGGGTATCTCGGCCAAATACTAACTTTTTTCTGAATTTTCGGTGCGGGGCAGCTGAGTGTCTGGAGCCCTGACGAACCCACCCAAGAATTTCAGGATCGGTTCATAAATAGCCGAGATTCGTTGAAAAATGTCGAATTTCTGGCTATCTTGTCTCTAAATCAAGATTCCTCGATTTTTCTGCTCGTCTGACCCGAATGTCTGCGATTCCGAAGAACGCGCATTGCAATTCGACGTCTCATCCGTAACTTGGTCAGAACGGTCGGAACCGACAAGAATCGAGGGTATCTCGGCCAAATACTAACTTTTTTCTGAATTTTCGGTGCGGGGCAGCTGAGTGTCTGGAGCCCTGACGAACCCGCCCAAGAATTTCAGGATCGGTTCATAAATAGCCGAGATTCGTTGAAAAATGTCGAACTTCTGGCTATCTTGTCTCTAAATCAAGATTCCTCAATTTTTCTGCTCGTCTGACCCGAATGTCTGCGATTCCGAAGAACGCGCATTGCAATTCGACGTCTCATCCGTAACTTGGTCAGAACGGTCAGAACCGACAAGAATCGAGGGTATCTCGGCCAAATACTCACTTTTTACTGAATTTTCGGTGCGGGGCGGCTGAGTGTCTGGAGCCCTGACGAACCCACCCAAGAATTTCAGGATCGGTTTATAAATGGCCGAGATTCGTTGAAAAATGTCGAATTTCTGGCTATCTTGTCTCTAAATCAAGATTCCTCAATTTTTCTGCTCGTCTGACCCGCATGTCTGCGATTCCGACGAACGCGCATTGCAATTTGAGGTCTCATCCGCAACTTGGTCAGAACGGTCAGAACCGACAAGAATCGAGGGTATCTCGGCCAAATACTAACTTTTTTCTGAATTTTCGGTGCGGGGCAGCTGAGTGTCTGGAGCCCTGACGAACCCACCCAAGAATTTCAGGATCGGTTCATAAATAGCCGAGATTCGTTGAAAAATGTCGAATTTCTGGCTATCTTGTCTCTAAATCAAGATTCCTCGATTTTTCTGCTCGTCTGACCCGAATGTCTGCGATTCCGAAGAACGCGCATTGCAATTCGACGTCTCATCCGTAACTTGGTCAGAACGGTCAGAACCGACAAGAATCGAGGGTATCTCGGCCAAATACTAACTTTTTTCTGAATTTTCGGTGCGGGGCGGCTGAGTGTCTGGAGCCCTGACGAACCCACCCAAGAATTTCAGGATCGGTTCATAAATAGCCGAGATTCGTTGAAAAATGTCGAACTTCTGGCTATCTTGTCTCTAAATCAAGATTCCTCAATTTTTCTGCTCGTCTGACCCGCATGTCTGCGATTCCGACGAACGGGCATTGCAATTTGAGGTCTCATCCGCAACTTGGTCAGAACGGTCAGAACCGACAAGAATCGAGGGTATCTCGGCCAAATACTAACTTTTTTCTGAATTTTCGGTGCGGGGCAGCTGAGTGTCTGGAGCCCTGACGAACCCACCCAAGAATTTCAGGATCGGTTCATAAATAGCCGAGATTCGTTGAAAAATGTCGAATTTCTGGCTATCTTGTCTCTAAATCAAGATTCCTCGATTTTTCTGCTCGTCTGACCCGAATGTCTGCGATTCCGAAGAACGCGCATTGCAATTCGACGTCTCATCCGTAACTTGGTCAGAACGGTCAGAACCGACAAGAATCGAGGGTATCTCGGCCAAATACTAACTTTTTTCTGAATTTTCGGTGCGGGGCGGCTGAGTGTCTGGAGCCTCGACGAACCCACCCAAGAATTTCAGGATCGGTTCATAAATAGCCGAGATTCGTTGAAAAATGTCGAACTTCTGGCTATCTTGTCTCTAAATCAAGATTCCTCAATTTTTCTGCTCGTCTGACCCGAATGTCTGCGATTCCGAAGAACGCGCATTGCAATTCGACGTCTCATTCGTAACTTGGTCAGAACGGTCAGAACCGACAAGAATCGAGGGTATCTTGGCCAAATACTAACTTTTTTCTGAATTTTCGGTGCGGGGCGGCTGAGTGTCTGGAGCCCTGACGAACCCACCCAAGAATTTCAGGATCGGTTCATAAATAGCCGAGATTCGTTGAAAAATGTCGAACTTCTGGCTATCTTGTCTCTAAATCAAGATTCCTCAATTTTTCTGCTCGTCTGACCCGAATGTCTGCGATTCCGAAGAACGCGCATTGCAATTCGACGTCTCATCCGTAACTTGGTCAGAACGGTCAGAACCGACAAGAATCGAGGGTATCTCGGCCAAATACTCACTTTTTACTGAATTTCCGGTGCGGGGCGGCTGAGTGTCTGGAGCCCTGACGAACCCACCCAAGAATTTCAGGATCGGTTTATAAATGGCCGAGATTCGTTGAAAAATGTCGAATTTCTGGCTATCTTGTCTCTAAATCAAGATTCCTCAATTTTTCTGCTCGTCTGACCCGCATGTCTGCGATTCCGACGAACGCGCATTGCAATTTGAGGTCTCATCCGCAACTTGGTCAGAACGGTCAGAACCGACAAGAATCGAGGGTATCTCGGCCGAATACTAACTTTTTTCTGAATTTTCGGTGCGGGGCGGCTGAGTGTCTGGAGCCCTGACGAACCCACCCAAGAATTTCAGGATCGGTTCATAAATAGCCGAGATTCGTTGAAAAATGTCGAATTTCTGGCTATCTTGTCTCTAAATCAAGATTCCTCAATTTTTCTGCTCGTCTGACCCGAATGTCTGCGATTCCGACGAACGCGCATTGCAATTTGAGGTCTCATCCGCAACTTGGTCAGAACGGTCAGAACCGACAAGAATCGAGGGTATCTCGGCCAAATACTAACTTTTTTCTGAATTTTCGGTGCAAGGCAGCTGAGTGTCTGGAGCCCTGACGAACCCACCCAAGAATTTCAGGATCGGTTCATAAATAGCCGAGATTCGTTGAAAAATGTCGAATTTCTGGCTATCTTGTCTCTAAATCAAGATTCCTCAATTTTTCTGCTCGTCTGACCCGCATGTCTGCGATTCCGACGAACGCGCATTGCAATTTGAGGTCTCATCCGCAACTTGGTCAGAACGGTCAGAACCGACAAGAATCGAGGGTATCTCGGCCAAATACTAACTTTTTTCTGAATTTTCGGTGCGGGGCAGCTGAGTGTCTGGAGCCCTGACAAACCCACCCAAGAATTTCAGGATCGGTTCATAAATAGCCGAGATTCGTTGAAAAATGTCGAATTTCTGGCCATCTTGTCTCTAAATCAAGATTCCTCAATTTTTCTGCTCGTCTGACCCGCATGTCTGCGATTCCGACGAACGCGCATTGCAATTTGAGGTCTCATCCGCAACTTGGTCAGAACGGTCAGAACCGACAAGAATCGAGGGTATCTCGGCCAAATACTAACTTTTTTCTGAATTTTCGGTGCGGGGCAGCTGAGTGTCTGGAGCCCTGACGAACCCACCCAAGAATTTCAGGATCGGTTCATAAATAGCCGAGATTCGTTGAAAAATGTCGAATTTCTGGCTATCTTGTCTCTAAATCAAGATTCCTCGATTTTTCTGCTCGTCTGACCCGAATGTCTGCGATTCCGAAGAACGCGCATTGCAATTCGACGTCTCATCCGTAACTTGGTCAGAACGGTCAGAACCGACAAGAATCGAGGGTATCTCGGCCAAATACTAACTTTTTTCTGAATTTTCGGTGCGGGGCGGCTGAGTGTCTGGAGCCCTGACGAACCCACCCAAGAATTTCAGGATCGGTTCATAAATAGCCGAGATTCGTTGAAAAATGTCGAACTTCTGGCTATCTTGTCTCTAAATCAAGATTCCTCAATTTTTCTGCTCGTCTGACCCGAATGTCTGCGATTCCGAAGAACGCGCATTGCAATTCGACGTCTCATTCGTAACTTGGTCAGAACGGTCAGAACCGACAAGAATCGAGGGTATCTCGGCCAAATACTAACTTTTTTCTGAATTTTCGGTGCGGGGCGGCTGAGTGTCTGGAGCCCTGACGAACCCACCCAAGAATTTCAGGATCGGTTCATAAATAGCCGAGATTCGTTGAAAAATGTCGAACTTCTGGCTATCTTGTCTCTAAATCAAGATTCCTCAATTTTTCTGCTCGTCTGACCCGAATGTCTGCGATTCCGAAGAACGCGCATTGCAATTCGACGTCTCATCCGTAACTTGGTCAGAACGGTCAGAACCGACAAGAATCGAGGGTATCTCGGCCAAATACTCACTTTTTACTGAATTTTCGGTGCGGGGCGGCTGAGTGTCTGGAGCCCTGACGAACCCACCCAAGAATTTCAGGATCGGTTTATAAATGGCCGAGATTCGTTGAAAAATGTCGAATTTCTGGCTATCTTGTCTCTAAATCAAGATTCCTCAATTTTTCTGCTCGTCTGACCCGCATGTCTGCGATTCCGACGAACGCGCATTGCAATTTGAGGTCTCATCCGCAACTTGGTCAGAACGGTCAGAACCGACAAGAATCGAGGGTATCTCGGCCAAATACTAACTTTTTTCTGAATTTTCGGTGCGGGGCAGCTGAGTGTCTGGAGCCCTGACGAACCCACCCAAGAATTTCAGGATCGGTTCATAAATAGCCGAGATTCGTTGAAAAATGTCGAATTTCTGGCTATCTTGTCTCTAAATCAAGATTCCTCGATTTTTCTGCTCGTCTGACCCGAATGTCTGCGATTCCGAAGAACGCGCATTGCAATTCGACGTCTCATCCGTAACTTGGTCAGAACGGTCAGAACCGACAAGAATCGAGGGTATCTCGGCCAAATACTAACTTTTTTCTGAATTTTCGGTGCGGGGCGGCTGAGTGTCTGGAGCCCTGACGAACCCACCCAAGAATTTCAGGATCGGTTCATAAATAGCCGAGATTCGTTGAAAAATGTCGAACTTCTGGCTATCTTGTCTCTAAATCAAGATTCCTCAATTTTTCTGCTCGTCTGACCCGAATGTCTGCGATTCCGAAGAACGCGCATTGCAATTCGACGTCTCATTCGTAACTTGGTCAGAACGGTCAGAACCGACAAGAATCGAGGGTATCTCGGCCAAATACTAACTTTTTTCTGAATTTTCGGTGCGGGGCAGCTGAGTGTCTGGAGCCCTGACGAACCCACCCAAGAATTTCAGGATCGGTTCATAAATAGCCGAGATTCGTTGAAAAATGTCGAATTTCTGGCTATCTTGTCTCTAAATCAAGATTCCTCGATTTTTCTGCTCGTCTGACCCGAATGTCTGCGATTCCGAAGAACGCGCATTGCAATTCGACGTCTCATCCGTAACTTGGTCAGAACGGTCAGAACCGACAAGAATCGAGGGTATCTCGGCCAAATACTAACTTTTTTCTGAATTTTCGGTGCGGGGCAGCTGAGTGTCTGGAGCCCTGACGAACCCGCCCAAGAATTTCAGGATCGGTTCATAAATAGCCGAGATTCGTTGAAAAATGTCGAATTTCTGGCTATCTTGTCTCGAAATCAAGATTCCTCAATTTTTCTGCTCGTCTGACCCGAATGTCTGCGATTCCGGAGAACGCGCATTGCAATTCGACGTCTCATCCGTAACTTGGTCAGAACGGTCAGAACCGACAAGAATCGAGGGTATCTCGGCCAAATACTAATTTTTTTCTGAATTTTCGGTGCGGGGCAGCTGAGTGTCTGGAGCCCTGACGAACCCACCCAAGAATTTCAGGATCGGTTCATAAATAGCCGAGATTCGTTGAAAAATGTCGAATTTCTGGCTATCTTGTCTCTAAATCAAGATTCCTCGATTTTTCTGCTCGTCTGACCCGAATGTCTGCGATTCCGAAGAACGCGCATTGCAATTCGACGTCTCATCCGTAACTTGGTCAGAACGGTCAGAACCGACAAGAATCGAGGGTATCTCGGCCAAATACTAACTTTTTTCTGAATTTTCGGTGCGGGGCGGCTGAGTGTCTGGAGCCCTGACGAACCCACCCAAGAATTTCAGGATCGGTTCATAAATAGCCGAGATTCGTTGAAAAATGTCGAACTTCTGGCTATCTTGTCTCTAAATCAAGATTCCTCAATTTTTCTGCTCGTCTGACCCGAATGTCTGCGATTCCGAAGAACGCGCATTGCAATTCGACGTCTCATTCGTAACTTGGTCAGAACGGTCAGAACCGACAAGAATCGAGGGTATCTCGGCCAAATACTAACTTTTTTCTGAATTTTCGGTGCGGGGCAGCTGAGTGTCTGGAGCCCTGACGAACCCACCCAAGAATTTCAGGATCGGTTCATAAATAGCCGAGATTCGTTGAAAAATGTCGAATTTCTGGCTATCTTGTCTCTAAATCAAGATTCCTCGATTTTTCTGCTCGTCTGACCCGAATGTCTGCGATTCCGAAGAACGCGCATTGCAATTCGACGTCTCATCCGTAACTTGGTCAGAACGGTCAGAACCGACAAGAATCGAGGGTATCTCGGCCAAATACTAACTTTTTTCTGAATTTTCGGTGCGGGGCAGCTGAGTGTCTGGAGCCCTGACGAACCCGCCCAAGAATTTCAGGATCGGTTCATAAATAGCCGAGATTCGTTGAAAAATGTCGAATTTCTGGCTATCTTGTCTCGAAATCAAGATTCCTCAATTTTTCTGCTCGTCTGACCCGAATGTCTGCGATTCCGGAGAACGCGCATTGCAATTCGACGTCTCATCCGTAACTTGGTCAGAACGGTCAGAACCGACAAGAATCGAGGGTATCTCGGCCAAATACTAATTTTTTTCTGAATTTTCGGCGCGGGGCAGCTGAGTGTCTGGAGCCCTGACGAACCCGCCCAAGAATTTCAGGATCGGTTCATAAATAGCCGAGATTCGTTGAAAAATGTCGAATTTCTGGCTATCTTGTCTCTAAATCAAGATTCCTCAATTTTTCTGCTCGTCTGACCCGCATGTCTGCGATTCCGACGAACGCGCATTGCAATTTGAGGTCTCATCCGCAACTTGGTCAGAACGGTCAAAACCGACAAGAATCGAGGGTATCTCGGCCGAATACTAACTTTTCTCTGAATTTTCGGTGCAGGGCAGCTGAGTGTCTGGAGCCCTGACGAACCCGCCCAAGAATTTCAGGATCGGTTCATAAATAGCCGAGATTCGTTGAAAAATGTCGAATTTCTGGCTATCTTGTCTCTAAATCAAGATTCCTCGATTTTTCTGCTCGTCTGACCCGAATGTCTGCGATTCCGAAGAACGCGCATTGCAATTCGACGTCTCATTCGTAACTTGGTCAGAACGGTCAGAACCGACAAGAATCGAGGGTATCTCGGCCAAATACTAACTTTTTTCTGAATTTTCGGTGCGGGGCGGCTGAGTGTCTGGAGCCCTGACGAACCCACCCAAGAATTTCAGGATCGGTTCATAAATAGCCGAGATTCGTTGAAAAATGTCGAATTTCTGGCTATCTTGTCTCTAAATCAAGATTCCTCGATTTTTCTGCTCGTCTGACCCGAATGTCTGCGATTCCGAAGAACGCGCATTGCAAGTCGACGTCTCATCCGTAACTTGGTCAGAACGGTCAGAACCGACAAGAATCGAGGGTATCTCGGCCAAATACTAACTTTTTTCTGAATTTTCGGTGCGGGGCGGCTGAGTGTCTGGAGCCCTGACGAACCCACCCAAGAATTTCAGGATCGGTTCATAAATGGCCGAGATTCGTTGAAAAATGTCGAATTTCTGGCTATCTTGTCTCTAAATCAAGATTCCTCAATTTTTCTGCTCGTCTGACCCGCATGTCTGCGATTCCGACGAACGCGCATTGCAATTTAAGGTCTCATCCGCAACTTGGTCAGAACGGTCAGAATCGACAAGAATCGAGGGTATCTCGGCCAAATACTAACTTTTTTCTGAATTTTCGGTGCGGGGCAGCTGAGTGTCTGGAGCCCTGACGAACCCACCCAAGAATTTCAGGATCGGTTCATAAATAGCCGAGATTCGTTGAAAAATGTCGAATTTCTGGCTATCTTGTCTCTAAATCAAGATTCCTCGATTTTTCTGCTCGTCTGACCCGAATGTCTGCGATTCCGAAGAACGCGCATTGCAATTCGACGTCTCATCCGTAACTTGGTCAGAACGGTCAGAACCGACAAGAATCGAGGGTATCTCGGCCAAATACTAACTTTTTTCTGAATTTTCGGTGCGGGGCAGCTGAGTGTCTGGAGCCCTGACGAACCCGCCCAAGAATTTCAGGATCGGTTCATAAATAGCCGAGATTCGTTGAAAAATGTCGAATTTCTGGCTATCTTGTCTCGAAATCAAGATTCCTCAATTTTTCTGCTCGTCTGACCCGAATGTCTGCGATTCCGGAGAACGCGCATTGCAATTCGACGTCTTATCCGTAACTTGGTCAGAACGGTCAGAACCGACAAGAATCGAGGGTATCTCGGCCAAATACTAATTTTTTTCTGAATTTTCGGCGCGGGGCAGCTGAGTGTCTGGAGCCCTGACGAACCCGCCCAAGAATTTCAGGATCGGTTCATAAATAGCCGAGATTCGTTGAAAAATGTCGAATTTCTGGCTATCTTGTCTCTAAATCAAGATTCCTCAATTTTTCTGCTCGTCTGACCCGCATGTCTGCGATTCCGACGAACGCGCATTGCAATTTGAGGTCTCATCCGCAACTTGGTCAGAACGGTCAAAACCGACAAGAATCGAGGGTATCTCGGCCGAATACTAACTTTTCTCTGAATTTTCGGTGCAGGGCAGCTGAGTGTCTGGAGCCCTGACGAACCCGCCCAAGAATTTCAGGATCGGTTCATAAATAGCCGAGATTCGTTGAAAAATGTCGAATTTCTGGCTATCTTGTCCCGAAATCAAGATTCCTCAATTTTTCTGCTCGTCTGACCCGAATGTCTGCGATTCCGGAGAACGCGCATTGCAATTCGAAGTCTCATCCGTAACTTGGTCAGAACGGTCAAAACCGACAAGAATCGAGGGTATCTCGGCCAAATACTAACTTTTTTCTGAATTTTCGGTGCGGGGCAGCTGAGTGTCTGGAGCCTTGACGAACCCACCCAAGAATTTCAGGATCGGTTCATAAATAGCCGAGATTCGTTGAAAAATGTCGAATTTCTGGCTATCTTGTCTCTAAATCAAGATTCCTCAATTTTTCTGCTCGTCTGACCCGCATGTCTGCGATTCCGACGAACGCGCATTGCAATTTGAGGTCTCATCCGCAACTTGGTCAGAACGGTCAGAACCGACAAGAATCGAGGGTATCTCGGCCAAATACTAACTTTTTTCTGAATTTTCGGTGCGGGGCAGCTGAGTGTCTGGAGCCCTGACGAACCCACCCAAGAATTTCAGGATCGGTTCATAAATAGCCGAGATTCGTTGAAAAATGTCGAATTTCTGGCTATCTTGTCTCTAAATCAAGATTCCTCGATTTTTCTGCTCGTCTGACCCGAATGTCTGCGATTCCGAAGAACGCGCATTGCAATTCGACGTCTCATCCGTAACTTGGTCAGAACGGTCAGAACCGACAAGAATCGAGGGTATCTCGGCCAAATACTAACTTTTTTCTGAATTTTCGGTGCGGGGCGGCTGAGTGTCTGGAGCCCTGACGAACCCACCCAAGAATTTCAGGATCGGTTCATAAATAGCCGAGATTCGTTGAAAAATGTCGAACTTCTGGCTATCTTGTCTCTGAATCAAGATTCCTCAATTTTTCTGCTCGTCTGACCCGAATGTCTGCGATTCCGATGAACGCGCATTGCAATTCGACGTCTCATTCGTAACTTGGTCAGAACGGTCAGAACCGACAAGAATCGAGGGTATCTCGGCCAAATACTAACTTTTTTCTGAATTTTCGGTGCGGGGCGGCTGAGTGTCTGGAGCCCTGACGAACCCACCCAAGAATTTCAGGATCGGTTCATAAATAGCCGAGATTCGTTGAAAAATGTCGAACTTCTGGCTATCTTGTCTCTAAATCAAGATTCCTCAATTTTTCTGCTCGTCTGACCCGAATGTCTGCGATTCCGAAGAACGCGCATTGCAATTCGACGTCTCATCCGTAACTTGGTCAGAACGGTCAGAACCGACAAGAATCGAGGGTATCTCGGCCAAATACTCACTTTTTACTGAATTTTCGGTGCGGGGCGGCTGAGTGTCTGGAGCCCTGACGAACCCACCCAAGAATTTCAGGATCGGTTTATAAATGGCCGAGATTCGTTGAAAAATGTCGAATTTCTGGCTATCTTGTCTCTAAATCAAGATTCCTCAATTTTTCTGCTCGTCTGACCCGCATGTCTGCGATTCCGACGAACGCGCATTGCAATTTGAGGTCTCATCCGCAACTTGGTCAGAACGGTCAGAACCGACAAGAATCGAGGGTATCTCGGCCGAATACTAACTTTTTTCTGAATTTTCGGTGCGGGGCGGCTGAGTGTCTGGAGCCCTGACGAACCCACCCAAGAATTTCAGGATCGGTTCATAAATAGCCGAGATTCGTTGAAAAATGTCGAATTTCTGGCTATCTTGTCTCTAAATCAAGATTCCTCAATTTTTCTGCTCGTCTGACCCGAATGTCTGCGATTCCGACGAACGCGCATTGCAATTTGAGGTCTCATCCGCAACTTGGTCAGAACGGTCAGAACCGACAAGAATCGAGGGTATCTCGGCCAAATACTAACTTTTTTCTGAATTTTCGGTGCAAGGCAGCTGAGTGTCTGGAGCCCTGACGAACCCACCCAAGAATTTCAGGATCGGTTCATAAATAGCCGAGATTCGTTGAAAAATGTCGAATTTCTGGCTATCTTGTCTCTAAATCAAGATTCCTCAATTTTTCTGCTCGTCTGACCCGCATGTCTGCGATTCCGACGAACGCGCATTGCAATTTGAGGTCTCATCCGCAACTTGGTCAGAACGGTCAGAACCGACAAGAATCGAGGGTATCTCGGCCAAATACTAACTTTTTTCTGAATTTTCGGTGCGGGGCAGCTGAGTGTCTGGAGCCCTGACAAACCCACCCAAGAATTTCAGGATCGGTTCATAAATAGCCGAGATTCGTTGAAAAATGTCGAATTTCTGGCCATCTTGTCTCTAAATCAAGATTCCTCAATTTTTCTGCTCGTCTGACCCGCATGTCTGCGATTCCGACGAACGCGCATTGCAATTTGAGGTCTCATCCGCAACTTGGTCAGAACGGTCAGAACCGACAAGAATCGAGGGTATCTCGGCCAAATACTAACTTTTTTCTGAATTTTCGGTGCGGGGCAGCTGAGTGTCTGGAGCCCTGACGAACCCACCCAAGAATTTCAGGATCGGTTCATAAATAGCCGAGATTCGTTGAAAAATGTCGAATTTCTGGCTATCTTGTCTCTAAATCAAGATTCCTCGATTTTTCTGCTCGTCTGACCCGAATGTCTGCGATTCCGAAGAACGCGCATTGCAATTCGACGTCTCATCCGTAACTTGGTCAGAACGGTCAGAACCGACAAGAATCGAGGGTATCTCGGCCAAATACTAACTTTTTTCTGAATTTTCGGTGCGGGGCGGCTGAGTGTCTGGAGCCCTGACGAACCCACCCAAGAATTTCAGGATCGGTTCATAAATAGCCGAGATTCGTTGAAAAATGTCGAACTTCTGGCTATCTTGTCTCTAAATCAAGATTCCTCAATTTTTCTGCTCGTCTGACCCGAATGTCTGCGATTCCGAAGAACGCGCATTGCAATTCGACGTCTCATTCGTAACTTGGTCAGAACGGTCAGAACCGACAAGAATCGAGGGTATCTCGGCCAAATACTAACTTTTTTCTGAATTTTCGGTGCGGGGCGGCTGAGTGTCTGGAGCCCTGACGAACCCACCCAAGAATTTCAGGATCGGTTCATAAATAGCCGAGATTCGTTGAAAAATGTCGAACTTCTGGCTATCTTGTCTCTAAATCAAGATTCCTCAATTTTTCTGCTCGTCTGACCCGAATGTCTGCGATTCCGAAGAACGCGCATTGCAATTCGACGTCTCATCCGTAACTTGGTCAGAACGGTCAGAACCGACAAGAATCGAGGGTATCTCGGCCAAATACTCACTTTTTACTGAATTTTCGGTGCGGGGCGGCTGAGTGTCTGGAGCCCTGACGAACCCACCCAAGAATTTCAGGATCGGTTTATAAATGGCCGAGATTCGTTGAAAAATGTCGAATTTCTGGCTATCTTGTCCCGAAATCAAGATTCCTCAATTTTTCTGCTCGTCTGACCCGAATGTCTGCGATTCCGGAGAACGCGCATTGCAATTCGAAGTCTCATCCGTAACTTGGTCAGAACGGTCAAAACCGACAAGAATCGAGGGTATCTCGGCCAAATACTAACTTTTTTCTGAATTTTCGGTGCGGGGCAGCTGAGTGTCTGGAGCCTTGACGAACCCACCCAAGAATTTCAGGATCGGTTCATAAATAGCCGAGATTCGTTGAAAAATGTCGAATTTCTGGCTATCTTGTCTCTAAATCAAGATTCCTCAATTTTTCTGCTCGTCTGACCCGCATGTCTGCGATTCCGACGAACGCGCATTGCAATTTGAGGTCTCATCCGCAACTTGGTCAGAACGGTCAGAACCGACAAGAATCGAGGGTATCTCGGCCAAATACTAACTTTTTTCTGAATTTTCGGTGCGGGGCAGCTGAGTGTCTGGAGCCCTGACGAACCCACCCAAGAATTTCAGGATCGGTTCATAAATAGCCGAGATTCGTTGAAAAATGTCGAATTTCTGGCTATCTTGTCTCTAAATCAAGATTCCTCGATTTTTCTGCTCGTCTGACCCGAATGTCTGCGATTCCGAAGAACGCGCATTGCAATTCGACGTCTCATCCGTAACTTGGTCAGAACGGTCAGAACCGACAAGAATCGAGGGTATCTCGGCCAAATACTAACTTTTTTCTGAATTTTCGGTGCGGGGCGGCTGAGTGTCTGGAGCCCTGACGAACCCACCCAAGAATTTCAGGATCGGTTCATAAATAGCCGAGATTCGTTGAAAAATGTCGAACTTCTGGCTATCTTGTCTCTAAATCAAGATTCCTCAATTTTTCTGCTCGTCTGACCCGAATGTCTGCGATTCCGAAGAACGCGCATTGCAATTCGACGTCTCATTCGTAACTTGGTCAGAACGGTCAGAACCGACAAGAATCGAGGGTATCTCGGCCAAATACTAACTTTTTTCTGAATTTTCGGTGCGGGGCGGCTGAGTGTCTGGAGCCCTGACGAACCCACCCAAGAATTTCAGGATCGGTTCATAAATAGCCGAGATTCGTTGAAAAATGTCGAACTTCTGGCTATCTTGTCTCTAAATCAAGATTCCTCAATTTTTCTGCTCGTCTGACCCGAATGTCTGCGATTCCGAAGAACGCGCATTGCAATTCGACGTCTCATCCGTAACTTGGTCAGAACGGTCAGAACCGACAAGAATCGAGGGTATCTCGGCCAAATACTCACTTTTTACTGAATTTTCGGTGCGGGGCGGCTGAGTGTCTGGAGCCCTGACGAACCCACCCAAGAATTTCAGGATCGGTTTATAAATGGCCGAGATTCGTTGAAAAATGTCGAATTTCTGGCTATCTTGTCTCTAAATCAAGATTCCTCAATTTTTCTGCTCGTCTGACCCGCATGTCTGCGATTCCGACGAACGCGCATTGCAATTTGAGGTCTCATCCGCAACTTGGTCAGAACGGTCAAAACCGACAAGAATCGAGGGTATCTCGGCCGAATACTAACTTTTCTCTGAATTTTCGGTGCAGGGCAGCTGAGTGTCTGGAGCCCTGACGAACCCGCCCAAGAATTTCAGGATCGGTTCATAAATAGCCGAGATTCGTTGAAAAATGTCGAATTTCTGGCTATCTTGTCTCTAAATCAAGATTCCTCGATTTTTCTGCTCGTCTGACCCGAATGTCTGCGATTCCGAAGAACGCGCATTGCAATTCGACGTCTCATTCGTAACTTGGTCAGAACGGTCAGAACCGACAAGAATCGAGGGTATCTCGGCCAAATACTAACTTTTTTTTGAATTTTCGGTGCGGGGCGGCTGAGTGTCTGGAGCCCTGACGAACCCACCCAAGAATTTCAGGATCGGTTCATAAATAGCCGAGATTCGTTGAAAAATGTCGAACTTCTGGCTATCTTGTCTCTAAATCAAGATTCCTCAATTTTTCTGCTCGTCTGACCCGAATGTCTGCGATTCCGAAGAACGCGCATTGCAATTCGACGTCTCATCCGTAACTTGGTCAGAACGGTCAGAACCGACAAGAATCGAGGGTATCTCGGCCAAATACTCACTTTTTACTGAATTTTCGGTGCGGGGCGGCTGAGTGTCTGGAGCCCTGACGAACCCACCCAAGAATTTCAGGATCGGTTTATAAATGGCCGAGATTCGTTGAAAAATGTCGAATTTCTGGCTATCTTGTCTCTAAATCAAGATTCCTCAATTTTTCTGCTCGTCTGACCCGCATGTCTGCGATTCCGACGAACGCGCATTGCAATTTGAGGTCTCATCCGCAACTTGGTCAGAACGGTCAGAACCGACAAGAATCGAGGGTATCTCGGCCAAATACTAACTTTTTTCTGAATTTTCGGTGCGGGGCGGCTGAGTGTCTGGAGCCCTGACGAACCCACCCAAGAATTTCAGGATCGGTTCATAAATAGCCGAGATTCGTTGAAAAATGTCGAACTTCTGGCTATCTTGTCTCTAAATCAAGATTCCTCAATTTTTCTGCTCGTCTGACCCGAATGTCTGCGATTCCGAAGAACGCGCATTGCAATTCGACGTCTCATTCGTAACTTGGTCAGAACGGTCAGAACCGACAAGAATCGAGGGTATCTCGGCCAAACACTAACTTTTTTCTGAATTTTCGGTGCGGGGCGGCTGAGTGTCTGGAGCCCTGACGAACCCACCCAAGAATTTCAGGATCGGTTCATAAATAGCCGAGATTCGTTGAAAAATGTCGAACTTCTGGCTATCTTGTCTCTAAATCAAGATTCCTCAATTTTTCTGCTCGTCTGACCCGAATGTCTGCGATTCCGAAGAACGCGCATTGCAATTCGATGTCTCATCCGTAACTTGGTCAGAACGGTCAGAACCGACAAGAATCGAGGGTATCTCGGCCAAATACTCACTTTTTACTGAATTTTCGGTGCGGGGCGGCTGAGTGTCTGGAGCCCTGACGAACCCACCCAAGAATTTCAGGATCGGTTTATAAATGGCCGAGATTCGTTGAAAAATGTCGAATTTCTGGCTATCTTGTCTCTAAATCAAGATTCCTCAATTTTTCTGCTCGTCTGACCCGCATGTCTGCGATTCCGACGAATGCGCATTGCAATTTGAGGTCTCATCCGCAACTTGGTCAGAACGGTCAGAACCGACAAGAATCGAGGGTATCTCGGCCAAATACTAACTTTTTTCTGAATTTTCGGTGCGGGGCAGCTGAGTGTCTGGAGCCCTGACGAACCCACCCAAGAATTTCAGGATCGGTTTATAAATGGCCGAGATTCGTTGAAAAATGTCGAATTTCTGGCTATCTTGTCTCTAAATCAAGATTCCTCAATTTTTCTGCTCGTCTGACCCGCATGTCTGCGATTCCGACGAACGCGCATTGCAATTTGACGTCTCATCCGTAACTTGGTCAGAACGGTCAGAACCGACAAGAATCGAGGGTATCTCGGCCAAATACTAACTTTTTTCTGAATTTTCGGTGCGGGGCGGCTGAGTGTCTGGAGCCCTGACGAACCCACCCAAGAATTTCAGGATCGGTTCATAAATGGCCGAGATTCGTTGAAAAATGTCGAATTTCTGGCTATCTTGTCTCTAAATCAAGATTCCTCAATTTTTCTGCTCGTCTGACCCGCATGTCTGCGATTCCGACGAACGCGCATTGCAATTTAAGGTCTCATCCGCAACTTGGTCAGAACGGTCAGAACCGACAAGAATCGAGGGTATCTCGGCCAAATACTAACTTTTTTCTGAATTTTCGGTGCGGGGCAGCTGAGTGTCTGGAGCCCTGACGAACCCACCCAAGAATTTCAGGATCGGTTCATAAATAGCCGAGATTCGTTGAAAAATGTCGAATTTCTGGCTATCTTGTCTCTAAATCAAGATTCCTCGATTTTTCTGCTCGTCTGACCCGAATGTCTGCGATTCCGAAGAACGCGCATTGCAATTCGACGTCTCATCCGTAACTTGGTCAGAACGGTCAGAACCGACAAGAATCGAGGGTATCTCGGCCAAATACTAACTTTTTTCTGAATTTTCGGTGCGGGGCAGCTGAGTGTCTGGAGCCCTGACGAACCCGCCCAAGAATTTCAGGATCGGTTCATAAATAGCCGAGATTCGTTGAAAAATGTCGAATTTCTGGCTATCTTGTCTCGAAATCAAGATTCCTCAATTTTTCTGCTCGTCTGACCCGAATGTCTGCGATTCCGGAGAACGCGCATTGCAATTCGACGTCTTATCCGTAACTTGGTCAGAACGGTCAGAACCGACAAGAATCGAGGGTATCTCGGCCAAATACTAATTTTTTTCTGAATTTTCGGCGCGGGGCAGCTGAGTGTCTGGAGCCCTGACGAACCCGCCCAAGAATTTCAGGATCGGTTCATAAATAGCCGAGATTCGTTGAAAAATGTCGAATTTCTGGCTATCTTGTCTCTAAATCAAGATTCCTCAATTTTTCTGCTCGTCTGACCCGCATGTCTGCGATTCCGACGAACGCGCATTGCAATTTGAGGTCTCATCCGCAACTTGGTCAGAACGGTCAAAACCGACAAGAATCGAGGGTATCTCGGCCGAATACTAACTTTTTTCTGAATTTTCGGTGCGGGGCGGCTGAGTGTCTGGAGCCCTGACGAACCCACCCAAGAATTTCAGGATCGGTTCATAAATAGCCGAGATTCGTTGAAAAATGTCGAACTTCTGGCTATCTTGTCTCTAAATCAAGATTCCTCAATTTTTCTGCTCGTCTGACCCGAATGTCTGCGATTCCGAAGAACGCGCATTGCAATTCGACGTCTCATCCGTAACTTGGTCAGAACGGTCAGAACCGACAAGAATCGAGGGTATCTCGGCCAAATACTCACTTTTTACTGAATTTTCGGTGCGGGGCGGCTGAGTGTCTGGAGCCCTGACGAACCCACCCAAGAATTTCAGGATCGGTTTATAAATGGCCGAGATTCGTTGAAAAATGTCGAATTTCTGGCTATCTTGTCTCTAAATCAAGATTCCTCAATTTTTCTGCTCGTCTGACCCGCATGTCTGCGATTCCGACGAACGCGCATTGCAATTTGAGGTCTCATCCGCAACTTGGTCAGAACGGTCAGAACCGACAAGAATCGAGGGTATCTCGGCCGAATACTAACTTTTTTCTGAATTTTCGGTGCGGGGCGGCTGAGTGTCTGGAGCCCTGACGAACCCACCCAAGAATTTCAGGATCGGTTCATAAATAGCCGAGATTCGTTGAAAAATGTCGAATTTCTGGCTATCTTGTCTCTAAATCAAGATTCCTCAATTTTTCTGCTCGTCTGACCCGAATGTCTGCGATTCCGACGAACGCGCATTGCAATTTGAGGTCTCATCCGCAACTTGGTCAGAACGGTCAGAACCGACAAGAATCGAGGGTATCTCGGCCAAATACTAACTTTTTTCTGAATTTTCGGTGCAAGGCAGCTGAGTGTCTGGAGCCCTGACGAACCCACCCAAGAATTTCAGGATCGGTTCATAAATAGCCGAGATTCGTTGAAAAATGTCGAATTTCTGGCTATCTTGTCTCTAAATCAAGATTCCTCAATTTTTCTGCTCGTCTGACCCGCATGTCTGCGATTCCGACGAACGCGCATTGCAATTTGAGGTCTCATCCGCAACTTGGTCAGAACGGTCAGAACCGACAAGAATCGAGGGTATCTCGGCCAAATACTAACTTTTTTCTGAATTTTCGGTGCGGGGCAGCTGAGTGTCTGGAGCCCTGACAAACCCACCCAAGAATTTCAGGATCGGTTCATAAATAGCCGAGATTCGTTGAAAAATGTCGAATTTCTGGCCATCTTGTCTCTAAATCAAGATTCCTCAATTTTTCTGCTCGTCTGACCCGCATGTCTGCGATTCCGACGAACGCGCATTGCAATTTGAGGTCTCATCCGCAACTTGGTCAGAACGGTCAGAACCGACAAGAATCGAGGGTATCTCGGCCAAATACTAACTTTTTTCTGAATTTTCGGTGCGGGGCAGCTGAGTGTCTGGAGCCCTGACGAACCCACCCAAGAATTTCAGGATCGGTTCATAAATAGCCGAGATTCGTTGAAAAATGTCGAATTTCTGGCTATCTTGTCTCTAAATCAAGATTCCTCGATTTTTCTGCTCGTCTGACCCGAATGTCTGCGATTCCGAAGAACGCGCATTGCAAGTCGACGTCTCATCCGTAACTTGGTCAGAACGGTCAGAACCGACAAGAATCGAGGGTATCTCGGCCAAATACTAACTTTTTTCTGAATTTTCGGTGCGGGGCGGCTGAGTGTCTGGAGCCCTGACGAACCCACCCAAGAATTTCAGGATCGGTTCATAAATGGCCGAGATTCGTTGAAAAATGTCGAATTTCTGGCTATCTTGTCTCTAAATCAAGATTCCTCAATTTTTCTGCTCGTCTGACCCGCATGTCTGCGATTCCGACGAACGCGCATTGCAATTTAAGGTCTCATCCGCAACTTGGTCAGAACGGTCAGAACCGACAAGAATCGAGGGTATCTCGGCCAAATACTAACTTTTTTCTGAATTTTCGGTGCGGGGCAGCTGAGTGTCTGGAGCCCTGACGAACCCACCCAAGAATTTCAGGATCGGTTCATAAATAGCCGAGATTCGTTGAAAAATGTCGAATTTCTGGCTATCTTGTCTCTAAATCAAGATTCCTCAATTTTTCTGCTCGTCTGACCCGCATGTCTGCGATTCCGACGAACGCGCATTGCAATTTGAGGTCTCATCCGCAACTTGGTCAGAACGGTCAGAACCGACAAGAATCGAGGGTATCTCGGCCAAATACTAACTTTTTTCTGAATTTTCGGTGCGGGGCAGCTGAGTGTCTGGAGCCCTGACAAACCCACCCAAGAATTTCAGGATCGGTTCATAAATAGCCGAGATTCGTTGAAAAATGTCGAATTTCTGGCCATCTTGTCTCTAAATCAAGATTCCTCAATTTTTCTGCTCGTCTGACCCGCATGTCTGCGATTCCGACGAACGCGCATTGCAATTTGAGGTCTCATCCGCAACTTGGTCAGAACGGTCAGAACCGACAAGAATCGAGGGTATCTCGGCCAAATACTAACTTTTTTCTGAATTTTCGGTGCGGGGCAGCTGAGTGTCTGGAGCCCTGACGAACCCACCCAAGAATTTCAGGATCGGTTCATAAATAGCCGAGATTCGTTGAAAAATGTCGAATTTCTGGCTATCTTGTCTCTAAATCAAGATTCCTCAATTTTTCTGCTCGTCTGACCCGCATGTCTGCGATTCCGACGAACGCGCATTGCAATTTGAGGTCTCATCCGCAACTTGGTCAGAACGGTCAGAACCGACAAGAATCGAGGGTATCTCGGCCAAATACTAACTTTTTTCTGAATTTTCGGTGCGGGGCAGCTGAGTGTCTGGAGCCCTGACGAACCCACCCAAGAATTTCAGGATCGGTTCATAAATAGCCGAGATTCGTTGAAAAATGTCGAATTTCTGGCTATCTTGTCTCTAAATCAAGATTCCTCGATTTTTCTGCTCGTCTGACCCGAATGTCTGCGATTCCGAAGAACGCGCATTGCAATTCGACGTCTCATCCGTAACTTGGTCAGAACGGTCAGAACCGACAAGAATCGAGGGTATCTCGGCCAAATACTAACTTTTTTCTGAATTTTCGGTGCGGGGCGGCTGAGTGTCTGGAGCCCTGACGAACCCACCCAAGAATTTCAGGATCGGTTCATAAATAGCCGAGATTCGTTGAAAAATGTCGAATTTCTGGCTATCTTGTCTCTAAATCAAGATTCCTCAATTTTTCTGCTCGTCTGACCCGAATGTCTGCGATTCCGACGAACGCGCATTGCAATTTGAGGTCTCATCCGCAACTTGGTCAGAACGGTCAGAACCGACAAGAATCGAGGGTATCTCGGCCAAATACTAACTTTTTTCTGAATTTTCGGTGCAAGGCAGCTGAGTGTCTGGAGCCCTGACGAACCCACCCAAGAATTTCAGGATCGGTTCATAAATAGCCGAGATTCGTTGAAAAATGTCGAATTTCTGGCTATCTTGTCTCTAAATCAAGATTCCTCAATTTTTCTGCTCGTCTGACCCGCATGTCTGCGATTCCGACGAACGCGCATTGCAATTTGAGGTCTCATCCGCAACTTGGTCAGAACGGTCAGAACCGACAAGAATCGAGGGTATCTCGGCCAAATACTAACTTTTTTCTGAATTTTCGGTGCGGGGCAGCTGAGTGTCTGGAGCCCTGACGAACCCACCCAAGAATTTCAGGATCGGTTCATAAATAGCCGAGATTCGTTGAAAAATGTCGAATTTCTGGCTATCTTGTCTCTAAATCAAGATTCCTCGATTTTTCTGCTCGTCTGACCCGAATGTCTGCGATTCCGAAGAACGCGCATTGCAATTCGACGTCTCATCCGTAACTTGGTCAGAACGGTCAGAACCGACAAGAATCGAGGGTATCTCGGCCAAATACTAACTTTTTTCTGAATTTTCGGTGCGGGGCGGCTGAGTGTCTGGAGCCCTGACGAACCCACCCAAGAATTTCAGGATCGGTTCATAAATAGCCGAGATTCG
Organism: Diprion similis; assembly: GCF_021155765.1. Taxonomy (NCBI): domain Eukaryota; kingdom Metazoa; phylum Arthropoda; class Insecta; order Hymenoptera; family Diprionidae; genus Diprion; species Diprion similis. The sequence goes on from NC_060117.1 coordinate 9,949,194, forward strand.
TTGAAAAATGTCGAACTTCTGGCTATCTTGTCTCTAAATCAAGATTCCTCAATTTTTCTGCTCGTCTGACCCGAATGTCTGCGATTCCGATGAACGCGCATTGCAATTCGACGTCTCATTCGTAACTTGGTCAGAACGGTCAGAACCGACAAGAATCGAGGGTATCTCGGCCAAATACTAACTTTTTTCTGAATTTTCGGTGCGGGGCGGCTGAGTGTCTGGAGCCCTGACGAACCCACCCAAGAATTTCAGGATCGGTTCATAAATAGCCGAGATTCGTTGAAAAATGTCGAACTTCTGGCTATCTTGTCTCTAAATCAAGATTCCTCAATTTTTCTGCTCGTCTGACCCGAATGTCTGCGATTCCGAAGAACGCGCATTGCAATTCGACGTCTCATCCGTAACTTGGTCAGAACGGTCAGAACCGACAAGAATCGAGGGTATCTCGGCCAAATACTCACTTTTTACTGAATTTTCGGTGCGGGGCGGCTGAGTGTCTGGAGCCCTGACGAACCCACCCAAGAATTTCAGGATCGGTTTATAAATGGCCGAGATTCGTTGAAAAATGTCGAATTTCTGGCTATCTTGTCTCTAAATCAAGATTCCTCAATTTTTCTGCTCGTCTGACCCGCATGTCTGCGATTCCGACGAACGCGCATTGCAATTTGAGGTCTCATCCGCAACTTGGTCAGAACGGTCAGAACCGACAAGAATCGAGGGTATCTCGGCCGAATACTAACTTTTTTCTGAATTTTCGGTGCGGGGCGGCTGAGTGTCTGGAGCCCTGACGAACCCACCCAAGAATTTCAGGATCGGTTCATAAATAGCCGAGATTCGTTGAAAAATGTCGAATTTCTGGCTATCTTGTCTCTAAATCAAGATTCCTCAATTTTTCTGCTCGTCTGACCCGAATGTCTGCGATTCCGACGAACGCGCATTGCAATTTGAGGTCTCATCCGCAACTTGGTCAGAACGGTCAGAACCGACAAGAATCGAGGGTATCTCGGCCAAATACTAACTTTTTTCTGAATTTTCGGTGCAAGGCAGCTGAGTGTCTGGAGCCCTGACGAACCCACCCAAGAATTTCAGGATCGGTTCATAAATAGCCGAGATTCGTTGAAAAATGTCGAATTTCTGGCTATCTTGTCTCTAAATCAAGATTCCTCAATTTTTCTGCTCGTCTGACCCGCATGTCTGCGATTCCGACGAACGCGCATTGCAATTTGAGGTCTCATCCGCAACTTGGTCAGAACGGTCAGAACCGACAAGAATCGAGGGTATCTCGGCCAAATACTAACTTTTTTCTGAATTTTCGGTGCGGGGCAGCTGAGTGTCTGGAGCCCTGACGAACCCACCCAAGAATTTCAGGATCGGTTCATAAATAGCCGAGATTCGTTGAAAAATGTCGAATTTCTGGCTATCTTGTCTCTAAATCAAGATTCCTCAATTTTTCTGCTCGTCTGACCCGCATGTCTGCGATTCCGACGAACGCGCATTGCAATTTGAGGTCTCATCCGCAACTTGGTCAGAACGGTCAGAACCGACAAGAATCGAGGGTATCTCGGCCAAATACTAACTTTTTTCTGAATTTTCGGTGCGGGGCAGCTGAGTGTCTGGAGCCCTGACAAACCCACCCAAGAATTTCAGGATCGGTTCATAAATAGCCGAGATTCGTTGAAAAATGTCGAATTTCTGGCCATCTTGTCTCTAAATCAAGATTCCTCAATTTTTCTGCTCGTCTGACCCGCATGTCTGCGATTCCGACGAACGCGCATTGCAATTTGAGGTCTCATCCGCAACTTGGTCAGAACGGTCAGAACCGACAAGAATCGAGGGTATCTCGGCCAAATACTAACTTTTTTCTGAATTTTCGGTGCGGGGCAGCTGAGTGTCTGGAGCCCTGACGAACCCACCCAAGAATTTCAGGATCGGTTCATAAATAGCCGAGATTCGTTGAAAAATGTCGAATTTCTGGCTATCTTGTCTCTAAATCAAGATTCCTCGATTTTTCTGCTCGTCTGACCCGAATGTCTGCGATTCCGAAGAACGCGCATTGCAAGTCGACGTCTCATCCGTAACTTGGTCAGAACGGTCAGAACCGACAAGAATCGAGGGTATCTCGGCCAAATACTAACTTTTTTCTGAATTTTCGGTGCGGGGCGGCTGAGTGTCTGGAGCCCTGACGAACCCACCCAAGAATTTCAGGATCGGTTCATAAATGGCCGAGATTCGTTGAAAAATGTCGAATTTCTGGCTATCTTGTCTCTAAATCAAGATTCCTCAATTTTTCTGCTCGTCTGACCCGCATGTCTGCGATTCCGACGAACGCGCATTGCAATTTAAGGTCTCATCCGCAACTTGGTCAGAACGGTCAGAACCGACAAGAATCGAGGGTATCTCGGCCAAATACTAACTTTTTTCTGAATTTTCGGTGCGGGGCAGCTGAGTGTCTGGAGCTCTGACGAACCCACCCAAGAATTTCAGGATCGGTTCATAAATAGCCGAGATTCGTTGAAAAATGTCGAACTTCTGGCTATCTTGTCTCTAGATCAAGATTCCTCAATTTTTCTGCTCGTCTGACCCGAATGTCTGCGATTCCGAAGAACGCGCATTGCAATTCGACGTCTCATCCGTAACTTGGTCAGAACGGTCAGAACCGACAAGAATCGAGGGTATCTCGGCCAAATACTCACTTTTTACTGAATTTTCGGTGCGGGGCGGCTGAGTGTCTGGAGCCCTGACGAACCCACCCAAGAATTTCAGGATCGGTTTATAAATGGCCGAGATTCGTTGAAAAATGTCGAATTTCTGGCTATCTTGTCTCTAAATCAAGATTCCTCAATTTTTCTGCTCGTCTGACCCGCATGTCTGCGATTCCGACGAACGCGCATTGCAATTTGAGGTCTCATCCGCAACTTGGTCAGAACGGTCAGAACCGACAAGAATCGAGGGTATCTCGGCCGAATACTAACTTTTTTCTGAATTTTCGGTGCGGGGCGGCTGAGTGTCTGGAGCCCTGACGAACCCACCCAAGAATTTCAGGATCGGTTCATAAATAGCCGAGATTCGTTGAAAAATGTCGAATTTCTGGCTATCTTGTCTCTAAATCAAGATTCCTCAATTTTTCTGCTCGTCTGACCCGAATGTCTGCGATTCCGACGAACGCGCATTGCAATTTGAGGTCTCATCCGCAACTTGGTCAGAACGGTCAGAACCGACAAGAATCGAGGGTATCTCGGCCAAATACTAACTTTTTTCTGAATTTTCGGTGCAAGGCAGCTGAGTGTCTGGAGCCCTGACGAACCCACCCAAGAATTTCAGGATCGGTTCATAAATAGCCGAGATTCGTTGAAAAATGTCGAATTTCTGGCTATCTTGTCTCTAAATCAAGATTCCTCAATTTTTCTGCTCGTCTGACCCGCATGTCTGCGATTCCGACGAACGCGCATTGCAATTTGAGGTCTCATCCGCAACTTGGTCAGAACGGTCAGAACCGACAAGAATCGAGGGTATCTCGGCCAAATACTAACTTTTTTCTGAATTTTCGGTGCGGGGCAGCTGAGTGTCTGGAGCCCTGACAAACCCACCCAAGAATTTCAGGATCGGTTCATAAATAGCCGAGATTCGTTGAAAAATGTCGAATTTCTGGCCATCTTGTCTCTAAATCAAGATTCCTCAATTTTTCTGCTCGTCTGACCCGCATGTCTGCGATTCCGACGAACGCGCATTGCAATTTGAGGTCTCATCCGCAACTTGGTCAGAACGGTCAGAACCGACAAGAATCGAGGGTATCTCGGCCAAATACTAACTTTTTTCTGAATTTTCGGTGCGGGGCAGCTGAGTGTCTGGAGCCCTGACGAACCCACCCAAGAATTTCAGGATCGGTTCATAAATAGCCGAGATTCGTTGAAAAATGTCGAATTTCTGGCTATCTTGTCTCTAAATCAAGATTCCTCGATTTTTCTGCTCGTCTGACCCGAATGTCTGCGATTCCGAAGAACGCGCATTGCAAGTCGACGTCTCATCCGTAACTTGGTCAGAACGGTCAGAACCGACAAGAATCGAGGGTATCTCGGCCAAATACTAACTTTTTTCTGAATTTTCGGTGCGGGGCGGCTGAGTGTCTGGAGCCCTGACGAACCCACCCAAGAATTTCAGGATCGGTTCATAAATGGCCGAGATTCGTTGAAAAATGTCGAATTTCTGGCTATCTTGTCTCTAAATCAAGATTCCTCAATTTTTCTGCTCGTCTGACCCGCATGTCTGCGATTCCGACGAACGCGCATTGCAATTTAAGGTCTCATCCGCAACTTGGTCAGAACGGTCAGAACCGACAAGAATCGAGGGTATCTCGGCCAAATACTAACTTTTTTCTGAATTTTCGGTGCGGGGCAGCTGAGTGTCTGGAGCCCTGACGAACCCACCCAAGAATTTCAGGATCGGTTCATAAATAGCCGAGATTCGTTGAAAAATGTCGAATTTCTGGCTATCTTGTCTCTAAATCAAGATTCCTCAATTTTTCTGCTCGTCTGACCCGCATGTCTGCGATTCCGACGAACGCGCATTGCAATTTGAGGTCTCATCCGCAACTTGGTCAGAACGGTCAGAACCGACAAGAATCGAGGGTATCTCGGCCAAATACTAACTTTTTTCTGAATTTTCGGTGCGGGGCAGCTGAGTGTCTGGAGCCCTGACAAACCCACCCAAGAATTTCAGGATCGGTTCATAAATAGCCGAGATTCGTTGAAAAATGTCGAATTTCTGGCCATCTTGTCTCTAAATCAAGATTCCTCAATTTTTCTGCTCGTCTGACCCGCATGTCTGCGATTCCGACGAACGCGCATTGCAATTTGAGGTCTCATCCGCAACTTGGTCAGAACGGTCAGAACCGACAAGAATCGAGGGTATCTCGGCCAAATACTAACTTTTTTCTGAATTTTCGGTGCGGGGCAGCTGAGTGTCTGGAGCCCTGACGAACCCACCCAAGAATTTCAGGATCGGTTCATAAATAGCCGAGATTCGTTGAAAAATGTCGAATTTCTGGCTATCTTGTCTCTAAATCAAGATTCCTCGATTTTTCTGCTCGTCTGACCCGAATGTCTGCGATTCCGAAGAACGCGCATTGCAATTCGACGTCTCATCCGTAACTTGGTCAGAACGGTCAGAACCGACAAGAATCGAGGGTATCTCGGCCAAATACTAACTTTTTTCTGAATTTTCGGTGCGGGGCGGCTGAGTGTCTGGAGCCCTGACGAACCCGCCCAAGAATTTCAGGATCGGTTCATAAATAGCCGAGATTCGTTGAAAAATGTCGAATTTCTGGCTATCTTGTCTCGAAATCAAGATTCCTCAATTTTTCTGCTCGTCTGACCCGAATGTCTGCGATTCCGGAGAACGCGCATTGCAATTCGACGTCTTATCCGTAACTTGGTCAGAACGGTCAGAACCGACAAGAATCGAGGGTATCTCGGCCAAATACTAATTTTTTTCTGAATTTTCGGCGCGGGGCAGCTGAGTGTCTGGAGCCCTGACGAACCCGCCCAAGAATTTCAGGATCGGTTCATAAATAGCCGAGATTCGTTGAAAAATGTCGAATTTCTGGCTATCTTGTCTCTAAATCAAGATTCCTCAATTTTTCTGCTCGTCTGACCCGCATGTCTGCGATTCCGACGAACGCGCATTGCAATTTGAGGTCTCATCCGCAACTTGGTCAGAACGGTCAAAACCGACAAGAATCGAGGGTATCTCGGCCGAATACTAACTTTTCTCTGAATTTTCGGTGCAGGGCAGCTGAGTGTCTGGAGCCCTGACGAACCCGCCCAAGAATTTCAGGATCGGTTCATAAATAGCCGAGATTCGTTGAAAAATGTCGAATTTCTGGCTATCTTGTCCCGAAATCAAGATTCCTCAATTTTTCTGCTCGTCTGACCCGAATGTCTGCGATTCCGGAGAACGCGCATTGCAATTCGAAGTCTCATCCGTAACTTGGTCAGAACGGTCAAAACCGACAAGAATCGAGGGTATCTCGGCCAAATACTAACTTTTTTCTGAATTTTCGGTGCGGGGCAGCTGAGTGTCTGGAGCCTTGACGAACCCACCCAAGAATTTCAGGATCGGTTCATAAATAGCCGAGATTCGTTGAAAAATGTCGAATTTCTGGCTATCTTGTCTCTAAATCAAGATTCCTCAATTTTTCTGCTCGTCTGACCCGCATGTCTGCGATTCCGACGAACGCGCATTGCAATTTGAGGTCTCATCCGCAACTTGGTCAGAACGGTCAGAACCGACAAGAATCGAGGGTATCTCGGCCAAATACTAACTTTTTTCTGAATTTTCGGTGCGGGGCAGCTGAGTGTCTGGAGCCCTGACGAACCCACCCAAGAATTTCAGGATCGGTTCATAAATAGCCGAGATTCGTTGAAAAATGTCGAATTTCTGGCTATCTTGTCTCTAAATCAAGATTCCTCGATTTTTCTGCTCGTCTGACCCGAATGTCTGCGATTCCGAAGAACGCGCATTGCAATTCGACGTCTCATCCGTAACTTGGTCAGAACGGTCAGAACCGACAAGAATCGAGGGTATCTCGGCCAAATACTAACTTTTTTCTGAATTTTCGGTGCGGGGCGGCTGAGTGTCTGGAGCCCTGACGAACCCACCCAAGAATTTCAGGATCGGTTCATAAATAGCCGAGATTCGTTGAAAAATGTCGAACTTCTGGCTATCTTGTCTCTAAATCAAGATTCCTCAATTTTTCTGCTCGTCTGACCCGAATGTCTGCGATTCCGATGAACGCGCATTGCAATTCGACGTCTCATTCGTAACTTGGTCAGAACGGTCAGAACCGACAAGAATCGAGGGTATCTCGGCCAAATACTAACTTTTTTCTGAATTTTCGGTGCGGGGCGGCTGAGTGTCTGGAGCCCTGACGAACCCACCCAAGAATTTCAGGATCGGTTCATAAATAGCCGAGATTCGTTGAAAAATGTCGAACTTCTGGCTATCTTGTCTCTAAATCAAGATTCCTCAATTTTTCTGCTCGTCTGACCCGAATGTCTGCGATTCCGAAGAACGCGCATTGCAATTCGACGTCTCATCCGTAACTTGGTCAGAACGGTCAGAACCGACAAGAATCGAGGGTATCTCGGCCAAATACTCACTTTTTACTGAATTTTCGGTGCGGGGCGGCTGAGTGTCTGGAGCCCTGACGAACCCACCCAAGAATTTCAGGATCGGTTTATAAATGGCCGAGATTCGTTGAAAAATGTCGAATTTCTGGCTATCTTGTCTCTAAATCAAGATTCCTCAATTTTTCTGCTCGTCTGACCCGCATGTCTGCGATTCCGACGAACGCGCATTGCAATTTGAGGTCTCATCCGCAACTTGGTCAGAACGGTCAGAACCGACAAGAATCGAGGGTATCTCGGCCGAATACTAACTTTTTTCTGAATTTTCGGTGCGGGGCGGCTGAGTGTCTGGAGCCCTGACGAACCCACCCAAGAATTTCAGGATCGGTTCATAAATAGCCGAGATTCGTTGAAAAATGTCGAATTTCTGGCTATCTTGTCTCTAAATCAAGATTCCTCAATTTTTCTGCTCGTCTGACCCGAATGTCTGCGATTCCGACGAACGCGCATTGCAATTTGAGGTCTCATCCGCAACTTGGTCAGAACGGTCAGAACCGACAAGAATCGAGGGTATCTCGGCCAAATACTAACTTTTTTCTGAATTTTCGGTGCAAGGCAGCTGAGTGTCTGGAGCCCTGACGAACCCACCCAAGAATTTCAGGATCGGTTCATAAATAGCCGAGATTCGTTGAAAAATGTCGAATTTCTGGCTATCTTGTCTCTAAATCAAGATTCCTCAATTTTTCTGCTCGTCTGACCCGCATGTCTGCGATTCCGACGAACGCGCATTGCAATTTGAGGTCTCATCCGCAACTTGGTCAGAACGGTCAGAACCGACAAGAATCGAGGGTATCTCGGCCAAATACTAACTTTTTTCTGAATTTTCGGTGCGGGGCAGCTGAGTGTCTGGAGCCCTGACAAACCCACCCAAGAATTTCAGGATCGGTTCATAAATAGCCGAGATTCGTTGAAAAATGTCGAATTTCTGGCCATCTTGTCTCTAAATCAAGATTCCTCAATTTTTCTGCTCGTCTGACCCGCATGTCTGCGATTCCGACGAACGCGCATTGCAATTTGAGGTCTCATCCGCAACTTGGTCAGAACGGTCAGAACCGACAAGAATCGAGGGTATCTCGGCCAAATACTAACTTTTTTCTGAATTTTCGGTGCGGGGCAGCTGAGTGTCTGGAGCCCTGACGAACCCACCCAAGAATTTCAGGATCGGTTCATAAATAGCCGAGATTCGTTGAAAAATGTCGAATTTCTGGCTATCTTGTCTCTAAATCAAGATTCCTCGATTTTTCTGCTCGTCTGACCCGAATGTCTGCGATTCCGAAGAACGCGCATTGCAATTCGACGTCTCATCCGTAACTTGGTCAGAACGGTCAGAACCGACAAGAATCGAGGGTATCTCGGCCAAATACTAACTTTTTTCTGAATTTTCGGTGCGGGGCGGCTGAGTGTCTGGAGCCCTGACGAACCCACCCAAGAATTCCAGGATCGGTTCATAAATAGCCGAGATTCGTTGAAAAATGTCGAACTTCTGGCTATCTTGTCTCTAAATCAAGATTCCTCAATTTTTCTGCTCGTCTGACCCGAATGTCTGCGATTCCGAAGAACGCGCATTGCAATTCGACGTCTCATCCGTAACTTGGTCAGAACGGTCAGAACCGACAAGAATCGAGGGTATCTCGGCCAAATACTCACTTTTTACTGAATTTTCGGTGCGGGGCGGCTGAGTGTCTGGAGCCCTGACGAACCCACCCAAGAATTTCAGGATCGGTTCATAAATGGCCGAGATTCGTTGAAAAATGTCGAATTTCTGGCTATCTTGTCTCTAAATCAAGATTCCTCAATTTTTCTGCTCGTCTGACCCGCATGTCTGCGATTCCGACGAACGCGCATTGCAATTTGAGGTCTCATCCGCAACTTGGTCAGAACGGTCAGAACCGAAAAGAATCGAGGGTATCTCGGCCGAATACTAACTTTTTTCTGAATTTTCGGTGCGGGGCGGCTGAGTGTCTGGAGCCCTGACGAACCCACCCAAGAATTTCAGGATCGGTTCATAAATAGCCGAGATTCGTTGAAAAATGTCGAATTTCTGGCTATCTTGTCTCTAAATCAAGATTCCTCGATTTTTCTGCTCGTCTGACCCGAATGTCTGCGATTCCGAAGAACGCGCATTGCAATTCGACGTCTCATCCGTAACTTGGTCAGAACGGTCAGAACCGACAAGAATCGAGGGTATCTCGGCCAAATACTAACTTTTTTCTGAATTTTCGGTGCGGGGCGGCTGAGTGTCTGGAGCCCTGACGAACCCACCCAAGAATTTCAGGATCGGTTCATAAATAGCCGAGATTCGTTGAAAAATGTCGAACTTCTGGCTATCTTGTCTCTAAATCAAGATTCCTCAATTTTCCTGCTCGTCTGACCCGAATGTCTGCGATTCCGATGAACGCGCATTGCAATTCGACGTCTCATTCGTAACTTGGTCAGAACGGTCAGAACCGACAAGAATCGAGGGTATCTCGGCCAAATACTAACTTTTTTCTGAATTTTCGGTGCGGGGCGGCTGAGTGTCTGGAGCCCTGACGAACCCACCCAAGAATTTCAGGATCGGTTCATAAATAGCCGAGATTCGTTGAAAAATGTCGAACTTCTGGCTATCTTGTCTCTAAATCAAGATTCCTCAATTTTTCTGCTCGTCTGACCCGAATGTCTGCGATTCCGAAGAACGCGCATTGCAATTCGACGTCTCATCCGTAACTTGGTCAGAACGGTCAGAACCGACAAGAATCGAGGGTATCTCGGCCAAATACTCACTTTTTACTGAATTTTCGGTGCGGGGCGGCTGAGTGTCTGGAGCCCTGACGAACCCACCCAAGAATTTCAGGATCGGTTTATAAATGGCCGAGATTCGTTGAAAAATGTCGAATTTCTGGCTATCTTGTCTCTAAATCAAGATTCCTCAATTTTTCTGCTCGTCTGACCCGCATGTCTGCGATTCCGACGAACGCGCATTGCAATTTGAGGTCTCATCCGCAACTTGGTCAGAACGGTCAGAACCGACAAGAATCGAGGGTATCTCGGCCGAATACTAACTTTTTTCTGAATTTTCGGTGCGGGGCGGCTGAGTGTCTGGAGCCCTGACGAACCCACCCAAGAATTTCAGGATCGGTTCATAAATAGCCGAGATTCGTTGAAAAATGTCGAATTTCTGGCTATCTTGTCTCTAAATCAAGATTCCTCAATTTTTCTGCTCGTCTGACCCGAATGTCTGCGATTCCGACGAACGCGCATTGCAATTTGAGGTCTCATCCGCAACTTGGTCAGAACGGTCAGAACCGACAAGAATCGAGGGTATCTCGGCCAAATACTAACTTTTTTCTGAATTTTCGGTGCAAGGCAGCTGAGTGTCTGGAGCCCTGACGAACCCACCCAAGAATTTCAGGATCGGTTCATAAATAGCCGAGATTCGTTGAAAAATGTCGAATTTCTGGCTATCTTGTCTCTAAATCAAGATTCCTCAATTTTTCTGCTCGTCTGACCCGCATGTCTGCGATTCCGACGAACGCGCATTGCAATTTGAGGTCTCATCCGCAACTTGGTCAGAACGGTCAGAACCGACAAGAATCGAGGGTATCTCGGCCAAATACTAACTTTTTTCTGAATTTTCGGTGCGGGGCAGCTGAGTGTCTGGAGCCCTGACAAACCCACCCAAGAATTTCAGGATCGGTTCATAAATAGCCGAGATTCGTTGAAAAATGTCGAATTTCTGGCCATCTTGTCTCTAAATCAAGATTCCTCAATTTTTCTGCTCGTCTGACCCGCATGTCGGCGATTCCGACGAACGCGCATTGCAATTTGAGGTCTCATCCGCAACTTGGTCAGAACGGTCAGAACCGACAAGAATCGAGGGTATCTCGGCCAAATACTAACTTTTTTCTGAATTTTCGGTGCGGGGCAGCTGAGTGTCTGGAGCCCTGACGAACCCACCCAAGAATTTCAGGATCGGTTCATAAATAGCCGAGATTCGTTGAAAAATGTCGAATTTCTGGCTATCTTGTCTCTAAATCAAGATTCCTCGATTTTTCTGCTCGTCTGACCCGAATGTCTGCGATTCCGAAGAACGCGCATTGCAATTCGACGTCTCATCCGTAACTTGGTCAGAACGGTCAGAACCGACAAGAATCGAGGGTATCTCGGCCAAATACTAACTTTTTTCTGAATTTTCGGTGCGGGGCGGCTGAGTGTCTGGAGCCCTGACGAACCCACCCAAGAATTTCAGGATCGGTTCATAAATAGCCGAGATTCGTTGAAAAATGTCGAACTTCTGGCTATCTTGTCTCTAAATCAAGATTCCTCAATTTTTCTGCTCGTCTGACCCGAATGTCTGCGATTCCGAAGAACGCGCATTGCAATTCGACGTCTCATTCGTAACTTGGTCAGAACGGTCAGAACCGACAAGAATCGAGGGTATCTCGCCCAAATACTAACTTTTTTCTGAATTTTCGGTGCGGGGCGGCTGAGTGTCTGGAGCCCTGACGAACCCACCCAAGAATTTCAGGATCGGTTCATAAATAGCCGAGATTCGTTGAAAAATGTCGAACTTCTGGCTATCTTGTCTCTAAATCAAGATTCCTCAATTTTTCTGCTCGTCTGACCCGAATGTCTGCGATTCCGAAGAACGCGCATTGCAATTCGACGTCTCATCCGTAACTTGGTCAGAACGGTCAGAACCGACAAGAATCGAGGGTATCTCGGCCAAATACTCACTTTTTACTGAATTTTCGGTGCGGGGCGGCTGAGTGTCTGGAGCCCTGACGAACCCACCCAAGAATTTCAGGATCGGTTTATAAATGGCCGAGATTCGTTGAAAAATGTCGAATTTCTGGCTATCTTGTCCCGAAATCAAGATTCCTCAATTCTTCTGCTCGTCTGACCCGAATGTCTGCGATTCCGGAGAACGCGCATTGCAATTCGAAGTCTCATCCGTAACTTGGTCAGAACGGTCAAAACCGACAAGAATCGAGGGTATCTCGGCCAAATACTAACTTTTTTCTGAATTTTCGGTGCGGGGCAGCTGAGTGTCTGGAGCCTTGACGAACCCACCCAAGAATTTCAGGATCGGTTCATAAATAGCCGAGATTCGTTGAAAAATGTCGAATTTCTGGCTATCTTGTCTCTAAATCAAGATTCCTCAATTTTTCTGCTCGTCTGACCCGCATGTCTGCGATTCCGACGAACGCGCATTGCAATTTGAGGTCTCTTCCGCAACTTGGTCAGAACGGTCAGAACCGACAAGAATCGAGGGTATCTCGGCCAAATACTAACTTTTTTCTGAATTTTCGGTGCGGGGCAGCTGAGTGTCTGGAGCCCTGACGAACCCACCCAAGAATTTCAGGATCGGTTCATAAATAGCCGAGATTCGTTGAAAAATGTCGAATTTCTGGCTATCTTGTCTCTAAATCAAGATTCCTCGATTTTTCTGCTCGTCTGACCCGAATGTCTGCGATTCCGAAGAACGCGCATTGCAATTCGACGTCTCATCCGTAACTTGGTCAGAACGGTCAGAACCGACAAGAATCGAGGGTATCTCGGCCAAATACTAACTTTTTTCTGAATTTTCGGTGCGGGGCGGCTGAGTGTCTGGAGCCCTGACGAACCCACCCAAGAATTTCAGGATCGGTTCATAAATAGCCGAGATTCGTTGAAAAATGTCGAACTTCTGGCTATCTTGTCTCTAAATCAAGATTCCTCAATTTTTCTGCTCGTCTGACCCGAATGTCTGCGATTCCGAAGAACGCGCATTGCAATTCGACGTCTCATTCGTAACTTGGTCAGAACGGTCAGAACCGACAAGAATCGAGGGTATCTCGGCCAAATACTAACTTTTTTCTGAATTTTCGGTGCGGGGCGGCTGAGTGTCTGGAGCCCTGACGAACCCACCCAAGAATTTCAGGATCGGTTCATAAATAGCTGAGATTCGTTGAAAAATGTCGAACTTCTGGCTATCTTGTCTCTAAATCAAGATTCCTCAATTTTTCTGCTCGTCTGACCCGAATGTCTGCGATTCCGAAGAACGCGCATTGCAATTCGACGTCTCATCCGTAACTTGGTCAGAACGGTCAGAACCGACAAGAATCGAGGGTATCTCGGCCAAATACTAACTTTTTTCTGAATTTTCGGTGCGGGGCGGCTGAGTGTCTGGAGCCCTGACGAACCCACCCAAGAATTTCAGGATCGGTTCATAAATAGCCGAGATTCGTTGAAAAATGTCGAACTTCTGGCTATCTTGTCTCTAAATCAAGATTCCTCAATTTTTCTGCTCGTCTGACCCGAATGTCTGCGATTCCGAAGAACGCGCATTGCAATTCGACGTCTCATTCGTAACTTGGTCAGAACGGTCAGAACCGACAAGAATCGAGGGTATCTCGGCCAAATACTAACTTTTTTCTGAATTTTCGGTGCGGGGCAGCTGAGTGTCTGGAGCCCTGACGAACCCACCCAAGAATTTCAGGATCGGTTCATAAATAGCCGAGATTCGTTGAAAAATGTCGAATTTCTGGCTATCTTGTCTCTAAATCAAGATTCCTCGATTTTTCTGCTCGTCTGACCCGAATGTCTGCGATTCCGAAGAACGCGCATTGCAATTCGACGTCTCATCCGTAACTTGGTCAGAACGGTCAGAACCGACAAGAATCGAGGGTATCTCGGCCAAATACTAACTTTTTTCTGAATTTTCGGTGCGGGGCAGCTGAGTGTCTGGAGCCCTGACGAACCCGCCCAAGAATTTCAGGATCGGTTCATAAATAGCCGAGATTCGTTGAAAAATGTCGAATTTCTGGCTATCTTGTCTCGAAATCAAGATTCCTCAATTTTTCTGCTCGTCTGACCCGAATGTCTGCGATTCCGGAGAACGCGCATTGCAATTCGACGTCTCATCCGTAACTTGGTCAGAACGGTCAGAACCGACAAGAATCGAGGGTATCTCGGCCAAATACTAATTTTTTTCTGAATTTTCGGCGCGGGGCAGCTGAGTGTCTGGAGCCCTGACGAACCCGCCCAAGAATTTCAGGATCGGTTCATAAATAGCCGAGATTCGTTGAAAAATGTCGAATTTCTGGCTATCTTGTCTCTAAATCAAGATTCCTCGATTTTTCTGCTCGTCTGACCCGAATGTCTGCGATTCCGAAGAACGCGCATTGCAATTCGACGTCTCATCCGTAACTTGGTCAGAACGGTCAGAACCGACAAGAATCGAGGGTATCTCGGCCAAATACTAACTTTTTTCTGAATTTTCGGTGCGGGGCGGCTGAGTGTCTGGAGCCCTGACGAACCCACCCAAGAATTTCAGGATCGGTTCATAAATAGCCGAGATTCGTTGAAAAATGTCGAACTTCTGGCTATCTTGTCTCTAAATCAAGATTCCTCAATTTTTCTGCTCGTCTGACCCGAATGTCTGCGATTCCGAAGAACGCGCATTGCAATTCGACGTCTCATTCGTAACTTGGTCAGAACGGTCAGAACCGACAAGAATCGAGGGTATCTCGGCCAAATACTAACTTTTTTCTGAATTTTCGGTGCGGGGCGGCTGAGTGTCTGGAGCCCTGACGAACCCACCCAAGAATTTCAGGATCGGTTCATAAATAGCCGAGATTCGTTGAAAAATGTCGAACTTCTGGCTATCTTGTCTCTAAATCAAGATTCCTCAATTTTTCTGCTCGTCTGACCCGAATGTCTGCGATTCCGAAGAACGCGCATTGCAATTCGACGTCTCATCCGTAACTTGGTCAGAACGGTCAGAACCGACAAGAATCGAGGGTATCTCGGCCAAATACTCACTTTTTACTGAATTTTCGGTGCGGGGCGGCTGAGTGTCTGGAGCCCTGACGAACCCACCCAAGAATTTCAGGATCGGTTTATAAATGGCCGAGATTCGTTGAAAAATGTCGAATTTCTGGCTATCTTGTCTCTAAATCAAGATTCCTCAATTTTTCTGCTCGTCTGACCCGCATGTCTGCGATTCCGACGAACGCGCATTGCAATTTGAGGTCTTATCCGCAACTTGGTCAGAACGGTCAGAACCGACAAGAATCGAGGGTATCTCGGCCAAATACTAACTTTTTTCTGAATTTTCGGTGCGGGGCAGCTGAGTGTCTGGAGCCCTGACAAACCCACCCAAGAATTTCAGGATCGGTTCATAAATAGCCGAGATTCGTTGAAAAATGTCGAATTTCTGGCCATCTTGTCTCTAAATCAAGATTCCTCAATTTTTCTGCTCGTCTGACCCGCATGTCTGCGATTCCGACGAACGCGCATTGCAATTTGAGGTCTCATCCGCAACTTGGTCAGAACGGTCAGAACCGACAAGAATCGAGGGTATCTCGGCCAAATACTAACTTTTTTCTGAATTTTCGGTGCGGGGCAGCTGAGTGTCTGGAGCCCTGACGAACCCACCCAAGAATTTCAGGATCGGTTCATAAATAGCCGAGATTCGTTGAAAAATGTCGAATTTCTGGCTATCTTGTCTCTAAATCAAGATTCCTCGATTTTTCTGCTCGTCTGACCCGAATGTCTGCGATTCCGAAGAACGCGCATTGCAATTCGACGTCTCATCCGTAACTTGGTCAGAACGGTCAGAACCGACAAGAATCGAGGGTATCTCGGCCAAATACTAACTTTTTTCTGAATTTTCGGTGCGGGGCGGCTGAGTGTCTGGAGCCCTGACGAACCCACCCAAGAATTTCAGGATCGGTTCATAAATAGCCGAGATTCGTTGAAAAATGTCGAACTTCTGGCTATCTTGTCTCTAAATCAAGATTCCTCAATTTTTCTGCTCGTCTGACCCGAATGTCTGCGATTCCGAAGAACGCGCATTGCAATTCGACGTCTCATTCGTAACTTGGTCAGAACGGTCAGAACCGACAAGAATCGAGGGTATCTCGGCCAAATACTAACTTTTTTCTGAATTTTCGGTGCGGGGCGGCTGAGTGTCTGGAGCCCTGACGAACCCACCCAAGAATTTCAGGATCGGTTCATAAATAGCCGAGATTCGTTGAAAAATGTCGAACTTCTGGCTATCTTGTCTCTAAATCAAGATTCCTCAATTTTTCTGCTCGTCTGACCCGAATGTCTGCGATTCCGAAGAACGCGCATTGCAATTCGACGTCTCATCCGTAACTTGGTCAGAACGGTCAGAACCGACAAGAATCGAGGGTATCTCGGCCAAATACTCACTTTTTACTGAATTTTCGGTGCGGGGCGGCTGAGTGTCTGGAGCCCTGACGAACCCACCCAAGAATTTCAGGATCGGTTTATAAATGGCCGAGATTCGTTGAAAAATGTCGAATTTCTGGCTATCTTGTCTCTAAATCAAGATTCCTCAATTTTTCTGCTCGTCTGACCCGCATGTCTGCGATTCCGACGAACGCGCATTGCAATTTGAGGTCTCATCCGCAACTTGGTCAGAACGGTCAGAACCGACAAGAATCGAGGGTATCTCGGCCGAATACTAACTTTTTTCTGAATTTTCGGTGCGGGGCGGCTGAGTGTCTGGAGCCCTGACGAACCCACCCAAGAATTTCAGGATCGGTTCATAAATAGCCGAGATTCGTTGAAAAATGTCGAATTTCTGGCTATCTTGTCTCTAAATCAAGATTCCTCAATTTTTCTGCTCGTCTGACCCGAATGTCTGCGATTCCGACGAACGCGCATTGCAATTTGAGGTCTCATCCGCAACTTGGTCAGAACGGTCAGAACCGACAAGAATCGAGGGTATCTCGGCCAAATACTAACTTTTTTCTGAATTTTCGGTGCGGGGCAGCTGAGTGTCTGGAGCCCTGACAAACCCACCCAAGAATTTCAGGATCGGTTCATAAATAGCCGAGATTCGTTGAAAAATGTCGAATTTCTGGCCATCTTGTCTCTAAATCAAGATTCCTCGATTTTTCTGCTCGTCTGACCCGAATGTCTGCGATTCCGAAGAATGCGCATTGCAATTCGACGTCTCATCCGTAACTTGGTCAGAACGGTCAGATCCGACAAGAATCGAGGGTATCTCGGCCAAATACTAACTTTTTTCTGAATTTTCGGTGCGGGGCGGCTGAGTGTCTGGAGCCCTGACGAACCCACCCAAGAATTTCAGGATCGGTTCATAAATAGCCGAGATTCGTTGAAAAATGTCGAATTTCTGGCTATCTTGTCTCTAAATCAAGATTCCTCGATTTTTCTGCTCGTCTGACCCGAATGTCTGCGATTCCGAAGAACGCGCATTGCAATTCGACGTCTCATCCGTAACTTGGTCAGAACGGTCAGAACCGACAAGAATCGAGGGTATCTCGGCCAAATACTAACTTTTTTCTGAATTTTCGGTGCGGGGCGGCTGAGTGTCTGGAGCCCTGACGAACCCACCCAAGAATTTCAGGATCGGTTCATAAATAGCCGAGATTCGTTGAAAAATGTCGAACTTCTGGCTATCTTGTCTCTAAATCAAGATTCCTCAATTTTTCTGCTCGTCTGACCCGAATGTCTGCGATTCCGAAGAACGCGCATTGCAATTCGACGTCTCATTCGTAACTTGGTCAGAACGGTCAGAACCGACAAGAATCGAGGGTATCTCGGCCAAATACTAACTTTTTTCTGAATTTTCGGTGCGGGGCGGCTGAGTGTCTGGAGCCCTGACGAACCCACCCCAGAATTTCAGGATCGGTTCATAAATAGCCGAGATTCGTTGAAAAATGTCGAACTTCTGGCTATCTTGTCTCTAAATCAAGATTCCTCAATTTTTCTGCTCGTCTGACCCGAATGTCTGCGATTCCGAAGAACGCGCATTGCAATTCGACGTCTCATCCGTAACTTGGTCAGAACGGTCAGAACCGACAAGAATCGAGGGTATCTCGGCCAAATACTCACTTTTTACTGAATTTTCGGTGCGGGGCGGCTGAGTGTCTGGAGCCCTGACGAACCCACCCAAGAATTTCAGGATCGGTTTATAAATGGCCGAGATTCGTTGAAAAATGTCGAATTTCTGGCTATCTTGTCTCTAAATCAAGATTCCTCAATTTTTCTGCTCGTCTGACCCGCATGTCTGCGATTCCGACGAACGCGCATTGCAATTTGAGGTCTCATCCGCAACTTGGTCAGAACGGTCAGAACCGACAAGAATCGAGGGTATCTCGGCCGAATACTAACTTTTTTCTGAATTTTCGGTGCGGGGCGGCTGAGTGTCTGGAGCCCTGACGAACCCACCCAAGAATTTCAGGATCGGTTCATAAATAGCCGAGATTCGTTGAAAAATGTCGAATTTCTGGCTATCTTGTCTCTAAATCAAGATTCCTCAATTTTTCTGCTCGTCTGACCCGAATGTCTGCGATTCCGACGAACGCGCATTGCAATTTGAGGTCTCATCCGCAACTTGGTCAGAACGGTCAGAACCGACAAGAATCGAGGGTATCTCGGCCAAATACTAACTTTTTTCTGAATTTTCGGTGCAAGGCAGCTGAGTGTCTGGAGCCCTGACGAACCCACCCAAGAATTTCAGGATCGGTTCATAAATAGCCGAGATTCGTTGAAAAATGTCGAATTTCTGGCTATCTTGTCTCTAAATCAAGATTCCTCAATTTTTCTGCTCGTCTGACCCGCATGTCTGCGATTCCGACGAACGCGCATTGCAATTTGAGGTCTCATCCGCAACTTGGTCAGAACGGTCAGAACCGACAAGAATCGAGGGTATCTCGGCCAAATACTAACTTTTTTCTGAATTTTCGGTGCGGGGCAGCTGAGTGTCTGGAGCCCTGACAAACCCACCCAAGAATTTCAGGATCGGTTCATAAATAGCCGAGATTCGTTGAAAAATGTCGAATTTCTGGCCATCTTGTCTCTAAATCAAGATTCCTCAATTTTTCTGCTCGTCTGACCCGCATGTCTGCGATTCCGACGAACGCGCATTGCAATTTGAGGTCTCATCCGCAACTTGGTCAGAACGGTCAGAACCGACAAGAATCGAGGGTATCTCGGCCAAATACTAACTTTTTTCTGAATTTTCGGTGCGGGGCAGCTGAGTGTCTGGAGCCCTGACGAACCCACCCAAGAATTTCAGGATCGGTTCATAAATAGCCGAGATTCGTTGAAAAATGTCGAATTTCTGGCTATCTTGTCTCTAAATCAAGATTCCTCGATTTTTCTGCTCGTCTGACCCGAATGTCTGCGATTCCGAAGAACGCGCATTGCAATTCGACGTCTCATCCGTAACTTGGTCAGAACGGTCAGAACCGACAAGAATCGAGGGTATCTCGGCCAAATACTAACTTTTTTCTGAATTTTTGGTGCGGGGCGGCTGAGTGTCTGGAGCCCTGACGAACCCACCCAAGAATTTCAGGATCGGTTCATAAATAGCCGAGATTCGTTGAAAAATGTCGAACTTCTGGCTATCTTGTCTCTAAATCAAGATTCCTCAATTTTTCTGCTCGTCTGACCCGAATGTCTGCGATTCCGAAGAACGCGCATTGCAATTCGACGTCTCATTCGTAACTTGGTCAGAACGGTCAGAACCGACAAGAATCGAGGGTATCTCGGCCAAATACTAACTTTTTTCTGAATTTTCGGTGCGGGGCGGCTGAGTGTCTGGAGCCCTGACGAACCCACCCAAGAATTTCAGGATCGGTTCATAAATAGCCGAGATTCGTTGAAAAATGTCGAACTTCTGGCTATCTTGTCTCTAAATCAAGATTCCTCAATTTTTCTGCTCGTCTGACCCGAATGTCTGCGATTCCGAAGAACGCGCATTGCAATTCGACGTCTCATCCGTAACTTGGTCAGAACGGTCAGAACCGACAAGAATCGAGGGTATCTCGGCCAAATACTCACTTTTTACTGAATTTTCGGTGCGGGGCGGCTGAGTGTCTGGAGCCCTGACGAACCCACCCAAGAATTTCAGGATCGGTTTATAAATGGCCGAGATTCGTTGAAAAATGTCGAATTTCTGGCTATCTTGTCTCTAAATCAAGATTCCTCAATTTTTCTGCTCGTCTGACCCGCATGTCTGCGATTCCGACGAACGCGCATTGCAATTTGAGGTCTCATCCGCAACTTGGTCAGAACGGTCAGAACCGACAAGAATCGAGGGTATCTCGGCCGAATACTAACTTTTTTCTGAATTTTCGGTGCGGGGCGGCTGAGTGTCTGGAGCCCTGACGAACCCACCCAAGAATTTCAGGATCGGTTCATAAATAGCCGAGATTCGTTGAAAAATGTCGAATTTCTGGCTATCTTGTCTCTAAATCAAGATTCCTCAATTTTTCTGCTCGTCTGACCCGAATGTCTGCGATTCCGACGAACGCGCATTGCAATTTGAGGTCTCATCCGCAACTTGGTCAGAACGGTCAGAACCGACAAGAATCGAGGGTATCTCGGCCAAATACTAACTTTTTTCTGAATTTTCGGTGCGGGGCAGCTGAGTGTCTGGAGCCCTGACAAACCCACCCAAGAATTTCAGGATCGGTTCATAAATAGCCGAGATTCGTTGAAAAATGTCGAATTTCTGGCCATCTTGTCTCTAAATCAAGATTCCTCGATTTTTCTGCTCGTCTGACCCGAATGTCTGCGATTCCGAAGAATGCGCATTGCAATTCGACGTCTCATCCGTAACTTGGTCAGAACGGTCAGATCCGACAAGAATCGAGGGTATCTCGGCCAAATACTAACTTTTTTCTGAATTTTCGGTGCGGGGCGGCTGAGTGTCTGGAGCCCTGACGAACCCACCCAAGAATTTCAGGATCGGTTCATAAATAGCCGAGATTCGTTGAAAAATGTCGAATTTCTGGCTATCTTGTCTCTAAATCAAGATTCCTCGATTTTTCTGCTCGTCTGACCCGAATGTCTGCGATTCCGAAGAACGCGCATTGCAATTCGACGTCTCATCCGTAACTTGGTCAGAACGGTCAGAACCGACAAGAATCGAGGGTATCTCGGCCAAATACTAACTTTTTTCTGAATTTTCGGTGCGGGGCGGCTGAGTGTCTGGAGCCCTGACGAACCCACCCAAGAATTTCAGGATCGGTTCATAAATAGCCGAGATTCGTTGAAAAATGTCGAACTTCTGGCTATCTTGTCTCTAAATCAAGATTCCTCAATTTTTCTGCTCGTCTGACCCGAATGTCTGCGATTCCGAAGAACGCGCATTGCAATTCGACGTCTCATTCGTAACTTGGTCAGAACGGTCAGAACCGACAAGAATCGAGGGTATCTCGGCCAAATACTAACTTTTTTCTGAATTTTCGGTGCGGGGCGGCTGAGTGTCTGGAGCCCTGACGAACCCACCCCAGAATTTCAGGATCGGTTCATAAATAGCCGAGATTCGTTGAAAAATGTCGAACTTCTGGCTATCTTGTCTCTAAATCAAGATTCCTCAATTTTTCTGCTCGTCTGACCCGAATGTCTGCGATTCCGAAGAACGCGCATTGCAATTCGACGTCTCATCCGTAACTTGGTCAGAACGGTCAGAACCGACAAGAATCGAGGGTATCTCGGCCAAATACTCACTTTTTACTGAATTTTCGGTGCGGGGCGGCTGAGTGTCTGGAGCCCTGACGAACCCACCCAAGAATTTCAGGATCGGTTTATAAATGGCCGAGATTCGTTGAAAAATGTCGAATTTCTGGCTATCTTGTCTCTAAATCAAGATTCCTCAATTTTTCTGCTCGTCTGACCCGCATGTCTGCGATTCCGACGAACGCGCATTGCAATTTGAGGTCTCATCCGCAACTTGGTCAGAACGGTCAGAACCGACAAGAATCGAGGGTATCTCGGCCGAATACTAACTTTTTTCTGAATTTTCGGTGCGGGGCGGCTGAGTGTCTGGAGCCCTGACGAACCCACCCAAGAATTTCAGGATCGGTTCATAAATAGCCGAGATTCGTTGAAAAATGTCGAATTTCTGGCTATCTTGTCTCTAAATCAAGATTCCTCAATTTTTCTGCTCGTCTGACCCGAATGTCTGCGATTCCGACGAACGCGCATTGCAATTTGAGGTCTCATCCGCAACTTGGTCAGAACGGTCAGAACCGACAAGAATCGAGGGTATCTCGGCCAAATACTAACTTTTTTCTGAATTTTCGGTGCAAGGCAGCTGAGTGTCTGGAGCCCTGACGAACCCACCCAAGAATTTCAGGATCGGTTCATAAATAGCCGAGATTCGTTGAAAAATGTCGAATTTCTGGCTATCTTGTCTCTAAATCAAGATTCCTCAATTTTTCTGCTCGTCTGACCCGCATGTCTGCGATTCCGACGAACGCGCATTGCAATTTGAGGTCTCATCCGCAACTTGGTCAGAACGGTCAGAACCGACAAGAATCGAGGGTATCTCGGCCAAATACTAACTTTTTTCTGAATTTTCGGTGCGGGGCAGCTGAGTGTCTGGAGCCCTGACAAACCCACCCAAGAATTTCAGGATCGGTTCATAAATAGCCGAGATTCGTTGAAAAATGTCGAATTTCTGGCCATCTTGTCTCTAAATCAAGATTCCTCAATTTTTCTGCTCGTCTGACCCGCATGTCTGCGATTCCGACGAACGCGCATTGCAATTTGAGGTCTCATCCGCAACTTGGTCAGAACGGTCAGAACCGACAAGAATCGAGGGTATCTCGGCCAAATACTAACTTTTTTCTGAATTTTCGGTGCGGGGCAGCTGAGTGTCTGGAGCCCTGACGAACCCACCCAAGAATTTCAGGATCGGTTCGTAAATAGCCGAGATTCGTTGAAAAATGTCGAATTTCTGGCTATCTTGTCTCTAAATCAAGATTCCTCAATTTTTCTGCTCGTCTGACCCGCATGTCTGCGATTCCGACGAACGCGCATTGCAATTCGACGTCTTATCCGTAACTTGGTCAGAACGGTCAGAACCGACAAGAATCGAGGGTATCTCGGCCAAATACTAACTTTTTTCTGAATTTTCGGTGCGGGGCGGCTGAGTGTCTGGAGCCCTGACGAACCCACCCAAGAATTTCAGGATCGGTTTATAAATGGCCGAGATTCGTTGAAAAATGTCGAATTTCTGGCTATCTTGTCTCTAAATCAAGATTCCTTAATTTTTCTGCTCGTCTGACCCGCATGTCTGCGATTCCGACGAACGCGCATTGCAATTCGACGTCTCATCCGTAACTTGGTCAGAACGGTCAGAACCGACAAAAATCGAGGGTATCTCGGCCAAATACTAACTTTTTTCTGAATTTTCGGTGCGGGGCGGCTGAGTGTCTGGAGCCCTGACGAACCCACCCAAGAATTTCAGGATCGGTTCATAAATAGCCGAGATTCGTTGAAAAATGTCGAATTTCTGGCTATCTTGTCTCTAAATCAAGATTCCTCGATTTTTCTGCTCGTCTGACCCGAATGTCCGCAATTCCGAAGAACGCGCATTGCAATCCGACGTCTCATCCGTAACTTGGTCAGAACGGTCAGAACCGACAAGAATCGAGGGTATCTCGGCCAAATACTAACTTTTTTCTGAATTTTCGGTGCGGGGCGGCTGAGTGTCTGGAGCCCTGACGAACTCACCCAAGAATTTCAGGATCGGTTCATAAATGGCCGAGATTCGTTGAAAAATGTCGAATTTCTGGCTATCTTGTCTCTAAATCAAGATTCCTCAATTTTTCTGCTCGTCTGACCCGCATGTCTGCGATTCCGACGAACGCGCATTGCAATTCGACGTCTCATCCGTAACTTGGTCAGAACGGTCAGAACCGACAAGAATCGAGGGTATCTCGGCCAAATACTAACTTTTTTCTGAATTTTCGGTGCGGGGCGGCTGAGTGTCTGGAGCCCTGACGAACCGACCCAAGAATTTCAGGATCGGTTCATAAATGGCCGAGATTCGTTGAAAAATGTCGAATTTCTGGCTATCTTGTCTCTAAATCAAGATTCCTTAATTTTTCTGCTCGTCTGACCCGCATGTCTGCGATTCCGAAGAACGCGCATTGCAATTCGACGTCTCATCCGTAACTTGGTCAGAACGGTCAGAACCGACAAGAATCGAGGGTATCTCGGCCAAATACTAACTTTTTTCTGAATTTTCGGTGCGGGGCGGCTAAGTGTCTGGAGCCCTGACGAACCCACCCAAGAATTTCAGGATCAGTTCATAAATAGCCGAGATTCGTTGAAAAATGTCGAATTTCTGGCTATCTTGTCTCTAAATCAAGATTCCTCAATTTTTCTGCTCATCTGACCCGCATGTCTGCGATTCCGACGAACGCGCATTGCAATTTGAGGTCTCATCCGCAACTTGGTCAGAACGGTCAGAACCGACAAGAATCGAGGGTATCTCGGCCAAATACTAACTTTTTTCTGAATTTTCGGTGCGGGGCAGCTGAGTGTCTGGAGCCCTGACGAACCCACCCAAGAATTTCAGGATCGGTTCATAAATAGCCGAGATTCGTTGAAAAATGTCGAATTTCTGGCTATCTTGTCTCTAAATCAAGATTCCTCGATTTTTCTGCTCGTCTGACCCGAATGTCTGCGATTCCGAAGAACGCGCATTGCAATTCGACGTCTCATCCGTAACTTGGTCAGAACGGTCAGAACCGACAAGAATCGAGGGTATCTCGGCCAGATACTAACTTTTTTCTGAATTTTCGGTGCGGGGCAGCTGAGTGTCTGGAGCCCTGACGAACCCACCCAAGAATTTCAGGATCGGTTCATAAATAGCCGAGATTCGTTGAAAAATGTCGAATTTCTGGCTATCTTGTCTCTAAATCAAGATTCCTCGATTTTTCTGCTCGTCTGACCCGAATGTCTGCGATTCCGGAGAACGCGCATTGCAATTCGACGTCTCATCCGTAACTTGGTCAGAACGGTCAGAACCGACAAGAATCGAGGGTATCTCGGCCAAATACTAACTTTTTTCTGAATTTTCGGTGCGGGGCGGCTGAGTGTCTGGAGCCCTGACGAACCCACCCGAGAATTTCAGGATCGGTTCATAAATGGCCGAGATTCGTTGAAAAATGTCGAATTTCTGGCTATCTTGTCTCTAAATCAAGATTCCTCAATTTTTCTGCTCGTCTGACCCGCATGTCTGCGATTCCGACGAACGCGCATTGCAATTTGAGGTCTCATCCGCAACTTGGTCAGAACGGTCAGAACCGACAAGAATCGAGGGTATCTCGGCCAAATACTAACTTTTTTCTGAATTTTCGGTGCAAGGCAGCTGAGTGTCTGGAGCCCTGACGAACCCACCCAAGAATTTCAGGATCGGTTCATAAATAGCCGAGATTCGTTGAAAAATGTCGAATTTCTGGCTATCTTGTCTCTAAATCAAGATTCCTCAATTTTTCTGCTCGTCTGACCCGCATGTCTGCGATTCCGACGAAGGCGCATTGCAATTTGAGGTCTCATCCGCAACTTGGTCAGAACGGTCAGAACCGACAAGAATCGAGGGTATCTCGGCCAAATACTAACTTTTTTCTGAATTTTCGGTGCGGGGCAGCTGAGTGTCTGGAGCCCTGACAAACCCACCCAAGAATTTCAGGATCGGTTCATAAATAGCCGAGATTCGTTGAAAAATGTTGAATTTCTGGCCATCTTGTCTCTAAATCAAGATTCCTCGATTTTTCTGCTCGTCTGACCCGAATGTCTGCGATTCCGAAGAACGCGCATTGCAATTCGACGTCTCATCCGTAACTTGGTCAGAACGGTCAGATCCGACAAGAATCGAGGGTATCTCGGCCAAATACTAACTTCTTTCTGAATTTTCGGTGCGGGGCGGCTGAGTGTCTGGAGCCCTGACGAACCCACCCAAGAATTTCAGGATCAGTTCATAAATAGCCGAGATTCGTTGAAAAATGTCGAATTTCTGGCTATCTTGTCTCTAAATCAAGATTCCTCAATTTTTCTGCTCATCTGACCCGCATGTCTGCGATTCCGACGAACGCGCATTGCAATTTGAGGTCTCATCCGCAACTTGGTCAGAACGGTCAGAACTGACAAGAATCGAGGGTATCTCGGCCAAATACTAACTTTTTTCTGAATTTTCGGTGCGGGGCAGCTGAGTGTCTGGAGCCCTGACGAACCCACCCAAGAATTTCAGGATCGGTTCATAAATAGCCGAGATTCGTTGAAAAATGTCGAATTTCTGGCTATCTTGTCTCTAAATCAAGATTCCTCGATTTTTCTGCTTGTCTGACCCGAATGTCTGCGATTCCGAAGAACGCGCATTGCAATTCGACGTCTCATCCGTAACTTGGTCAGAACGGTCAGAACCGACAAGAATCGAGGGTATCTCGGCCAAATACTAACTTTTTTCTGAATTTTCGGTGCGGGGCGGCTGAGTGTCTGGAGCCCTGACGAACCCACCCAAGAATTTCAGGATCGGTTCATAAATAGCCGAGATTCGTTGAAAAATGTCGAATTTCTGGCTATCTTGTCTCTAAATCAAGATTCCTCAATTTTTCTGCTCGTCTGACCCGCATGTCTGCGATTCCGACGAACGCGCATTGCAATTTGAGGTCTCATCCGCAACTTGGTCAGAACGGTCAGAACCGACAAGAATCGAGGGTATCTCGGCCAAATACTAACTTTTTTCTGAATTTTCGGTGCGGGGCAGCTGAGTGTCTGGAGCCCTGACAAACCCACCCAAGAATTTCAGGATCGGTTCATAAATAGCCGAGATTCGTTGAAAAATGTCGAATTTCTGGCCATCTTGTCTCTAAATCAAGATTCCTCGATTTTTCTGCTCGTCTGACCCGAATGTCTGCGATTCCGAAGAACGCGCATTGCAATTCGACGTCTCATCCGTAACTTGGTCAGAACGGTCAGAACCGACAAGAATCGAGGGTATCTCGGCCAAATACTAACTTTTTTCTGAATTTTCGGTGCGGGGCAGCTGAGTGTCTGGAGCCCTGACGAACCCACCCAAGAATTTCAGGATCGGTTCGTAAATAGCCGAGATTCGTTGAAAAATGTCGAATTTCTGGCTATCTTGTCTCTAAATCAAGATTCCTCAATTTTTCTGCTCGTCTGACCCGCATGTCTGCGATTCCGACGAACGCGCATTGCAATTCGACGTCTTATCCGTAACTTGGTCAGAACGGTCAGAACCGACAAGAATCGAGGGTATCTCGGCCAAATACTAACTTTTTTCTGAATTTTCGGTGCGGGGCGGCTGAGTGTCTGGAGCCCTGACGAACCCACCCAAGAATTTCAGGATCGGTTTATAAATGGCCGAGATTCGTTGAAAAATGTCGAATTTCTGGCTATCTTGTCTCTAAATCAAGATTCCTTAATTTTTCTGCTCGTCTGACCCGCATGTCTGCGATTCCGACGAACGCGCATTGCAATTCGACGTCTCATCCGTAACTTGGTCAGAACGGTCAGAACCGACAAAAATCGAGGGTATCTCGGCCAAATACTAACTTTTTTCTGAATTTTCGGTGCGGGGCGGCTGAGTGTCTGGAGCCCTGACGAACCCACCCAAGAATTTCAGGATCGGTTCATAAATAGCCGAGATTCGTTGAAAAATGTCGAATTTCTGGCTATCTTGTCTCTAAATCAAGATTCCTCGATTTTTCTGCTCGTCTGACCCGAATGTCCGCAATTCCGAAGAACGCGCATTGCAATTCGACGTGTCATCCGTAACTTGGTCAGAACGGTCAGAACCGACAAAAATCGAGGGTATCTCGGCCAAATACTAACTTTTTTCTGAATTTTCGGTGCGGGGCGGCTGAGTGTCTGGAGCCCTGACGAACTCACCCAAGAATTTCAGGATCGGTTCATAAATGGCCGAGATTCGTTGAAAAATGTCGAATTTCTGGCTATCTTGTCTCTAAATCAAGATTCCTCAATTTTTCTGCTCGTCTGACCCGCATGTCTGCGATTCCGACGAACGCGCATTGCAATTCGACGTCTCATCCGTAACTTGGTCAGAACGGTCAGAACCGACAAGAATCGAGGGTATCTCGGCCAAATACTAACTTTTTTCTGAATTTTCGGTGCGGGGCGGCTGAGTGTCTGGAGCCCTGACGAACCCACCCAAGAATTTCAGGATCGGTTCATAAATGGCCGAGATTCGTTGAAAAATGTCGAATTTCTGGCTATCTTGTCTCTAAATCAAGATTCCTTAATTTTTCTGCTCGTCTGACCCGCATGTCTGCGATTCCGAAGAACGCGCATTGCAATTCGACGTCTCATCCGTAACTTGGTCAGAACGGTCAGAACCGACAAGAATCGAGGGTATCTCGGCCAAATACTAACTTTTTTCTGAATTTTCGGTGCGGGGCGGCTAAGTGTCTGGAGCCCTGACGAACCCACCCAAGAATTTCAGGATCAGTTCATAAATAGCCGAGATTCGTTGAAAAATGTCGAATTTCTGGCTATCTTGTCTCTAAATCAAGATTCCTCAATTTTTCTGCTCATCTGACCCGCATGTCTGCGATTCCGACGAACGCGCATTGCAATTTGAGGTCTCATCCGCAACTTGGTCAGAACGGTCAGAACCGACAAGAATCGAGGGTATCTCGGCCAAATACTAACTTTTTTCTGAATTTTCGGTGCGGGGCAGCTGAGTGTCTGGAGCCCTGACGAACCCACCCAAGAATTTCAGGATCGGTTCATAAATAGCCGAGATTCGTTGAAAAATGTCGAATTTCTGGCTATCTTGTCTCTAAATCAAGATTCCTCGATTTTTCTGCTCGTCTGACCCGAATGTCTGCGATTCCGAAGAACGCGCATTGCAATTCGACGTCTCATCCGTAACTTGGTCAGAACGGTCAGAACCGACAAGAATCGAGGGTATCTCGGCCAAATACTAACTTTTTTCTGAATTTTCGGTGCGGGGCAGCTGAGTGTCTGGAGCCCTGACGAACCCACCCAAGAATTTCAGGATCGGTTCATAAATAGCCGAGATTCGTTGAAAAATGTCGAATTTCTGGCTATCTTGTCTCTAAATCAAGATTCCTCGATTTTTCTGCTCGTCTGACCCGAATGTCTGCGATTCCGGAGAACGCGCATTGCAATTCGACGTCTCATCCGTAACTTGGTCAGAACGGTCAGAACCGACAAGAATCGAGGGTATCTCGGCCAAATACTAACTTTTTTCTGAATTTTCGGTGCGGGGCGGCTGAGTGTCTGGAGCCCTGACGAACCCACCCGAGAATTTCAGGATCGGTTCATAAATGGCCGAGATTCGTTGAAAAATGTCGAATTTCTGGCTATCTTGTCTCTAAATCAAGATTCCTCAATTTTTCTGCTCGTCTGACCCGCATGTCTGCGATTCCGACGAACGCGCATTGCAATTTGAGGTCTCATCCGCAACTTGGTCAGAACGGTCAGAACCGACAAGAATCGAGGGTATCTCGGCCAAATACTAACTTTTTTCTGAATTTTCGGTGCAAGGCAGCTGAGTGTCTGGAGCCCTGACGAACTCACCCAAGAATTTCAGGATCGGTTCATAAATAGCCGAGATTCGTTGAAAAATGTCGAATTTCTGGCTATCTTGTCTCTAAATCAAGATTCCTCAATTTTTCTGCTCGTCTGACCCGCATGTCTGCGATTCCGACGAACGCGCATTGCAATTTGAGGTCTCATCCGCAACTTGGTCAGAACGGTCAGAACCGACAAGAATCGAGGGTATCTCGGCCAAATACTAACTTTTTTCTGAATTTTCGGTGCGGGGCAGCTGAGTGTCTGGAGCCCTGACAAACCCACCCAAGAATTTCAGGATCGGTTCATAAATAGCCGAGATTCGTTGAAAAATGTTGAATTTCTGGCCATCTTGTCTCTAAATCAAGATTCCTCGATTTTTCTGCTCGTCTGACCCGAATGTCTGCGATTCCGAAGAACGCGCATTGCAATTCGACGTCTCATCCGTAACTTGGTCAGAACGGTCAGATCCGACAAGAATCGAGGGTATCTCGGCCAAATACTAACTTTTTTCTGAATTTTCGGTGCGGGGCGGCTGAGTGTCTGGAGCCCTGACGAACCCACCCAAGAATTTCAGGATCAGTTCATAAATAGCCGAGATTCGTTGAAAAATGTCGAATTTCTGGCTATCTTGTCTCTAAATCAAGATTCCTCAATTTTTCTGCTCATCTGACCCGCATGTCTGCGATTCCGACGAACGCGCATTGCAATTTGAGGTCTCATCCGCAACTTGGTCAGAACGGTCAGAACTGACAAGAATCGAGGGTATCTCGGCCAAATACTAACTTTTTTCTGAATTTTCGGTGCGGGGCAGCTGAGTGTCTGGAGCCCTGACGAACCCACCCAAGAATTTCAGGATCGGTTCATAAATAGCCGAGATTCGTTGAAAAATGTCGAATTTCTGGCTATCTTGTCTCTAAATCAAGATTCCTCGATTTTTCTGCTTGTCTGACCCGAATGTCTGCGATTCCGAAGAACGCGCATTGCAATTCGACGTCTCATCCGTAACTTGGTCAGAACGGTCAGAACCGACAAGAATCGAGGGTATCTCGGCCAAATACTAACTTTTTTCTGAATTTTCGGTGCGGGGCGGCTGAGTGTCTGGAGCCCTGACGAACCCACCCAAGAATTTCAGGATCGGTTCATAAATAGCCGAGATTCGTTGAAAAATGTCGAATTTCTGGCTATCTTGTCTCTAAATCAAGATTCCTCAATTTTTCTGCTCGTCTGACCCGCATGTCTGCGATTCCGACGAACGCGCATTGCAATTTGAGGTCTCATCCGCAACTTGGTCAGAACGGTCAGAACCGACAAGAATCGAGGGTATCTCGGCCAAATACTAACTTTTTTCTGAATTTTCGGTGCGGGGCAGCTGAGTGTCTGGAGCCCTGACAAACCCACCCAAGAATTTCAGGATCGGTTCATAAATAGCCGAGATTCGTTGAAAAATGTCGAATTTCTGGCCATCTTGTCTCTAAATCAAGATTCCTCGATTTTTCTGCTCGTCTGACCCGAATGTCTGCGATTCCGAAGAACGCGCATTGCAATTCGACGTCTCATCCGTAACTTGGTCAGAACGGTCAGAACCGACAAGAATCGAGGGTATCTCGGCCAAATACTAACTTTTTTCTGAATTTTCGGTTCGGGGCAGCTGAGTGTCTGGAGCCCTGACGAACCCACCCAAGAATTTCAGGATCGGTTCATAAATAGCCAAGATTCGTTGAAAAATGTCGAATTTCTGGCTATCTTGTCTCTAAATCAAGATTCCTCGATTTTTCTGCTCGTCTGACCCGAATGTCTGCGATTCCGAAGAACGCGCATTGCAATTCGACGTCTCATCCGTAACTTGGTCGGAACGGTCAGAACCGACAAGAATCGAGGGTATCTCGGCCAAATACTAACTTTTTTCTGAATTTTCGGTGCGGGGCGGCTGAGTGTCTGGAGCCCTGACGAACCCACCCAAGAATTTCAGGATCGGTTCATAAATGGCCGAGATTCGTTGAAAAATGTCGAATTTCTGGCTATCTTGTCTCTAAATCAAGATTCCTCAATTTTTCTGCTCGTCTGACCCGCATGTCTGCGATTCCGACGAACGCGCATTGCAATTTGAGGTCTCATCCGCAACTTGGTCAGAACGGTCAGAACCGACAAGAATCGAGGGTATCTCGGCAAAATACTAACTTTTTTCTGAATTTTCGGTGCGGGGCAGCTGAGTGTCTGGAGCCCTGACGAACCCACCCAAGAATTTCAGGATCGGTTTATAAATAGCCGAGATTCGTTGAAAAATGTCGAATTTCTGGCTATCTTGTCTCTAAATCAAGATTCCTCAATTTTTCTGCTCGTCTGACCCGCATGTCTGCGATTCCGACGAACGCGCATTGCAATTTGAGGTCTCATCCGCAACTTGGTCAGAACGGTCAGAACCGACAAGAATCGAGGGTATCTCGGCCAAATACTAACTTTTTTTCTGAATTTTCGGTGCGGGGCAGCTGAGTGTCTGGAGCCCTGACGAACCCACCCAAGAATTTCAGGATCGGTTCATAAATAGCCGAGATTCGTTGAAAAATGTCGAATTTCTGGCTATCTTGTCTCTAAATCAAGATTCCTCGATTTTTCTGCTCGTCTGACCCGAATGTCTGCGATTCCGAAGAACGCGCATTGCAATTTGAGGTCTCATCCGCAACTTGGTCAGAACGGTCAGAACCGACAAGAATCGAGGGTATCTCGGCCAAATACTAACTTTTTTCTGAATTTTCGGTGCGGGGCAGCTGAGTGTCTGGAGCCCTGACGAACCCACCCAAGAATTTCAGGATCGGTTCATAAATAGCCGAGATTCGTTGAAAAATGTCGGATTTCTGGCTATCTTGTCTCTAAATCAAGATTCCTCAATTTTTCTGCTCGTCTGACCCGCATGTCTGCGATTCCGACGAACGCGCATTGCAATTTGAGGTCTCATCCGCAACTTGGTCAGAACGGTCAGAACCGACAAGAATCGAGGGTATCTCGGCCGAATACTAACTTTTTTCTGAATTTTCGGTGCGGGGCAGCTGAGTGTCTGGAGCCCTGACGAACCCACCCAAGAATTTCAGGATCGGTTCGTAAATAGCCGAGATTCGTTGAAAAATGTCGAATTTCTGGCTATCTTGTCTCTAAATCAAGATTCCTCAATTTTTCTGCTCGTCTGACCCGCATGTCTGCGATTCCGACGAACGCGCATTGCAATTTGAGGTCTCATCCGCAACTTGGTCAGAACGGTCAGAACCGACAAGAATCGAGGGTATCTCGGCCGAATACTAACTTTTTTCTGAATTTTCGGTGCAGGGCAGCTGAGTGTCTGGAGCCCTGACGAACCCGCCCAAGAATTTCAGGATCGGTTCATAAATAGCCGAGATTCGTTGAAAAATGTCGAATTTCTGGCTATCCTGTCTCTAAATCAAGATTCCTCGATTTTTCTGCTCGTCTGACCCGAATGTCTGCGATTCCGAAGAACGCGCATTGCAATTCGACGTGTCATCCGTAACTTGGTCAGAACGGTCAGAACCGACAAGAATCGAGGGTATCTCGGCCAAATACTAACTTTTTTCTGAATTTTCGGTGCGGGGCGGCTGAGTGTCTGGAGCCCTGACGAGCCCACCCAAGAATTTCAGGATCGGTTCATAAATAGCCGAGATTCGTTGAAAAATGTCGAATTTCTGGCTATCTTGTCTCTAAATCAAGATTCCTCAATTTTTCTGCTCGTCTGACCCGCATGTCTGCGATTCCGACGAACGCGCATTGCAATTTGAGGTCTCATCCGCAACTTGGTCAGAACGGTCAGAACCGACAAGAATCGAGGGTATCTCGGCCAAATACTAACTTTTTTCTGAATTTTCGGTGCGGGGCAGCTGAGTGTCTGGAGCCCTGACGAACCCGCCCGAGAATTTCAGGATCGGTTCATAAATAGCCGAGATTCGTTGAAAAATGTCGAATTTCTGGCTATCTCGTCTCGAAATCAGGTTCCTCGATTTTTCTGCTCGTCTGACCCGAATGTCTGCGATTCCGAAGAACGCGCATTGCAATTCGACGTCTCATCCGTAACTTGGTCAGAACGGTCAGAACCGACAAGAATCGAGGGTATCTCGGCCAAATACTAACTTTTTTCTGAATTTTCGGTGCGGGGCAGCTGAGTGTCTGGAGCCCTGACGAACCCACCCAAGAATTTCAGGATCGGTTCATAAATAGCCGAGATTCGTTGAAAAATGTCGAATTTCTGGCTATCTTGTCTCTAAATCAAGATTCCTCGATTTTTCTGCTCGTCTGACCCGGATGTCTGCGATTCCGAAGAACGCGCATTGCAATTCGACGTCTCATCCGTAACTTGGTCAGAACGGTCAGAACCGACAAGAATCGAGGGTATCTCGGCCAAATACTAACTTTTTTCTGAATTTTCGGTGCGGGGCAGCTGAGTGTCTGGAGCCCTGACGAACCCACCCAAGAATTTCAGGATCGGTTCATAAATAGCCGAGATTTGTTGAAAAATGTCGAATTTCTGGCTATCTTGTCTCTAAATCAAGATTCCTCGATTTTTCTGCTCGTCTGACCCGAATGTCTGCGATTCCGAAGAACGCGCATTGCAATTCGACGTCTCATCCGTAACTTGGTCAGAACGGTCAGAACCGACAAGAATCGAGGGTATCTCGGCCAAATACTAACTTTTTTCTGAATTTTCGGTGCGGGGCGGCTGAGTGCCTGGAGCCCTGACGAACCCACCCAAGAATTTCAGGATCGGTTCATAAATAGCCGAGATTCGTTGAAAAATGTCGAATTTCTGGCTATCTTGTCTCTAAATCAAGATTCCTCGATTTTTCTGCTCGTCTGACCCGAATGTCTGCGATTCCGAAGAACGCGCATTGCAATTCGACGTCTCATCCGTAACTTGGTCAGAACGGTCAGAACCGACAAGAATCGAGGGTATCTCGGCCAAATACTAACTTTTTTCTGAATTTTCGGTGCGGGGCAGCTGAGTGTCTGGAGCCCTGACGAACCCACCCAAGAATTTCAGGATCGGTTCATAAATAGCCGAGATTCGTTGAAAAATGTCGGATTTCTGGCTATCTTGTCTCTAAATCAAGATTCCTCAATTTTTCTGCTCGTCTGACCCGCATGTCTGCGATTCCGACGAACGCGCATTGCAATTTGAGGTCTCATCCGCAACTTGGTCAGAACGGTCAGAACCGACAAGAATCGAGGGTATCTCGGCCAAATACTAACTTTTTTCTGAATTTTCGGTGCGGGGCGGCTGAGTGTCTGGAGCCCTGACGAGCCCACCCAAGAATTTCAGGATCGGTTCATAAATAGCCGAGATTCGTTGAAAAATGTCGAATTTCTGGCTATCTTGTCTCTAAATCAAGATTCCTCAATTTTTCTGCTCGTCTGACCCGAATGTCTGCGATTCCGAAGGACGCGCATTGCAATACGAGGTCTCATCCGCAACTTGGTCAGAACGGTCAGAACCGACAAGAATCGAGGGTATCTCGGCCAAATACTAACTTTTTTCTGAATTTTCGGTGCGGGGCAGCTGAGTGTCTGGAGCCCTGACGAACCCGCCCAAGAATTTCAGGATCGGTTCATAAATAGCCGAGATTCGTTGAAAAATGTCGAATTTCTGGCTATCTCGTCTCGAAATCAAGATTCCTCGATTTTTCTGCTCGTCTGACCCGAATGTCTGCGATTCCGAAGAACGCGCATTGCAATTCGACGTCTCATCCGTAACTTGGTCAGAACGGTCAGAACCGACAAGAATCGAGGGTATCTCGGCCAAATACTAACTTTTTTCTGAATTTTCGGTGCGGGGCAGCTGAGTGTCTGGAGCCCTGACGAACCCACCCAAGAATTTCAGGATCGGTTCATAAATAGCCGAGATTCGTTGAAAAATGTCGAATTTCTGGCTATCTTGTCTCTAAATCAAGATTCCTCGATTTTTCTGCTCGTCTGACCCGAATGTCTGCGATTCCGAAGAACGCGCATTGCAATTCGACGTCTCATCCGTAACTTGGTCAAAACGGTCAGAACCGACAAGAATCGAGGGTATCTCGGCCAAATACTAACTTTTTTCTGAATTTTCGGTGCGGGGCAGCTGAGTGTCTGGAGCCCTGACGAACCCACCCAAGAATTTCAGGATCGGTTCATAAATAGCCGAGATTCGTTGAAAAATGTCGAATTTCTGGCTATCTTGTCTCTAAATCAAGATTCCTCGATTTTTCTGCTTGTCTGACCCGAATGTCTGCGATTCCGAAGAACGCGCATTGCAATTCGACGTCTCATCCGTAACTTGGTCAGAACGGTCAGAACCGACAAGAATCGAGGGTATCTCGGCCAAATACTAACTTTTTTCTGAATTTTCGGTGCGGGGCGGCTGAGTGTCTGGAGCCCTGACGAACCCACCCAAGAATTTCAGGATCGGTTCATAAATGGCCGAGATTCGTTGAAAAATGTCGAATTTCTGGCTATCTTGTCTCTAAATCAAGATTCCTCAATTTTTCTGCTCGTCTGACCCGCATGTCTGCGATTCCGACGAACGCGCATTGCAATTTGAGGTCTCATCCGCAACTTGGTCAGAACGGTCAGAACCGACAAGAATCGAGGGTATCTCGGCCAAATACTAACTTTTTTCTGAATTTTCGGTGCGGGGCAGCTGAGTGTCTGGAGCCCTGACGAACCCACCCAAGAATTTCAGGATCGGTTTATAAATAGCCGAGATTCGTTGAAAAATGTCGAATTTCTGGCTATCTTGTCTCTAAATCAAGATTCCTCAATTTTTCTGCTCGTCTGACCCGCATGTCTGCGATTCCGACGAACGCGCATTGCAATTTGAGGTCTCATCCGCAACTTGGTCAGAACGGTCAGAACCGACAAGAATCGAGGGTATCTCGGCCAAATACTAACTTTTTTTCTGAATTTTCGGTGCGGGGCAGCTGAGTGTCTGGAGCCCTGACGAACCCACCCAAGAATTTCAGGATCGGTTCATAAATAGCCGAGATTCGTTGAAAAATGTCGAATTTCTGGCTATCTTGTCTCTAAATCAAGATTCCTCGATTTTTCTGCTCGTCTGACCCGAATGTCTGCGATTCCGAAGAACGCGCATTGCAATTCGACGTCTCATCCGTAACTTGGTCAGAACGGTCAGAACCGACAAGAATCGAGGGTATCTCGGCCAAATACTAACTTTTTTCTGAATTTTCGGTGCGGGGCAGCTGAGTGTCTGGAGCCCTGACGAACCCACCCAAGAATTTCAGGATCGGTTCATAAATAGCCGAGATTCGTTGAAAAATGTCGAATTTCTGGCTATCTTGTCTCTAAATCAAGATTCCTCAATTTTTCTGCTCGTCTGACCCGAATGTCCGCGATTCCGAAGAACGCGCATCGCAATTCGACGTCTCATCCGTAACTTGGTCAGAACGGTCAGAACCGACAAGAATCGAGGGTATCTCGGCCAAATACTAACTTTTTTCTGAATTTTCGGTGCGGGGCGGCTGAGTGTCTGGTGCCCTGACGAACCCACCCAAGAATTTCAGGATCGGTTCATAAATAGCCGAGATTCGTTGAAAAATGTCGAATTTCTGGCTATCTTGTCTCTAAATCAAGATTCCTCAATTTTTCTGCTCGTCTGACCCGAATGTCTGCGATTCCGAAGAACGCGCATTGCAATTTGAGGTCTCATCCGCAACTTGGTCAGAACGGTCAGAACCGACAAGAATCGAGGGTATCTCGGCCAAATACTAACTTTTTTCTGAATTTTCGGTGCGGGGCAGCTGAGTGTCTGGAGCCCTGACGAACCCACCCAAGAATTTCAGGATCGGTTCGTAAATAGCCGAGATTCGTTGAAAAATGTCGAATTTCTGGCTATCTTGTCTCTAAATCAAGATTCCTCAATTTTTCTGCTCGTCTGACCCGCATGTCTGCGATTCCGACGAACGCGCATTGCAATTTGAGGTCTCATCCGCAACTTGGTCAGAACGGTCAGAACCGACAAGAATCGAGGGTATCTCGGCCGAATACTAACTTTTTTCTGAATTTTCGGTGCAGGGCAGCTGAGTGTCTGGAGCCCTGACGAGCCCACCCAAGAATTTCAGGATCGGTTCATAAATAGCCGAGATTCGTTGAAAAATGTCGAATTTCTGGCTATCTTGTCTCTAAATCAAGATTCCTCAATTTTTCTGCTCGTCTGACCCGAATGTCTGCGATTCCGAAGGACGCGCATTGCAATTTGAGGTCTCATCCGCAACTTGGTCAGAACGGTCAGAACCGACAAGAATCGAGGGTATCTCGGCCAAATACTAACTTTTTTCTGAATTTTCGGTGCGGGGCAGCTGAGTGTCTGGAGCCCTGACGAACCCGCCCAAGAATTTCAGGATCGGTTCATAAATAGCCGAGATTCGTTGAAAAATGTCGAATTTCTGGCTATCTCGTCTCGAAATCAAGATTCCTCGATTTTTCTGCTCGTCTGACCCGAATGTCTGCGATTCCGAAGAACGCGCATTGCAATTCGACGTCTCATCCGTAACTTGGTCAGAACGGTCAGAACCGACAAGAATCGAGGGTATCTCGGCCAAATACTAACTTTTTTCTGAATTTTCGGTGCGGGGCAGCTGAGTGTCTGGAGCCCTGACGAACCCACCCAAGAATTTCAGGATCGGTTCATAAATAGCCGAGATTCGTTGAAAAATGTCGAATTTCTGGCTATCTTGTCTCTAAATCAAGATTCCTCGATTTTTCTGCTCGTCTGACCCGAATGTCTGCGATTCCGAAGAACGCGCATTGCAATTCGACGTCTCATCCGTAACTTGGTCAAAACGGTCAGAACCGACAAGAATCGAGGGTATCTCGGCCAAATACTAACTTTTTTCTGAATTTTCGGTGCGGGGCAGCTGAGTGTCTGGAGCCCTGACGAACCCACCCAAGAATTTCAGGATCGGTTCATAAATAGCCGAGATTCGTTGAAAAATGTCGAATTTCTGGCTATCTTGTCTCTAAATCAAGATTCCTCGATTTTTCTGCTTGTCTGACCCGAATGTCTGCGATTCCGAAGAACGCGCATTGCAATTCGACGTCTCATCCGTAACTTGGTCAGAACGGTCAGAACCGACAAGAATCGAGGGTATCTCGGCCAAATACTAACTTTTTTCTGAATTTTCGGTGCGGGGCGGCTGAGTGTCTGGAGCCCTGACGAACCCACCCAAGAATTTCAGGATCGGTTCATAAATGGCCGAGATTCGTTGAAAAATGTCGAATTTCTGGCTATCTTGTCTCTAAATCAAGATTCCTCAATTTTTCTGCTCGTCTGACCCGCATGTCTGCGATTCCGACGAACGCGCATTGCAATTTGAGGTCTCATCCGCAACTTGGTCAGAACGGTCAGAACCGACAAGAATCGAGGGTATCTCGGCCAAATACTAACTTTTTTCTGAATTTTCGGTGCGGGGCAGCTGAGTGTCTGGAGCCCTGACGAACCCACCCAAGAATTTCAGGATCGGTTTATAAATAGCCGAGATTCGTTGAAAAATGTCGAATTTCTGGCTATCTTGTCTCTAAATCAAGATTCCTCAATTTTTCTGCTCGTCTGACCCGCATGTCTGCGATTCCGACGAACGCGCATTGCAATTTGAGGTCTCATCCGCAACTTGGTCAGAACGGTCAGAACCGACAAGAATCGAGGGTATCTCGGCCAAATACTAACTTTTTTTCTGAATTTTCGGTGCGGGGCAGCTGAGTGTCTGGAGCCCTGACGAACCCACCCAAGAATTTCAGGATCGGTTCATAAATAGCCGAGATTCGTTGAAAAATGTCGAATTTCTGGCTATCTTGTCTCTAAATCAAGATTCCTCGATTTTTCTGCTCGTCTGACCCGAATGTCTGCGATTCCGAAGAACGCGCATTGCAATTCGACGTCTCATCCGTAACTTGGTCAGAACGGTCAGAACCGACAAGAATCGAGGGTATCTCGGCCAAATACTAACTTTTTTCTGAATTTTCGGTGCGGGGCAGCTGAGTGTCTGGAGCCCTGACGAACCCACCCAAGAATTTCAGGATCGGTTCATAAATAGCCGAGATTCGTTGAAAAATGTCGAATTTCTGGCTATCTTGTCTCTAAATCAAGATTCCTCAATTTTTCTGCTCGTCTGACCCGAATGTCCGCGATTCCGAAGAACGCGCATCGCAATTCGACGTCTCATCCGTAACTTGGTCAGAACGGTCAGAACCGACAAGAATCGAGGGTATCTCGGCCAAATACTAACTTTTTTCTGAATTTTCGGTGCGGGGCGGCTGAGTGTCTGGTGCCCTGACGAACCCACCCAAGAATTTCAGGATCGGTTCATAAATAGCCGAGATTCGTTGAAAAATGTCGAATTTCTGGCTATCTTGTCTCTAAATCAAGATTCCTCAATTTTTCTGCTCGTCTGACCCGAATGTCTGCGATTCCGAAGAACGCGCATTGCAATTTGAGGTCTCATCCGCAACTTGGTCAGAACGGTCAGAACCGACAAGAATCGAGGGTATCTCGGCCAAATACTAACTTTTTTCTGAATTTTCGGTGCGGGGCAGCTGAGTGTCTGGAGCCCTGACGAACCCACCCAAGAATTTCAGGATCGGTTCGTAAATAGCCGAGATTCGTTGAAAAATGTCGAATTTCTGGCTATCTTGTCTCTAAATCAAGATTCCTCAATTTTTCTGCTCGTCTGACCCGCATGTCTGCGATTCCGACGAACGCGCATTGCAATTTGAGGTCTCATCCGCAACTTGGTCAGAACGGTCAGAACCGACAAGAATCGAGGGTATCTCGGCCGAATACTAACTTTTTTCTGAATTTTCGGTGCAGGGCAGCTGAGTGTCTGGAGCCCTGACGAACCCGCCCAAGAATTTCAGGATCGGTTCATAAATAGCCGAGATTCGTTGAAAAATGTCGAATTTCTGGCTATCCTGTCTCTAAATCAAGATTCCTCGATTTTTCTGCTCGTCTGACCCGAATGTCTGCGATTCCGAAGAACGCGCATTGCAATTCGACGTCTCATCCGTAACTTGGTCAGAACGGTCAGAACCGACAAGAATCAAGGGTATCTCGGCCAAATACTAACTTTTTTCTGAATTTTCGGTGCGGGGCAGCTGAGTGTCTGGAGCCCTGACGAACCCACCCAAGAATTTCAGGATCGGTTTATAAATAGCCGAGATTCGTTGAAAAATGTCGAATTTCTGGCTATCTTGTCTCTAAATCAAGATTCCTCAATTTTTCTGCTCGTCTGACCCGCATGTCTGCGATTCCGACGAACGCGCATTGCAATTTGAGGTCTCATCCGCAACTTGGTCAGAACGGTCAGAACCGACAAGAATCGAGGGTATCTCGGCCAAATACTAACTTTTTTCTGAATTTTCGGTGCGGGGCGGCTGAGTGTCTGGAGCCCTGACGAACCCACCCAAGAATTTCAGGATCGGTTCATAAATAGCCAAGATTCGTTGAAAAATGTCGAATTTCTGGCTATCTTGTCTCTAAATCAAGATTCCTCGATTTTTCTGCTCGTCTGACCCGAATGTCTGCGATTCCGAAGAACGCGCATTGCAATTCGACGTCTCATCCGTAACTTGGTCAGAACGGTCAGAACCGACAAGAATCGAGGGTATCTCGGCCAAATACTAACTTTTTTCTGAATTTTCGGTGCGGGGCGGCTGAGTGTCTGGAGCCCTGACGAACCCACCCAAGAATTTCAGGATCGGTTCATAAATGGCCGAGATTCGTTGAAAAATGTCGAATTTCTGGCTATCTTGTCTCTAAATCAAGATTCCTCAATTTTTCTGCTCGTCTGACCCGCATGTCTGCGATTCCGACGAACGCGCATTGCAATTTGAGGTCTCATCCGCAACTTGGTCAGAACGGTCAGAACCGACAAGAATCGAGGGTATCTCGGCCAAATACTAACTTTTTTCTGAATTTCCGGTGCGGGGCAGCTGAGTGTCTGGAGCCCTGACGAACCCACCCAAGAATTTCAGGATCGGTTTATAAATAGCCGAGATTCGTTGAAAAATGTCGAATTTCTGGCTATCTTGTCTCTAAATCAAGATTCCTCAATTTTTCTGCTCGTCTGACCCGCATGTCTGCGATTCCGACGAACGCGCATTGCAATTTGAGGTCTCATCCGCAACTTGGTCAGAACGGTCAGAACCGACAAGAATCGAGGGTATCTCGGCCAAATACTAACTTTTTTTCTGAATTTTCGGTGCGGGGCAGCTGAGTGTCTGGAGCCCTGACGAACCCACCCAAGAATTTCAGGATCGGTTCATAAATAGCCGAGATTCGTTGAAAAATGTCGAATTTCTGGCTATCTTGTCTCTAAATCAAGATTCCTCAATTTTTCTGCTCGTCTGACCCGCATGTCTGCGATTCCGACGAACGCGCATTGCAATTTGAGGTCTCATCCGCAACTTGGTCAGAACGGTCAGAACCGACAAGAATCGAGGGTATCTCGGCCAAATACTAACTTTTTTTCTGAATTTTCGGTGCGGGGCAGCTGAGTGTCTGGAGCCCTGACGAACCCACCCAAGAATTTCAGGATCGGTTCATAAATAGCCGAGATTCGTTGAAAAATGTCGAATTTCTGGCTATCTTGTCTCTAAATCAAGATTCCTCGATTTTTCTGCTCGTCTGACCCGAATGTCTGCGATTCCGAAGAACGCGCATTGCAATTTTAGGTCTCATCCGCAACTTGGTCAGAACGGTCAGAACCGACAAGAATCGAGGGTATCTCGGCCAAATACTAACTTTTTTCTGAATTTTCGGTGCGGGGCAGCTGAGTGTCTGGAGCCCTGACGAACCCACCCAAGAATTTCAGGATCGGTTTATAAATAGCCGAGATTCGTTGAAAAATGTCGAATTTCTGGCTATCTTGTCTCTAAATCAAGATTCCTCAATTTTTCTGCTCGTCTGACCCGCATGTCTGCGATTCCGACGAACGCGCATTGCAATTTGAGGTCTCATCCGCAACTTGGTCAGAACGGTCAGAACCGACAAGAATCGAGGGTATCTCGGCCAAATACTAACTTTTTTCTGAATTTTCGGTGCGGGGCAGCTGAGTGTCTGGAGCCCTGACAAACCCACCCAAGAATTTCAGGATCGGTCCATAAATAGCCGAGATTCGTTGAAAAATGTCGAATTTCTGGCCATCTTGTCTCTAAATCAAGATTCCTCGATTTTTCTGCTCGTCTGACCCGAATGTCTGCGATTCCGAAGAACGCGCATTGCAATTCGACGTCTCATCCGTAACTTGGTCAGAACGGTCAGATCCGACAAGAATCGAGGGTATCTCGGCCAAATACTAACTTTTTTCTGAATTTTCGGTTCGGGGCAGCTGAGTGTCTGGAGCCCTGACGAACCCACCCAAGAATTTCAGGATCGGTTCATAAATAGCCAAGATTCGTTGAAAAATGTCGAATTTCTGGCTATCTTGTCTCTAAATCAAGATTCCTCGATTTTTCTGCTCGTCTGACCCGAATGTCTGCGATTCCGAAGAACGCGCATTGCAATTCGACGTCTCATCCGTAACTTGGTCAGAACGGTCAGAACCGACAAGAATCGAGGGTATCTCGGCCAAATACTAACTTTTTTCTGAATTTTCGGTGCGGGGCGGCTGAGTGTCTGGAGCCCTGACGAACCCACCCAAGAATTTCAGGATCGGTTCATAAATAGCCAAGATTCGTTGAAAAATGTCGAATTTCTGGCTATCTTGTCTCTAAATCAAGATTCCTCGATTTTTCTGCTCGTCTGACCCGAATGTCTGCGATTCCGAATAACGCGCATTGCAATTCGACGTCTCATCCGTAACTTGGTCAGAACGGTCAGAACCGACAAGAATCGAGGGTATCTCGGCCAAATACTAACTTTTTTCTGAATTTTCGGTGCGGGGCAGCTGAGTGTCTGGAGCCCTGACGAACCCACCCAAGAATTTCAGGATCGGTTCATAAATAGCCGAGATTCGTTGAAAAATGTCGGATTTCTGGCTATCTTGTCTCTAAATCAAGATTCCTCAATTTTTCTGCTCGTCCGACCCGCATGTCTGCGATTCCGACGAACGCGCATTGCAATTTGAGGTCTCATCCGCAACTTGGTCAGAACGGTCAGAACCGACAAGAATCGAGGGTATCTCGGCCAAATACTAACTTTTTTCTGAATTTTCGGTGCGGGGCAGCTGAGTGTCTGGAGCCCTGACGAACCCACCCAAGAATTTCAGGATCGGTTCGTAAATAGCCGAGATTCGTTGAA
This sequence comes from Diprion similis, assembly GCF_021155765.1. Classification (NCBI taxonomy): domain Eukaryota; kingdom Metazoa; phylum Arthropoda; class Insecta; order Hymenoptera; family Diprionidae; genus Diprion; species Diprion similis. Next base: position 9,993,006 of record NC_060117.1, read on the forward strand.
AAATGTCGAATTTCTGGCTATCTTGTCTCTAAATCAAGATTTCTCAATTTTTCTGCTCGTCTGACCCGCATGTCTGCGATTCCGACGAACGCGCATTGCAATTTGAGGTCTCATCCGCAACTTGGTCAGAACGGTCAGAACCGACAAGAATCGAGGGTATTTCGGCCAAATACTAACTTTTTTCTGAATTTTCGGTGCGGGGCAGCTGAGTGTCTGGAGCCCTGACGAACCCACCCAAGAATTTCAGGATCGGTTCATAAATAGCCGAGACTCGTTGAAAAATGTCGAATTTCTGGCTATCTTGTCTCTAAATCAAGATTCCTCAATTTTTCTGCTCGTCTGACCCGAATGTCTGCGATTCCGAAGAACGCGCATTGCAATTCGACGTCTCATCCGTAACTTGGTCAGAACGGTCAGAATCGACAAGAATCGAGGGTATCTCGGCCAAATACTAACTTTTTTCTGAATTTTCGGTGCGGGGCGGCTGAGCGTCTGGAGCCCTGACGAACCCACCCAAGAATTTCAGGATCGGTTCATAAATAGCCGAGATTCGTTGAAAAATGTCGAATTTCTGGCTATCTTGTCTCTATATCAAGATTCCTCAATTTTTCTGCTCGTCTGACCCGAATGTCCGCGATTCCGAAGAACGCGCATCGCAATTCGACGTCTCATCCGTAACTTGGTCAGAACGGTCAGAACCGACAAGAATCGAGGGTATCTCGGCCAAATACTAACTTTTTTCTGAATTTTCGGTGCGGGGCGGCTGAGTGTCTGGTGCCCTGACGAACCCACCCAAGAATTTCAGGATCGGTTCATAAATAGCCGAGATTCGTTGAAAAATGTCGAATTTCTGGCTATCTTGTCTCTAAATCAAGATTCCTCAATTTTTCTGCTCGTCTGACCCGAATGTCTGCGATTCCGAAGAACGCGCATTGCAATTTGAGGTCTCATCCGCAACTTGGTCAGAACGGTCAGAACCGACAAGAATCGAGGGTATCTCGGCCAAATACTAACTTTTTTCTGAATTTTCGGTGCGGGGCAGCTGAGTGTCTGGAGCCCTGACGAACCCGCCCAAGAATTTCAGGATCGGTTCATAAATAGCCGAGATTCGTTGAAAAATGTCGAATTTCTGGCTATCTCGTCTCGAAATCAAGATTCCTCGATTTTTCTGCTTGTCTGACCCGAATGTCTGCGATTCCGAAGAACGCGCATTGCAATTCGACGTCTCATCCGTAACTTGGTCAGAACGGTCAGAACCGACAAGAATCGAGGGTATCTCGGCCAAATACTAACTTTTTTCTGAATTTTCGGTGCGGGGCAGCTGAGTGTCTGGAGCCCTGACGAACCCACCCAAGAATTTCAGGATCGGTTCATAAATAGCCGAGATTCGTTGAAAAATGTCGAATTTCTGGCTATCTTGTCTCTAAATCAAGATTCCTCGATTTTTCTGCTCGTCTGACCCGAATGTCTGCGATTCCGAAGAACGCGCATTGCAATTCGACGTCTCATCCGTAACTTGGTCAAAACGGTCAGAACCGACAAGAATCGAGGGTATCTCGGCCAAATACTAACTTTTTTCTGAATTTTCGGTGCGGGGCAGCTGAGTGTCTGGAGCCCTGACGAACCCACCCAAGAATTTCAGGATCGGTTCATAAATAGCCGAGATTCGTTGAAAAATGTCGAATTTCTGGCTATCTTGTCTCTAAATCAAGATTCCTCGATTTTTCTGCTCGTCTGACCCGAATGTCTGCGATTCCGAAGAACGCGCATTGCAATTCGACGTCTCATCCGTAACTTGGTCAGAACGGTCAGAACCGACAAGAATCGAGGGTATCTCGGCCAAATACTAACTTTTTTCTGAATTTTCGGTGCGGGGCAGCTGAGTGTCTGGAGCCCTGACGAACCCACCCAAGAATTTCAGGATCGGTTCATAAATAGCCGAGATTCGTTGAAAAATGTCGAATTTCTGGCTATCTTGTCTCTAAATCAAGATTCCTCAATTTTTCTGCTCGTCTGACCCGAATGTCCGCGATTCCGAAGAACGCGCATCGCAATTCGACGTCTCATCCGTAACTTGGTCAGAACGGTCAGAACCGACAAGAATCGAGGGTATCTCGGCCAAATACTAACTTTTTTCTGAATTTTCGGTGCGGGGCGGCTGAGTGTCTGGTGCCCTGACGAACCCACCCAAGAATTTCAGGATCGGTTCATAAATAGCCGAGATTCGTTGAAAAATGTCGAATTTCTGGCTATCTTGTCTCTAAATCAAGATTCCTCAATTTTTCTGCTCGTCTGACCCGCATGTCTGCGATTCCGACGAACGCGCATTGCAATTTGAGGTCTCATCCGCAACTTGGTCAGAACGGTCAGAACCGACAAGAATCGAGGGTATCTCGGCCGAATACTAACTTTTTTCTGAATTTTCGGTGCAGGGCAGCTGAGTGTCTGGAGCCCTGACGAACCCGCCCAAGAATTTCAGGATCGGTTCATAAATAGCCGAGATTCGTTGAAAAATGTCGAATTTCTGGCTATCCTGTCTCTAAATCAAGATTCCTCGATTTTTCTGCTCGTCTGACCCGAATGTCTGCGATTCCGAAGAACGCGCATTGCAATTCGACGTCTCATCCGTAACTTGGTCAGAACGGTCAGAACCGACAAGAATCAAGGGTATCTCGGCCAAATACTAACTTTTTTCTGAATTTTCGGTGCGGGGCAGCTGAGTGTCTGGAGCCCTGACGAACCCACCCAAGAATTTCAGGATCGGTTTATAAATAGCCGAGATTCGTTGAAAAATGTCGAATTTCTGGCTATCTTGTCTCTAAATCAAGATTCCTCAATTTTTCTGCTCGTCTGACCCGCATGTCTGCGATTCCGACGAACGCGCATTGCAATTTGAGGTCTCATCCGCAACTTGGTCAGAACGGTCAGAACCGACAAGAATCGAGGGTATCTCGGCCAAATACTAACTTTTTTCTGAATTTTCGGTGCGGGGCGGCTGAGTGTCTGGAGCCCTGACGAACCCACCCAAGAATTTCAGGATCGGTTCATAAATAGCCAAGATTCGTTGAAAAATGTCGAATTTCTGGCTATCTTGTCTCTAAATCAAGATTCCTCGATTTTTCTGCTCGTCTGACCCGAATGTCTGCGATTCCGAAGAACGCGCATTGCAATTCGACGTCTCATCCGTAACTTGGTCAGAACGGTCAGAACCGACAAGAATCGAGGGTATCTCGGCCAAATACTAACTTTTTTCTGAATTTTCGGTGCGGGGCGGCTGAGTGTCTGGAGCCCTGACGAACCCACCCAAGAATTTCAGGATCGGTTCATAAATGGCCGAGATTCGTTGAAAAATGTCGAATTTCTGGCTATCTTGTCTCTAAATCAAGATTCCTCAATTTTTCTGCTCGTCTGACCCGCATGTCTGCGATTCCGACGAACGCGCATTGCAATTTGAGGTCTCATCCGCAACTTGGTCAGAACGGTCAGAACCGACAAGAATCGAGGGTATCTCGGCCAAATACTAACTTTTTTCTGAATTTCCGGTGCGGGGCAGCTGAGTGTCTGGAGCCCTGACGAACCCACCCAAGAATTTCAGGATCGGTTTATAAATAGCCGAGATTCGTTGAAAAATGTCGAATTTCTGGCTATCTTGTCTCTAAATCAAGATTCCTCAATTTTTCTGCTCGTCTGACCCGCATGTCTGCGATTCCGACGAACGCGCATTGCAATTTGAGGTCTCATCCGCAACTTGGTCAGAACGGTCAGAACCGACAAGAATCGAGGGTATCTCGGCCAAATACTAACTTTTTTTCTGAATTTTCGGTGCGGGGCAGCTGAGTGTCTGGAGCCCTGACGAACCCACCCAAGAATTTCAGGATCGGTTCATAAATAGCCGAGATTCGTTGAAAAATGTCGAATTTCTGGCTATCTTGTCTCTAAATCAAGATTCCTCAATTTTTCTGCTCGTCTGACCCGCATGTCTGCGATTCCGACGAACGCGCATTGCAATTTGAGGTCTCATCCGCAACTTGGTCAGAACGGTCAGAACCGACAAGAATCGAGGGTATCTCGGCCAAATACTAACTTTTTTTCTGAATTTTCGGTGCGGGGCAGCTGAGTGTCTGGAGCCCTGACGAACCCACCCAAGAATTTCAGGATCGGTTCATAAATAGCCGAGATTCGTTGAAAAATGTCGAATTTCTGGCTATCTTGTCTCTAAATCAAGATTCCTCGATTTTTCTGCTCGTCTGACCCGAATGTCTGCGATTCCGAAGAACGCGCATTGCAATTTTAGGTCTCATCCGCAACTTGGTCAGAACGGTCAGAACCGACAAGAATCGAGGGTATCTCGGCCAAATACTAACTTTTTTCTGAATTTTCGGTGCGGGGCAGCTGAGTGTCTGGAGCCCTGACGAACCCACCCAAGAATTTCAGGATCGGTTTATAAATAGCCGAGATTCGTTGAAAAATGTCGAATTTCTGGCTATCTTGTCTCTAAATCAAGATTCCTCAATTTTTCTGCTCGTCTGACCCGCATGTCTGCGATTCCGACGAACGCGCATTGCAATTTGAGGTCTCATCCGCAACTTGGTCAGAACGGTCAGAACCGACAAGAATCGAGGGTATCTCGGCCAAATACTAACTTTTTTCTGAATTTTCGGTGCGGGGCAGCTGAGTGTCTGGAGCCCTGACAAACCCACCCAAGAATTTCAGGATCGGTCCATAAATAGCCGAGATTCGTTGAAAAATGTCGAATTTCTGGCCATCTTGTCTCTAAATCAAGATTCCTCGATTTTTCTGCTCGTCTGACCCGAATGTCTGCGATTCCGAAGAACGCGCATTGCAATTCGACGTCTCATCCGTAACTTGGTCAGAACGGTCAGATCCGACAAGAATCGAGGGTATCTCGGCCAAATACTAACTTTTTTCTGAATTTTCGGTTCGGGGCAGCTGAGTGTCTGGAGCCCTGACGAACCCACCCAAGAATTTCAGGATCGGTTCATAAATAGCCAAGATTCGTTGAAAAATGTCGAATTTCTGGCTATCTTGTCTCTAAATCAAGATTCCTCGATTTTTCTGCTCGTCTGACCCGAATGTCTGCGATTCCGAAGAACGCGCATTGCAATTCGACGTCTCATCCGTAACTTGGTCAGAACGGTCAGAACCGACAAGAATCGAGGGTATCTCGGCCAAATACTAACTTTTTTCTGAATTTTCGGTGCGGGGCGGCTGAGTGTCTGGAGCCCTGACGAACCCACCCAAGAATTTCAGGATCGGTTCATAAATAGCCAAGATTCGTTGAAAAATGTCGAATTTCTGGCTATCTTGTCTCTAAATCAAGATTCCTCGATTTTTCTGCTCGTCTGACCCGAATGTCTGCGATTCCGAATAACGCGCATTGCAATTCGACGTCTCATCCGTAACTTGGTCAGAACGGTCAGAACCGACAAGAATCGAGGGTATCTCGGCCAAATACTAACTTTTTTCTGAATTTTCGGTGCGGGGCAGCTGAGTGTCTGGAGCCCTGACGAACCCACCCAAGAATTTCAGGATCGGTTCATAAATAGCCGAGATTCGTTGAAAAATGTCGGATTTCTGGCTATCTTGTCTCTAAATCAAGATTCCTCAATTTTTCTGCTCGTCCGACCCGCATGTCTGCGATTCCGACGAACGCGCATTGCAATTTGAGGTCTCATCCGCAACTTGGTCAGAACGGTCAGAACCGACAAGAATCGAGGGTATCTCGGCCAAATACTAACTTTTTTCTGAATTTTCGGTGCGGGGCAGCTGAGTGTCTGGAGCCCTGACAAACCCACCCAAGAATTTCAGGATCGGTCCATAAATAGCCGAGATTCGTTGAAAAATGTCGAATTTCTGGCCATCTTGTCTCTAAATCAAGATTCCTCGATTTTTCTGCTCGTCTGACCCGAATGTCTGCGATTCCGAAGAACGCGCATTGCAATTCGACGTCTCATCCGTAACTTGGTCAGAACGGTCAGATCCGACAAGAATCGAGGGTATCTCGGCCAAATACTAACTTTTTTCTGAATTTTCGGTTCGGGGCAGCTGAGTGTCTGGAGCCCTGACGAACCCACCCAAGAATTTCAGGATCGGTTCATAAATAGCCAAGATTCGTTGAAAAATGTCGAATTTCTGGCTATCTTGTCTCTAAATCAAGATTCCTCGATTTTTCTGCTCGTCTGACCCGAATGTCTGCGATTCCGAAGAACGCGCATTGCAATTCGACGTCTCATCCGTAACTTGGTCAGAACGGTCAGAACCGACAAGAATCGAGGGTATCTCGGCCAAATACTAACTTTTTTCTGAATTTTCGGTGCGGGGCGGCTGAGTGTCTGGAGCCCTGACGAACCCACCCAAGAATTTCAGGATCGGTTCATAAATAGCCAAGATTCGTTGAAAAATGTCGAATTTCTGGCTATCTTGTCTCTAAATCAAGATTCCTCGATTTTTCTGCTCGTCTGACCCGAATGTCTGCGATTCCGAATAACGCGCATTGCAATTCGACGTCTCATCCGTAACTTGGTCAGAACGGTCAGAACCGACAAGAATCGAGGGTATCTCGGCCAAATACTAACTTTTTTCTGAATTTTCGGTGCGGGGCAGCTGAGTGTCTGGAGCCCTGACGAACCCACCCAAGAATTTCAGGATCGGTTCATAAATAGCCGAGATTCGTTGAAAAATGTCGGATTTCTGGCTATCTTGTCTCTAAATCAAGATTCCTCAATTTTTCTGCTCGTCCGACCCGCATGTCTGCGATTCCGACGAACGCGCATTGCAATTTGAGGTCTCATCCGCAACTTGGTCAGAACGGTCAGAACCGACAAGAATCGAGGGTATCTCGGCCAAATACTAACTTTTTTCTGAATTTTCGGTGCGGGGCAGCTGAGTGTCTGGAGCCCTGACGAACCCACCCAAGAATTTCAGGATCGGTTCGTAAATAGCCGAGATTCGTTGAAAAATGTCGAATTTCTGGCTATCTTGTCTCTAAATCAAGATTTCTCAATTTTTCTGCTCGTCTGACCCGCATGTCTGCGATTCCGACGAACGCGCATTGCAATTTGAGGTCTCATCCGCAACTTGGTCAGAACGGTCAGAACCGACAAGAATCGAGGGTATTTCGGCCAAATACTAACTTTTTTCTGAATTTTCGGTGCGGGGCAGCTGAGTGTCTGGAGCCCTGACGAACCCACCCAAGAATTTCAGGATCGGTTCATAAATAGCCGAGACTCGTTGAAAAATGTCGAATTTCTGGCTATCTTGTCTCTAAATCAAGATTCCTCAATTTTTCTGCTCGTCTGACCCGAATGTCTGCGATTCCGAAGAACGCGCATTGCAATTCGACGTCTCATCCGTAACTTGGTCAGAACGGTCAGAATCGACAAGAATCGAGGGTATCTCGGCCAAATACTAACTTTTTTCTGAATTTTCGGTGCGGGGCGGCTGAGCGTCTGGAGCCCTGACGAACCCACCCAAGAATTTCAGGATCGGTTCATAAATAGCCGAGATTCGTTGAAAAATGTCGAATTTCTGGCTATCTTGTCTCTATATCAAGATTCCTCAATTTTTCTGCTCGTCTGACCCGAATGTCCGCGATTCCGAAGAACGCGCATCGCAATTCGACGTCTCATCCGTAACTTGGTCAGAACGGTCAGAACCGACAAGAATCGAGGGTATCTCGGCCAAATACTAACTTTTTTCTGAATTTTCGGTGCGGGGCGGCTGAGTGTCTGGTGCCCTGACGAACCCACCCAAGAATTTCAGGATCGGTTCATAAATAGCCGAGATTCGTTGAAAAATGTCGAATTTCTGGCTATCTTGTCTCTAAATCAAGATTCCTCAATTTTTCTGCTCGTCTGACCCGAATGTCTGCGATTCCGAAGAACGCGCATTGCAATTTGAGGTCTCATCCGCAACTTGGTCAGAACGGTCAGAACCGACAAGAATCGAGGGTATCTCGGCCAAATAGTAACTTTTTTCTGAATTTTCGGTGCGGGGCAGCTGAGTGTCTGGAGCCCTGACGAACCCGCCCAAGAATTTCAGGATCGGTTCATAAATAGCCGAGATTCGTTGAAAAATGTCGAATTTCTGGCTATCTCGTCTCGAAATCAAGATTCCTCGATTTTTCTGCTTGTCTGACCCGAATGTCTGCGATTCCGAAGAACGCGCATTGCAATTCGACGTCTCATCCGTAACTTGGTCAGAACGGTCAGAACCGACAAGAATCGAGGGTATCTCGGCCAAATACTAACTTTTTTCTGAATTTTCGGTGCGGGGCAGCTGAGTGTCTGGAGCCCTGACGAACCCACCCAAGAATTTCAGGATCGGTTCATAAATAGCCGAGATTCGTTGAAAAATGTCGAATTTCTGGCTATCTTGTCTCTAAATCAAGATTCCTCGATTTTTCTGCTCGTCTGACCCGAATGTCTGCGATTCCGAAGAACGCGCATTGCAATTCGACGTCTCATCCGTAACTTGGTCAAAACGGTCAGAACCGACAAGAATCGAGGGTATCTCGGCCAAATACTAACTTTTTTCTGAATTTTCGGTGCGGGGCAGCTGAGTGTCTGGAGCCCTGACGAACCCACCCAAGAATTTCAGGATCGGTTCATAAATAGCCGAGATTCGTTGAAAAATGTCGAATTTCTGGCTATCTTGTCTCTAAATCAAGATTCCTCGATTTTTCTGCTTGTCTGACCCGAATGTCTGCGATTCCGAAGAACGCGCATTGCAATTCGACGTCTCATCCGTAACTTGGTCAGAACGGTCAGAACCGACAAGAATCGAGGGTATCTCGGCCAAATACTAACTTTTTTCTGAATTTTCGGTGCGGGGCGGCTGAGTGTCTGGAGCCCTGACGAACCCACCCAAGAATTTCAGGATCGGTTCATAAATGGCCGAGATTCGTTGAAAAATGTCGAATTTCTGGCTATCTTGTCTCTAAATCAAGATTCCTCAATTTTTCTGCTCGTCTGACCCGCATGTCTGCGATTCCGAAGAACGCGCATTGCAATTTGAGGTCTCATCCGCAACTTGGTCAGAACGGTCAGAACCGACAAGAATCGAGGGTATCTCGGCCAAATACTAACTTTTTCCTGAATTTTCGGTGCGGGGCAGCTGAGTGTCTGGAGCCCTGACGAACCCACCCAAGAATTTCAGGATCGGTTTATAAATAGCCGAGATTCGTTGGAAAATGTCGAATTTCTGGCTATCTTGTCTCTAAATCAAGATTCCTCAATTTTTCTGCTCGTCTGACCCGCATGTCTGCGATTCCGACGAAAGCGCATTGCAATTTGAGGTCTCATCCGCAACTTGGTCAGAACGGTCAGAACCGACAAGAATCGAGGGTATCTCGGCCAAATACTAACTTTTTTTCTGAATTTTCGGTGCGGGGCAGCTGAGTGTCTGTAGCCCTGACGAACCCACCCAAGAATTTCAGGATCGGTTCATAAATAGCCGAGATTCGTTGAAAAATGTCGAATTTCTGGCTATCTTGTCTCTAAATCAAGATTCCTCGATTTTTCTGCTCGTCTGACCCGAATGTCTGCGATTCCGAAGAACGCGCATTGCAATTTGAGGTCTCATCCGCAACTTGGTCAGAACGGTCAGAACCGACAAGAATCGAGGGTATCTCGGCCAGATACTAACTTTTTTCTGAATTTTCGGTGCGGGGCAGCTGAGTGTCTGGAGCCCTGACGAACCCACCCAAGAATTTCAGGATCGGTTTATAAATAGCCGAGATTCGTTGAAAAATGTCGAATTTCTGGCTATCTTGTCTCTAAATCAAGATTCCTCAATTTTTCTGCTCGTCTGACCCGCATGTCTGCGATTCCGACGAACGCGCATTGCAATTTGAGGTCTCATCCGCAACTTGGTCAGAACGGTCAGAACCGACAAGAATCGAGGGTATCTCGGCCAAATACTAACTTTTTTCTGAATTTTCGGTGCGGGGCAGCTGAGTGTCTGGAGCCCTGACAAACCCACCCAAGAATTTCAGGATCGGTTCATAAATAGCCGAGATTCGTTGAAAAATGTCGAATTTCTGGCCATCTTGTCTCTAAATCAAGATTCCTCGATTTTTCTGCTCGTCTGACCCGAATGTCTGCGATTCCGAAGAACGCGCATTGCAATTCGACGTCTCATCCGTAACTTGGTCAGAACGGTCAGAACCGACAAGAATCGAGGGTATCTCGGCCAAATACTAACTTTTTTCTAAATTTTCGGTTCGGGGCAGCTGAGTGTCTGGAGCCCTGACGAACCCACCCAAGAATTTCAGGATCGGTTCATAAATAGCCAAGATTCGTTGAAAAATGTCGAATTTCTGGCTATCTTGTCTCGAAATCAAGATTCCTCGATTTTTCTGCTCGTCTGACCCGAATGTCTGCGATTCCGAAGAACGAGCATTGCAATTCGACGTCTCATCCGTAACTTGGTCAGAACGGTCAGAACCGACAAGAATCGAGGGTATCTCGGCCAAATACTAACTTTTTTCTGAATTTTCGGTGCGGGGCGGCTGAGTGTCTGGAGCCCTGACGAACCCACCCAAGAATTTCAGGATCGGTTCATAAATAGCCAAGATTCGTTGAAAAATGTCGAATTTCTGGCTATCTTGTCTCTAAATCAAGATTCCTCGATTTTTCTGCTCGTCTGACCCGAATGTCTGCGATTCCGAAGAACGCGCATTGCAATTCGACGTCTCATCCGTAACTTGGTCAGAACGGTCAGAACCGACAAGAATCGAGGGTATCTCGGCCAAATACTAACTTTTTTCTGAATTTTCGGTGCGGGGCGGCTGAGTGTCTGGAGCCCTGACGAACCCACGCAAGAATTTCAGGATCGGTTCATAAATGGCCGAGATTCGTTGAAAAATGTCGAATTTCTGGCTATCTTGTCTCTAAATCAAGATTCCTCAATTTTTCTGCTCGTCTGACCCGCATGTCTGCGATTCCGACGAACGCGCATTGCAATTTGAGGTCTCATCCGCAACTTGGTCAGAACGGTCAGAACCGACAAGAATCGAGGGTATCTCGGCCAAATACTAACTTTTTTCTGAATTTTCGGTGCGGGGCAGCTGAGTGTCTGGAGCCCTGACGAACCCACCCAAGAATTTCAGGATCGGTTTATAAATAGCCGAGATTCGTTGAAAAATGTCGAATTTCTGGCTATCTTGTCTCTAAATCAAGATTCCTCAATTTTTCTGCTCGTCTGACCCGCATGTCTGCGATTCCGACGAACGCGCATTGCAATTTGAGGTCTCATCCGCAACTTGGTCAGAACGGTCAGAACCGACAAGAATCGAGGGTATCTCGGCCAAATACTAACTTTTTTCTGAATTTTCGGTGCGGGGCGGCTGAGTGTCTGGAGCCCTGACGAACCCACCCAAGAATTTCAGGATCGGTTCATAAATAGCCAAGATTCGTTGAAAAATGTCGAATTTCTGGCTATCTTGTCTCTAAATCAAGATTCCTCGATTTTTCTGCTCGTCTGACCCGAATGTCTGCGATTCCGAAGAACGCGCATTGCAATTCGACGTCTCATCCGTAACTTGGTCAGAACGGTCAGAACCGACAAGAATCGAGGGTATCTCGGCCAAATACTAACTTTTTTCTGAATTTTCGGTGCGGGGCGGCTGAGTGTCTGGAGCCCTGACGAACCCACCCAAGAATTTCAGGATCGGTTCATAAATGGCCGAGATTCGTTGAAAAATGTCGAATTTCTGGCTATCTTGTCTCTAAATCAAGATTCCTCAATTTTTCTGCTCGTCTGACCCGCATGTCTGCGATTCCGACGAACGCGCATTGCAATTTGAGGTCTCATCCGCAACTTGGTCAGAACGGTCAGAACCGACAAGAATCGAGGGTATCTCGGCCAAATACTAACTTTTTTCTGAATTTTCGGTGCGGGGCAGCTGAGTGTCTGGAGCCCTGACGAACCCACCCAAGAATTTCAGGATCGGTTTCCAAATAGCCGAGATTCGTTGAAAAATGTCGAATTTCTGGCTATCTTGTCTCTAAATCAAGATTCCTCAATTTTTCTGCTCGTCTGACCCGCATGTCTGCGATTCCGACGAACGCGCATTGCAATTTGAGGTCTCATCCGCAACTTGGTCAGAACGGTCAGAACCGACAAGAATCGAGGGTATCTCGGCCAAATACTAACTTTTTTTCTGAATTTTCGGTGCGGGGCAGCTGAGTGTCTGGAGCCCTGACGAACCCACCCAAGAATTTCAGGATCGGTTCATAAATAGCCGAGATTCGTTGAAAAATGTCGAATTTCTGGCTATCTTGTCTCTAAATCAAGATTCCTCGATTTTTCTGCTCGTCTGACCCGAATGTCTGCGATTCCGAAGAACGCGCATTGCAATTTGAGGTATCATCCGCAACTTGGTCAGAACGGTCAGAACCGACAAGAATCGAGGGTATCTCGGCCAAATACTAACTTTTTTCTGAATTTTCGGTGCGGGGCAGCTGAGTGTCTGGAGCCCTGACGAACCCACCCAAGAATTTCAGGATCGGTTTATGAATAGCCGAGATTCCTTGAAAAATGTAGAATTTCTGGCTATCTTGTCTCTAAATCAAGATTCCTCAATTTTTCTGCTCGTCTGACCCGCATGTCTGCGATTCCGACGAACGCGCATTGCAATTTGAGGTCTCATCCGCAACTTGGTCAGAACGGTCAGAACCGACAAGAATCGAGGGTATCTCGGCCAAATACTAACTTTTTTCTGAATTTTCGGTGCGGGGCGGCTGAGTGTCTGGAGCCCTGACGAACCCACCCAAGAATTTCAGGATCGGTTCATAAATAGCCAAGATTCGTTGAAAAATGTCGAATTTCTGGCTATCTTGTCTCTAAATCAAGATTCCTCGATTTTTCTGCTCGTCTGACCCGAATGTCTGCGATTCCGAAGAACGCGCATTGCAATTCGACGTCTCATCCGTAACTTGGTCAGAACGGTCAGAACCGACAAGAATCGAGGGTATCTCGGCCAAATACTAACTTTTTTCTGAATTTTCGGTGCGGGGCGGCTGAGTGTCTGGAGCCCTGACGAACCCACGCAAGAATTTCAGGATCGGTTCATAAATGGCCGAGATTCGTTGAAAAATGTCGAATTTCTGGCTATCTTGTCTCTAAATCAAGATTCCTCAATTTTTCTGCTCGTCTGACCCGCATGTCTGCGATTCCGACGAACGCGCATTGCAATTTGAGGTCTCATCCGCAACTTGGTCAGAACGGTCAGAACCGACAAGAATCGAGGGTATCTCGGCCAAATACTAACTTTTTTCTGAATTTTCGGTGCGGGGCAGCTGAGTGTCTGGAGCCCTGACGAACCCACCCAAGAATTTCAGGATCGGTTTATAAATAGCCGAGATTCGTTGAAAAATGTCGAATTTCTGGCTATCTTGTCTCTAAATCAAGATTCCTCAATTTTTCTGCTCGTCTGACCCGCATGTCTGCGATTCCGACGAACGCGCATTGCAATTTGAGGTCTCATCCGCAACTTGGTCAGAACGGTCAGAACCGACAAGAATCGAGGGTATCTCGGCCAAATACTAACTTTTTTCTGAATTTTCGGTGCGGGGCGGCTGAGTGTCTGGAGCCCTGACGAACCCACCCAAGAATTTCAGGATCGGTTCATAAATAGCCAAGATTCGTTGAAAAATGTCGAATTTCTGGCTATCTTGTCTCTAAATCAAGATTCCTCGATTTTTCTGCTCGTCTGACCCGAATGTCTGCGATTCCGAAGAACGCGCATTGCAATTCGACGTCTCATCCGTAACTTGGTCAGAACGGTCAGAACCGACAAGAATCGAGGGTATCTCGGCCAAATACTAACTTTTTTCTGAATTTTCGGTGCGGGGCGGCTGAGTGTCTGGAGCCCTGACGAACCCACCCAAGAATTTCAGGATCGGTTCATAAATGGCCGAGATTCGTTGAAAAATGTCGAATTTCTGGCTATCTTGTCTCTAAATCAAGATTCCTCAATTTTTCTGCTCGTCTGACCCGCATGTCTGCGATTCCGACGAACGCGCATTGCAATTTGAGGTCTCATCCGCAACTTGGTCAGAACGGTCAGAACCGACAAGAATCGAGGGTATCTCGGCCAAATACTAACTTTTTTCTGAATTTTCGGTGCGGGGCAGCTGAGTGTCTGGAGCCCTGACGAACCCACCCAAGAATTTCAGGATCGGTTTCCAAATAGCCGAGATTCGTTGAAAAATGTCGAATTTCTGGCTATCTTGTCTCTAAATCAAGATTCCTCAATTTTTCTGCTCGTCTGACCCGCATGTCTGCGATTCCGACGAACGCGCATTGCAATTTGAGGTCTCATCCGCAACTTGGTCAGAACGGTCAGAACCGACAAGAATCGAGGGTATCTCGGCCAAATACTAACTTTTTTTCTGAATTTTCGGTGCGGGGCAGCTGAGTGTCTGGAGCCCTGACGAACCCACCCAAGAATTTCAGGATCGGTTCATAAATAGCCGAGATTCGTTGAAAAATGTCGAATTTCTGGCTATCTTGTCTCTAAATCAAGATTCCTCGATTTTTCTGCTCGTCTGACCCGAATGTCTGCGATTCCGAAGAACGCGCATTGCAATTTGAGGTATCATCCGCAACTTGGTCAGAACGGTCAGAACCGACAAGAATCGAGGGTATCTCGGCCAAATACTAACTTTTTTCTGAATTTTCGGTGCGGGGCAGCTGAGTGTCTGGAGCCCTGACGAACCCACCCAAGAATTTCAGGATCGGTTTATGAATAGCCGAGATTCCTTGAAAAATGTAGAATTTCTGGCTATCTTGTCTCTAAATCAAGATTCCTCAATTTTTCTGCTCGTCTGACCCGCATGTCTGCGATTCCGACGAACGCGCATTGCAATTTGAGGTCTCATCCGCAACTTGGTCAGAACGGTCAGAACCGACAAGAATCGAGGGTATCTCGGCCAAATACTAACTTTTTTCTGAATTTTCGGTGCGGGGCAGCTGAGTGTCTGGAGCCCTGACAAACCCACCCAAGAATTTCAGGATCGGTTCATAAATAGCCGAGATTCGTTGAAAAATGTCGAATTTCTGGCCATCTTGTCTCTAAATCAAGATTCCTCGATTTTTCTGCTCGTCTGACCCGAATGTCTGCGATTCCGAAGAACGCGCATTGCAATTCGACGTCTCATCCGTAACTTGGTCAGAACGGTCAGAACCGACAAGAATCGAGGGTATCTCGGCCAAATACTAACTTTTTTCTGAATTTTCGGTTCGGGGCAGCTGAGTGTCTGGAGCCCTGACGAACCCACCCAAGAATTTCAGGATCGGTTCATAAATAGCCAAGATTCGTTGAAAAATGTCGAATTTCTGGCTATCTTGTCTCTGAATCAAGATTCCTCGATTTTTCTGCTCGTCTGACCCGAATGTCTGCGATTCCGAAGAACGCGCATTGCAATTCGACGTCTCATCCGTAACTTGGTCAGAACGGTCAGAACCGACAAGAATCGAGGGTATCTCGGCCAAATACTAACTTTTTTCTGAATTTTCGGTGCGGGGCGGCTGAGTGTCTGGAGCCCTGACGAACCCACCCAAGAATTTCAGGATCGGTTCATAAATGGCCGAGATTCGTTGAAAAATGTCGAATTTCTGGCTATCTTGTCTCTAAATCAAGATTCCTCAATTTTTCTGCTCGTCTGACCCGCATGTCTGCGATTCCGACGAACGCGCATTGCAATTTGAGGTCTCATCCGCAACTTGGTCAGAACGGTCAGAACCGACAAGAATCGAGGGTATCTCGGCCAAATACTAACTTTTTTCTGAATTTTCGGTGCGGGGCAGCTGAGTGTCTGGAGCCCTGACAAACCCACCCAAGAATTTCAGGATCGGTTCATAAATAGCCGAGATTCGTTGAAAAATGTCGAATTTCTGGCTATCTTGTCTCTAAATCAAGATTCCTCGATTTTTCTGCTCGTCTGACCCGAATGTCTGCGATTCCGAAGAACGCGCATTGCAATTCGACGTCTCATCCGTAACTTGGTCAAAACGGTCAGAACCGACAAGAATCGAGGGTATCTCGGCCAAATACTAACTTTTTTCTGAATTTTCGGTGCGGGGCAGCTGAGTGTCTGGAGCCCTGACGAACCCACCCAAGAATTTCAGGATCGGTTTATAAATAGCCGAGATTCGTTGAAAAATGTCGAATTTCTGGCTATCTTGTCTCTAAATCAAGATTCCTCAATTTTTCTGCTCGTCTGACCCGCATGTCTGCGATTCCGACGAACGCGCATTGCAATTTGAGGTCTCATCCGCAACTTGGTCAGAACGGTCAGAACCGACAAGAATCGAGGGTATCTCGGCCAAATACTAACTTTTTTTCTGAATTTTCGGTGCGGGGCAGCTGAGTGTCTGGAGCCCTGACGAACCCACCCAAGAATTTCAGGATCGGTTCATAAATAGCCGAGATTCGTTGAAAAATGTCGAATTTCTGGCTATCTTGTCTCTAAATCAAGATTCCTCGATTTTTCTGCTCGTCTGACCCGAATGTCTGCGATTCCGAAGAACGCGCATTGCAATTTGAGGTATCATCCGCAACTTGGTCAGAACGGTCAGAACCGACAAGAATCGAGGGTATCTCGGCCAAATACTAACTTTTTTCTGAATTTTCGGTGCGGGGCAGCTGAGTGTCTGGAGCCCTGACGAACCCACCCAAGAATTTCAGGATCGGTTTATAAATAGCCGAGATTCGTTGAAAAATGTCGAATTTCTGGCTATCTTGTCTCTAAATCAAGATTCCTCAATTTTTCTGCTCGTCTGACCCGCATGTCTGCGATTCCAACGAACGCGCATTGCAATTTGAGGTCTCATCCGCAACTTGGTCAGAACGGTCAGAACCGACAAGAATCGAGGGTATCTCGGCCAAATACTAACTTTTTTCTGAATTTTCGGTGCGGGGCAGCTGAGTGTTTGGAGCCCTGACAAACCCACCCAAGAATTTCAGGATCGGTTCATAAATAGCCGAGATTCGTTGAAAAATGTCGAATTTCTGGCCATCTTGTCTCTAAATCAAGATTCCTTGATTTTTCTGCTCGTCTGACCCGAATGTCTGCGATTCCGAAGAACGCGCATTGCAATTCGACGTCTCATCCGTAACTTGGTCAGAACGGTCAGAACCGACAAGAATCGAGGGTATCTCGGCCAAATACTAACTTTTTTCTGAATTTTCGGTTCGGGGCAGCTGAGTGTCTGGAGCCCTGACGAACCCACCCAAGAATTTCAGGATCGGTTCATAAATAGCCAAGATTCGTTGAAAAATGTCGAATTCCTGGCTATCTTGTCTCTAAATCAAGATTCCTCGATTTTTCTGCTCGTCTGACCCGAATGTCTGCGATTCCGAAGAACGCGCATTGCAATTCGACGTCTCATCCGTAACTTGGTCAGAACGGTCAGAACCGACAAGAATCGAGGGTATCTCGGCCAAATACTAACTTTTTTCTGAATTTTCGGTGCGGGGCGGCTGAGTGTCTGGAGCCCTGACGAACCCACCCAAGAATTTCAGGATCGGTTCATAAATGGCCGAGATTCGTTGAAAAATGTCGAATTTCTGGCTATCTTGTCTCTAAATCAAGATTCCTCAATTTTTCTGCTCGTCTGACCCGCATGTCTGCGATTCCGACGAACGCGCATTGCAATTTGAGGTCTCATCCGCAACTTGGTCAGAACGGTCAGAACCGACAAGAATCGAGGGTATCTCGGCCAAATACTAACTTTTTTCTGAATTTTCGGTGCGGGGCAGCTGAGTGTCTGGAGCCCTGACAAACCCACCCAAGAATTTCAGGATCGGTTCATAAATAGCCGAGATTCGTTGAAAAATGTCGAATTTCTGGCCATCTTGTCTCTAAATCAAGATTCCTCGATTTTTCTGCTCGTCTGACCCGAATGTCTGCGATTCCGAAGAACGCGCATTGCAATTCGACGTCTCATCCGTAACTTGGTCAGAACGGTCAGAACCGACAAGAATCGAGGGTATCTCGGCCAAATACTAACTTTTTTCTGAATTTTCGGTGCGGGGCAGCTGAGTGTCTGGAGCCCTGACGAACCCACCCAAGAATTTCAGGATCGGTTCGTAAATAGCCGAGATTCGTTGAAAAATGTCGAATTTCTGGCTATCTTGTCTCTAAATCAAGATTCCTCAATTTTTCTGCTCGTCTGACCCGCATGTCTGCGATTCCGACGAACGCGCATTGCAATTCGACGTCTTATCCGTAACTTGGTCAGAACGGTCAGAACCGACAAGAATCGAGGGTATCTCGGCCAAATACTAACTTTTTTCTGAATTTTCGGTGCGGGGCGGCTGAGTGTCTGGAGCCCTGACGAACCCACCCAAGAATTTCAGGATCGGTTTATAAATGGCCGAGATTCGTTGAAAAATGTCGAATTTCTGGCTATCTTGTCTCTAAATCAAGATTCCTTAATTTTTCTGCTCGTCTGACCCGCATGTCTGCGATTCCGACGAACGCGCATTGCAATTCGACGTCTCATCCGTAACTTGGTCAGAACGGTCAGAACCGACAAAAATCGAGGGTATCTCGGCCAAATACTAACTTTTTTCTGAATTTTCGGTGCGGGGCGGCTGAGTGTCTGGAGCCCTGACGAACCCACCCAAGAATTTCAGGATCGGTTCATAAATAGCCGAGATTCGTTGAAAAATGTCGAATTTCTGGCTATCTTGTCTCTAAATCAAGATTCCTCGATTTTTCTGCTCGTCTGACCCGAATGTCCGCAATTCCGAAGAACGCGCATTGCAATTCGACGTGTCATCCGTAACTTGGTCAGAACGGTCAGAACCGACAAAAATCGAGGGTATCTCGGCCAAATACTAACTTTTTTCTGAATTTTCGGTGCGGGGCGGCTGAGTGTCTGGAGCCCTGACGAACTCACCCAAGAATTTCAGGATCGGTTCATAAATGGCCGAGATTCGTTGAAAAATGTCGAATTTCTGGCTATCTTGTCTCTAAATCAAGATTCCTCAATTTTTCTGCTCGTCTGACCCGCATGTCTGCGATTCCGACGAACGCGCATTGCAATTCGACGTCTCATCCGTAACTTGGTCAGAACGGTCAGAACCGACAAGAATCGAGGGTATCTCGGCCAAATACTAACTTTTTTCTGAATTTTCGGTGCGGGGCGGCTGAGTGTCTGGAGCCCTGACGAACCCACCCAAGAATTTCAGGATCGGTTCATAAATGGCCGAGATTCGTTGAAAAATGTCGAATTTCTGGCTATCTTGTCTCTAAATCAAGATTCCTTAATTTTTCTGCTCGTCTGACCCGCATGTCTGCGATTCCGAAGAACGCGCATTGCAATTCGACGTCTCATCCGTAACTTGGTCAGAACGGTCAGAACCGACAAGAATCGAGGGTATCTCGGCCAAATACTAACTTTTTTCTGAATTTTCGGTGCGGGGCGGCTAAGTGTCTGGAGCCCTGACGAACCCACCCAAGAATTTCAGGATCAGTTCATAAATAGCCGAGATTCGTTGAAAAATGTCGAATTTCTGGCTATCTTGTCTCTAAATCAAGATTCCTCAATTTTTCTGCTCATCTGACCCGCATGTCTGCGATTCCGACGAACGCGCATTGCAATTTGAGGTCTCATCCGCAACTTGGTCAGAACGGTCAGAACCGACAAGAATCGAGGGTATCTCGGCCAAATACTAACTTTTTTCTGAATTTTCGGTGCGGGGCAGCTGAGTGTCTGGAGCCCTGACGAACCCACCCAAGAATTTCAGGATCGGTTCATAAATAGCCGAGATTCGTTGAAAAATGTCGAATTTCTGGCTATCTTGTCTCTAAATCAAGATTCCTCGATTTTTCTGCTCGTCTGACCCGAATGTCTGCGATTCCGAAGAACGCGCATTGCAATTCGACGTCTCATCCGTAACTTGGTCAGAACGGTCAGAACCGACAAGAATCGAGGGTATCTCGGCCAAATACTAACTTTTTTCTGAATTTTCGGTGCGGGGCAGCTGAGTGTCTGGAGCCCTGACGAACCCACCCAAGAATTTCAGGATCGGTTCATAAATAGCCGAGATTCGTTGAAAAATGTCGAATTTCTGGCTATCTTGTCTCTAAATCAAGATTCCTCGATTTTTCTGCTCGTCTGACCCGAATGTCTGCGATTCCGGAGAACGCGCATTGCAATTCGACGTCTCATCCGTAACTTGGTCAGAACGGTCAGAACCGACAAGAATCGAGGGTATCTCGGCCAAATACTAACTTTTTTCTGAATTTTCGGTGCGGGGCGGCTGAGTGTCTGGAGCCCTGACGAACCCACCCGAGAATTTCAGGATCGGTTCATAAATGGCCGAGATTCGTTGAAAAATGTCGAATTTCTGGCTATCTTGTCTCTAAATCAAGATTCCTCAATTTTTCTGCTCGTCTGACCCGCATGTCTGCGATTCCGACGAACGCGCATTGCAATTTGAGGTCTCATCCGCAACTTGGTCAGAACGGTCAGAACCGACAAGAATCGAGGGTATCTCGGCCAAATACTAACTTTTTTCTGAATTTTCGGTGCAAGGCAGCTGAGTGTCTGGAGCCCTGACGAACTCACCCAAGAATTTCAGGATCGGTTCATAAATAGCCGAGATTCGTTGAAAAATGTCGAATTTCTGGCTATCTTGTCTCTAAATCAAGATTCCTCAATTTTTCTGCTCGTCTGACCCGCATGTCTGCGATTCCGACGAACGCGCATTGCAATTTGAGGTCTCATCCGCAACTTGGTCAGAACGGTCAGAACCGACAAGAATCGAGGGTATCTCGGCCAAATACTAACTTTTTTCTGAATTTTCGGTGCGGGGCAGCTGAGTGTCTGGAGCCCTGACAAACCCACCCAAGAATTTCAGGATCGGTTCATAAATAGCCGAGATTCGTTGAAAAATGTTGAATTTCTGGCCATCTTGTCTCTAAATCAAGATTCCTCGATTTTTCTGCTCGTCTGACCCGAATGTCTGCGATTCCGAAGAACGCGCATTGCAATTCGACGTCTCATCCGTAACTTGGTCAGAACGGTCAGATCCGACAAGAATCGAGGGTATCTCGGCCAAATACTAACTTTTTTCTGAATTTTCGGTGCGGGGCGGCTGAGTGTCTGGAGCCCTGACGAACCCACCCAAGAATTTCAGGATCAGTTCATAAATAGCCGAGATTCGTTGAAAAATGTCGAATTTCTGGCTATCTTGTCTCTAAATCAAGATTCCTCAATTTTTCTGCTCATCTGACCCGCATGTCTGCGATTCCGACGAACGCGCATTGCAATTTGAGGTCTCATCCGCAACTTGGTCAGAACGGTCAGAACTGACAAGAATCGAGGGTATCTCGGCCAAATACTAACTTTTTTCTGAATTTTCGGTGCGGGGCAGCTGAGTGTCTGGAGCCCTGACGAACCCACCCAAGAATTTCAGGATCGGTTCATAAATAGCCGAGATTCGTTGAAAAATGTCGAATTTCTGGCTATCTTGTCTCTAAATCAAGATTCCTCGATTTTTCTGCTTGTCTGACCCGAATGTCTGCGATTCCGAAGAACGCGCATTGCAATTCGACGTCTCATCCGTAACTTGGTCAGAACGGTCAGAACCGACAAGAATCGAGGGTATCTCGGCCAAATACTAACTTTTTTCTGAATTTTCGGTGCGGGGCGGCTGAGTGTCTGGAGCCCTGACGAACCCACCCAAGAATTTCAGGATCGGTTCATAAATAGCCGAGATTCGTTGAAAAATGTCGAATTTCTGGCTATCTTGTCTCTAAATCAAGATTCCTCAATTTTTCTGCTCGTCTGACCCGCATGTCTGCGATTCCGACGAACGCGCATTGCAATTTGAGGTCTCATCCGCAACTTGGTCAGAACGGTCAGAACCGACAAGAATCGAGGGTATCTCGGCCAAATACTAACTTTTTTCTGAATTTTCGGTGCGGGGCAGCTGAGTGTCTGGAGCCCTGACAAACCCACCCAAGAATTTCAGGATCGGTTCATAAATAGCCGAGATTCGTTGAAAAATGTCGAATTTCTGGCCATCTTGTCTCTAAATCAAGATTCCTCGATTTTTCTGCTCGTCTGACCCGAATGTCTGCGATTCCGAAGAACGCGCATTGCAATTCGACGTCTCATCCGTAACTTGGTCAGAACGGTCAGAACCGACAAGAATCGAGGGTATCTCGGCCAAATACTAACTTTTTTCTGAATTTTCGGTTCGGGGCAGCTGAGTGTCTGGAGCCCTGACGAACCCACCCAAGAATTTCAGGATCGGTTCATAAATAGCCAAGATTCGTTGAAAAATGTCGAATTTCTGGCTATCTTGTCTCTAAATCAAGATTCCTCGATTTTTCTGCTCGTCTGACCCGAATGTCTGCGATTCCGAAGAACGCGCATTGCAATTCGACGTCTCATCCGTAACTTGGTCGGAACGGTCAGAACCGACAAGAATCGAGGGTATCTCGGCCAAATACTAACTTTTTTCTGAATTTTCGGTGCGGGGCGGCTGAGTGTCTGGAGCCCTGACGAACCCACCCAAGAATTTCAGGATCGGTTCATAAATGGCCGAGATTCGTTGAAAAATGTCGAATTTCTGGCTATCTTGTCTCTAAATCAAGATTCCTCAATTTTTCTGCTCGTCTGACCCGCATGTCTGCGATTCCGACGAACGCGCATTGCAATTTGAGGTCTCATCCGCAACTTGGTCAGAACGGTCAGAACCGACAAGAATCGAGGGTATCTCGGCAAAATACTAACTTTTTTCTGAATTTTCGGTGCGGGGCAGCTGAGTGTCTGGAGCCCTGACGAACCCACCCAAGAATTTCAGGATCGGTTTATAAATAGCCGAGATTCGTTGAAAAATGTCGAATTTCTGGCTATCTTGTCTCTAAATCAAGATTCCTCAATTTTTCTGCTCGTCTGACCCGCATGTCTGCGATTCCGACGAACGCGCATTGCAATTTGAGGTCTCATCCGCAACTTGGTCAGAACGGTCAGAACCGACAAGAATCGAGGGTATCTCGGCCAAATACTAACTTTTTTTCTGAATTTTCGGTGCGGGGCAGCTGAGTGTCTGGAGCCCTGACGAACCCACCCAAGAATTTCAGGATCGGTTCATAAATAGCCGAGATTCGTTGAAAAATGTCGAATTTCTGGCTATCTTGTCTCTAAATCAAGATTCCTCGATTTTTCTGCTCGTCTGACCCGAATGTCTGCGATTCCGAAGAACGCGCATTGCAATTTGAGGTCTCATCCGCAACTTGGTCAGAACGGTCAGAACCGACAAGAATCGAGGGTATCTCGGCCAAATACTAACTTTTTTCTGAATTTTCGGTGCGGGGCAGCTGAGTGTCTGGAGCCCTGACGAACCCACCCAAGAATTTCAGGATCGGTTCATAAATAGCCGAGATTCGTTGAAAAATGTCGGATTTCTGGCTATCTTGTCTCTAAATCAAGATTCCTCAATTTTTCTGCTCGTCTGACCCGCATGTCTGCGATTCCGACGAACGCGCATTGCAATTTGAGGTCTCATCCGCAACTTGGTCAGAACGGTCAGAACCGACAAGAATCGAGGGTATCTCGGCCGAATACTAACTTTTTTCTGAATTTTCGGTGCGGGGCAGCTGAGTGTCTGGAGCCCTGACGAACCCACCCAAGAATTTCAGGATCGGTTCGTAAATAGCCGAGATTCGTTGAAAAATGTCGAATTTCTGGCTATCTTGTCTCTAAATCAAGATTCCTCAATTTTTCTGCTCGTCTGACCCGCATGTCTGCGATTCCGACGAACGCGCATTGCAATTTGAGGTCTCATCCGCAACTTGGTCAGAACGGTCAGAACCGACAAGAATCGAGGGTATCTCGGCCGAATACTAACTTTTTTCTGAATTTTCGGTGCAGGGCAGCTGAGTGTCTGGAGCCCTGACGAACCCGCCCAAGAATTTCAGGATCGGTTCATAAATAGCCGAGATTCGTTGAAAAATGTCGAATTTCTGGCTATCCTGTCTCTAAATCAAGATTCCTCGATTTTTCTGCTCGTCTGACCCGAATGTCTGCGATTCCGAAGAACGCGCATTGCAATTCGACGTGTCATCCGTAACTTGGTCAGAACGGTCAGAACCGACAAGAATCGAGGGTATCTCGGCCAAATACTAACTTTTTTCTGAATTTTCGGTGCGGGGCGGCTGAGTGTCTGGAGCCCTGACGAGCCCACCCAAGAATTTCAGGATCGGTTCATAAATAGCCGAGATTCGTTGAAAAATGTCGAATTTCTGGCTATCTTGTCTCTAAATCAAGATTCCTCAATTTTTCTGCTCGTCTGACCCGCATGTCTGCGATTCCGACGAACGCGCATTGCAATTTGAGGTCTCATCCGCAACTTGGTCAGAACGGTCAGAACCGACAAGAATCGAGGGTATCTCGGCCAAATACTAACTTTTTTCTGAATTTTCGGTGCGGGGCAGCTGAGTGTCTGGAGCCCTGACGAACCCGCCCGAGAATTTCAGGATCGGTTCATAAATAGCCGAGATTCGTTGAAAAATGTCGAATTTCTGGCTATCTCGTCTCGAAATCAGGTTCCTCGATTTTTCTGCTCGTCTGACCCGAATGTCTGCGATTCCGAAGAACGCGCATTGCAATTCGACGTCTCATCCGTAACTTGGTCAGAACGGTCAGAACCGACAAGAATCGAGGGTATCTCGGCCAAATACTAACTTTTTTCTGAATTTTCGGTGCGGGGCAGCTGAGTGTCTGGAGCCCTGACGAACCCACCCAAGAATTTCAGGATCGGTTCATAAATAGCCGAGATTCGTTGAAAAATGTCGAATTTCTGGCTATCTTGTCTCTAAATCAAGATTCCTCGATTTTTCTGCTCGTCTGACCCGGATGTCTGCGATTCCGAAGAACGCGCATTGCAATTCGACGTCTCATCCGTAACTTGGTCAGAACGGTCAGAACCGACAAGAATCGAGGGTATCTCGGCCAAATACTAACTTTTTTCTGAATTTTCGGTGCGGGGCAGCTGAGTGTCTGGAGCCCTGACGAACCCACCCAAGAATTTCAGGATCGGTTCATAAATAGCCGAGATTTGTTGAAAAATGTCGAATTTCTGGCTATCTTGTCTCTAAATCAAGATTCCTCGATTTTTCTGCTCGTCTGACCCGAATGTCTGCGATTCCGAAGAACGCGCATTGCAATTCGACGTCTCATCCGTAACTTGGTCAGAACGGTCAGAACCGACAAGAATCGAGGGTATCTCGGCCAAATACTAACTTTTTTCTGAATTTTCGGTGCGGGGCGGCTGAGTGCCTGGAGCCCTGACGAACCCACCCAAGAATTTCAGGATCGGTTCATAAATAGCCGAGATTCGTTGAAAAATGTCGAATTTCTGGCTATCTTGTCTCTAAATCAAGATTCCTCGATTTTTCTGCTCGTCTGACCCGAATGTCTGCGATTCCGAAGAACGCGCATTGCAATTCGACGTCTCATCCGTAACTTGGTCAGAACGGTCAGAACCGACAAGAATCGAGGGTATCTCGGCCAAATACTAACTTTTTTCTGAATTTTCGGTGCGGGGCAGCTGAGTGTCTGGAGCCCTGACGAACCCACCCAAGAATTTCAGGATCGGTTCATAAATAGCCGAGATTCGTTGAAAAATGTCGGATTTCTGGCTATCTTGTCTCTAAATCAAGATTCCTCAATTTTTCTGCTCGTCTGACCCGCATGTCTGCGATTCCGACGAACGCGCATTGCAATTTGAGGTCTCATCCGCAACTTGGTCAGAACGGTCAGAACCGACAAGAATCGAGGGTATCTCGGCCAAATACTAACTTTTTTCTGAATTTTCGGTGCGGGGCGGCTGAGTGTCTGGAGCCCTGACGAGCCCACCCAAGAATTTCAGGATCGGTTCATAAATAGCCGAGATTCGTTGAAAAATGTCGAATTTCTGGCTATCTTGTCTCTAAATCAAGATTCCTCAATTTTTCTGCTCGTCTGACCCGAATGTCTGCGATTCCGAAGGACGCGCATTGCAATACGAGGTCTCATCCGCAACTTGGTCAGAACGGTCAGAACCGACAAGAATCGAGGGTATCTCGGCCAAATACTAACTTTTTTCTGAATTTTCGGTGCGGGGCAGCTGAGTGTCTGGAGCCCTGACGAACCCGCCCAAGAATTTCAGGATCGGTTCATAAATAGCCGAGATTCGTTGAAAAATGTCGAATTTCTGGCTATCTCGTCTCGAAATCAAGATTCCTCGATTTTTCTGCTCGTCTGACCCGAATGTCTGCGATTCCGAAGAACGCGCATTGCAATTCGACGTCTCATCCGTAACTTGGTCAGAACGGTCAGAACCGACAAGAATCGAGGGTATCTCGGCCAAATACTAACTTTTTTCTGAATTTTCGGTGCGGGGCAGCTGAGTGTCTGGAGCCCTGACGAACCCACCCAAGAATTTCAGGATCGGTTCATAAATAGCCGAGATTCGTTGAAAAATGTCGAATTTCTGGCTATCTTGTCTCTAAATCAAGATTCCTCGATTTTTCTGCTCGTCTGACCCGAATGTCTGCGATTCCGAAGAACGCGCATTGCAATTCGACGTCTCATCCGTAACTTGGTCAAAACGGTCAGAACCGACAAGAATCGAGGGTATCTCGGCCAAATACTAACTTTTTTCTGAATTTTCGGTGCGGGGCAGCTGAGTGTCTGGAGCCCTGACGAACCCACCCAAGAATTTCAGGATCGGTTCATAAATAGCCGAGATTCGTTGAAAAATGTCGAATTTCTGGCTATCTTGTCTCTAAATCAAGATTCCTCGATTTTTCTGCTTGTCTGACCCGAATGTCTGCGATTCCGAAGAACGCGCATTGCAATTCGACGTCTCATCCGTAACTTGGTCAGAACGGTCAGAACCGACAAGAATCGAGGGTATCTCGGCCAAATACTAACTTTTTTCTGAATTTTCGGTGCGGGGCGGCTGAGTGTCTGGAGCCCTGACGAACCCACCCAAGAATTTCAGGATCGGTTCATAAATGGCCGAGATTCGTTGAAAAATGTCGAATTTCTGGCTATCTTGTCTCTAAATCAAGATTCCTCAATTTTTCTGCTCGTCTGACCCGCATGTCTGCGATTCCGACGAACGCGCATTGCAATTTGAGGTCTCATCCGCAACTTGGTCAGAACGGTCAGAACCGACAAGAATCGAGGGTATCTCGGCCAAATACTAACTTTTTTCTGAATTTTCGGTGCGGGGCAGCTGAGTGTCTGGAGCCCTGACGAACCCACCCAAGAATTTCAGGATCGGTTTATAAATAGCCGAGATTCGTTGAAAAATGTCGAATTTCTGGCTATCTTGTCTCTAAATCAAGATTCCTCAATTTTTCTGCTCGTCTGACCCGCATGTCTGCGATTCCGACGAACGCGCATTGCAATTTGAGGTCTCATCCGCAACTTGGTCAGAACGGTCAGAACCGACAAGAATCGAGGGTATCTCGGCCAAATACTAACTTTTTTTCTGAATTTTCGGTGCGGGGCAGCTGAGTGTCTGGAGCCCTGACGAACCCACCCAAGAATTTCAGGATCGGTTCATAAATAGCCGAGATTCGTTGAAAAATGTCGAATTTCTGGCTATCTTGTCTCTAAATCAAGATTCCTCGATTTTTCTGCTCGTCTGACCCGAATGTCTGCGATTCCGAAGAACGCGCATTGCAATTCGACGTCTCATCCGTAACTTGGTCAGAACGGTCAGAACCGACAAGAATCGAGGGTATCTCGGCCAAATACTAACTTTTTTCTGAATTTTCGGTGCGGGGCAGCTGAGTGTCTGGAGCCCTGACGAACCCACCCAAGAATTTCAGGATCGGTTCATAAATAGCCGAGATTCGTTGAAAAATGTCGAATTTCTGGCTATCTTGTCTCTAAATCAAGATTCCTCAATTTTTCTGCTCGTCTGACCCGAATGTCCGCGATTCCGAAGAACGCGCATCGCAATTCGACGTCTCATCCGTAACTTGGTCAGAACGGTCAGAACCGACAAGAATCGAGGGTATCTCGGCCAAATACTAACTTTTTTCTGAATTTTCGGTGCGGGGCGGCTGAGTGTCTGGTGCCCTGACGAACCCACCCAAGAATTTCAGGATCGGTTCATAAATAGCCGAGATTCGTTGAAAAATGTCGAATTTCTGGCTATCTTGTCTCTAAATCAAGATTCCTCAATTTTTCTGCTCGTCTGACCCGAATGTCTGCGATTCCGAAGAACGCGCATTGCAATTTGAGGTCTCATCCGCAACTTGGTCAGAACGGTCAGAACCGACAAGAATCGAGGGTATCTCGGCCAAATACTAACTTTTTTCTGAATTTTCGGTGCGGGGCAGCTGAGTGTCTGGAGCCCTGACGAACCCACCCAAGAATTTCAGGATCGGTTCGTAAATAGCCGAGATTCGTTGAAAAATGTCGAATTTCTGGCTATCTTGTCTCTAAATCAAGATTCCTCAATTTTTCTGCTCGTCTGACCCGCATGTCTGCGATTCCGACGAACGCGCATTGCAATTTGAGGTCTCATCCGCAACTTGGTCAGAACGGTCAGAACCGACAAGAATCGAGGGTATCTCGGCCGAATACTAACTTTTTTCTGAATTTTCGGTGCAGGGCAGCTGAGTGTCTGGAGCCCTGACGAGCCCACCCAAGAATTTCAGGATCGGTTCATAAATAGCCGAGATTCGTTGAAAAATGTCGAATTTCTGGCTATCTTGTCTCTAAATCAAGATTCCTCAATTTTTCTGCTCGTCTGACCCGAATGTCTGCGATTCCGAAGGACGCGCATTGCAATTTGAGGTCTCATCCGCAACTTGGTCAGAACGGTCAGAACCGACAAGAATCGAGGGTATCTCGGCCAAATACTAACTTTTTTCTGAATTTTCGGTGCGGGGCAGCTGAGTGTCTGGAGCCCTGACGAACCCGCCCAAGAATTTCAGGATCGGTTCATAAATAGCCGAGATTCGTTGAAAAATGTCGAATTTCTGGCTATCTCGTCTCGAAATCAAGATTCCTCGATTTTTCTGCTCGTCTGACCCGAATGTCTGCGATTCCGAAGAACGCGCATTGCAATTCGACGTCTCATCCGTAACTTGGTCAGAACGGTCAGAACCGACAAGAATCGAGGGTATCTCGGCCAAATACTAACTTTTTTCTGAATTTTCGGTGCGGGGCAGCTGAGTGTCTGGAGCCCTGACGAACCCACCCAAGAATTTCAGGATCGGTTCATAAATAGCCGAGATTCGTTGAAAAATGTCGAATTTCTGGCTATCTTGTCTCTAAATCAAGATTCCTCGATTTTTCTGCTCGTCTGACCCGAATGTCTGCGATTCCGAAGAACGCGCATTGCAATTCGACGTCTCATCCGTAACTTGGTCAAAACGGTCAGAACCGACAAGAATCGAGGGTATCTCGGCCAAATACTAACTTTTTTCTGAATTTTCGGTGCGGGGCAGCTGAGTGTCTGGAGCCCTGACGAACCCACCCAAGAATTTCAGGATCGGTTCATAAATAGCCGAGATTCGTTGAAAAATGTCGAATTTCTGGCTATCTTGTCTCTAAATCAAGATTCCTCGATTTTTCTGCTTGTCTGACCCGAATGTCTGCGATTCCGAAGAACGCGCATTGCAATTCGACGTCTCATCCGTAACTTGGTCAGAACGGTCAGAACCGACAAGAATCGAGGGTATCTCGGCCAAATACTAACTTTTTTCTGAATTTTCGGTGCGGGGCGGCTGAGTGTCTGGAGCCCTGACGAACCCACCCAAGAATTTCAGGATCGGTTCATAAATGGCCGAGATTCGTTGAAAAATGTCGAATTTCTGGCTATCTTGTCTCTAAATCAAGATTCCTCAATTTTTCTGCTCGTCTGACCCGCATGTCTGCGATTCCGACGAACGCGCATTGCAATTTGAGGTCTCATCCGCAACTTGGTCAGAACGGTCAGAACCGACAAGAATCGAGGGTATCTCGGCCAAATACTAACTTTTTTCTGAATTTTCGGTGCGGGGCAGCTGAGTGTCTGGAGCCCTGACGAACCCACCCAAGAATTTCAGGATCGGTTTATAAATAGCCGAGATTCGTTGAAAAATGTCGAATTTCTGGCTATCTTGTCTCTAAATCAAGATTCCTCAATTTTTCTGCTCGTCTGACCCGCATGTCTGCGATTCCGACGAACGCGCATTGCAATTTGAGGTCTCATCCGCAACTTGGTCAGAACGGTCAGAACCGACAAGAATCGAGGGTATCTCGGCCAAATACTAACTTTTTTTCTGAATTTTCGGTGCGGGGCAGCTGAGTGTCTGGAGCCCTGACGAACCCACCCAAGAATTTCAGGATCGGTTCATAAATAGCCGAGATTCGTTGAAAAATGTCGAATTTCTGGCTATCTTGTCTCTAAATCAAGATTCCTCGATTTTTCTGCTCGTCTGACCCGAATGTCTGCGATTCCGAAGAACGCGCATTGCAATTCGACGTCTCATCCGTAACTTGGTCAGAACGGTCAGAACCGACAAGAATCGAGGGTATCTCGGCCAAATACTAACTTTTTTCTGAATTTTCGGTGCGGGGCAGCTGAGTGTCTGGAGCCCTGACGAACCCACCCAAGAATTTCAGGATCGGTTCATAAATAGCCGAGATTCGTTGAAAAATGTCGAATTTCTGGCTATCTTGTCTCTAAATCAAGATTCCTCAATTTTTCTGCTCGTCTGACCCGAATGTCCGCGATTCCGAAGAACGCGCATCGCAATTCGACGTCTCATCCGTAACTTGGTCAGAACGGTCAGAACCGACAAGAATCGAGGGTATCTCGGCCAAATACTAACTTTTTTCTGAATTTTCGGTGCGGGGCGGCTGAGTGTCTGGTGCCCTGACGAACCCACCCAAGAATTTCAGGATCGGTTCATAAATAGCCGAGATTCGTTGAAAAATGTCGAATTTCTGGCTATCTTGTCTCTAAATCAAGATTCCTCAATTTTTCTGCTCGTCTGACCCGAATGTCTGCGATTCCGAAGAACGCGCATTGCAATTTGAGGTCTCATCCGCAACTTGGTCAGAACGGTCAGAACCGACAAGAATCGAGGGTATCTCGGCCAAATACTAACTTTTTTCTGAATTTTCGGTGCGGGGCAGCTGAGTGTCTGGAGCCCTGACGAACCCACCCAAGAATTTCAGGATCGGTTCGTAAATAGCCGAGATTCGTTGAAAAATGTCGAATTTCTGGCTATCTTGTCTCTAAATCAAGATTCCTCAATTTTTCTGCTCGTCTGACCCGCATGTCTGCGATTCCGACGAACGCGCATTGCAATTTGAGGTCTCATCCGCAACTTGGTCAGAACGGTCAGAACCGACAAGAATCGAGGGTATCTCGGCCGAATACTAACTTTTTTCTGAATTTTCGGTGCAGGGCAGCTGAGTGTCTGGAGCCCTGACGAACCCGCCCAAGAATTTCAGGATCGGTTCATAAATAGCCGAGATTCGTTGAAAAATGTCGAATTTCTGGCTATCCTGTCTCTAAATCAAGATTCCTCGATTTTTCTGCTCGTCTGACCCGAATGTCTGCGATTCCGAAGAACGCGCATTGCAATTCGACGTCTCATCCGTAACTTGGTCAGAACGGTCAGAACCGACAAGAATCAAGGGTATCTCGGCCAAATACTAACTTTTTTCTGAATTTTCGGTGCGGGGCAGCTGAGTGTCTGGAGCCCTGACGAACCCACCCAAGAATTTCAGGATCGGTTTATAAATAGCCGAGATTCGTTGAAAAATGTCGAATTTCTGGCTATCTTGTCTCTAAATCAAGATTCCTCAATTTTTCTGCTCGTCTGACCCGCATGTCTGCGATTCCGACGAACGCGCATTGCAATTTGAGGTCTCATCCGCAACTTGGTCAGAACGGTCAGAACCGACAAGAATCGAGGGTATCTCGGCCAAATACTAACTTTTTTCTGAATTTTCGGTGCGGGGCGGCTGAGTGTCTGGAGCCCTGACGAACCCACCCAAGAATTTCAGGATCGGTTCATAAATAGCCAAGATTCGTTGAAAAATGTCGAATTTCTGGCTATCTTGTCTCTAAATCAAGATTCCTCGATTTTTCTGCTCGTCTGACCCGAATGTCTGCGATTCCGAAGAACGCGCATTGCAATTCGACGTCTCATCCGTAACTTGGTCAGAACGGTCAGAACCGACAAGAATCGAGGGTATCTCGGCCAAATACTAACTTTTTTCTGAATTTTCGGTGCGGGGCGGCTGAGTGTCTGGAGCCCTGACGAACCCACCCAAGAATTTCAGGATCGGTTCATAAATGGCCGAGATTCGTTGAAAAATGTCGAATTTCTGGCTATCTTGTCTCTAAATCAAGATTCCTCAATTTTTCTGCTCGTCTGACCCGCATGTCTGCGATTCCGACGAACGCGCATTGCAATTTGAGGTCTCATCCGCAACTTGGTCAGAACGGTCAGAACCGACAAGAATCGAGGGTATCTCGGCCAAATACTAACTTTTTTCTGAATTTCCGGTGCGGGGCAGCTGAGTGTCTGGAGCCCTGACGAACCCACCCAAGAATTTCAGGATCGGTTTATAAATAGCCGAGATTCGTTGAAAAATGTCGAATTTCTGGCTATCTTGTCTCTAAATCAAGATTCCTCAATTTTTCTGCTCGTCTGACCCGCATGTCTGCGATTCCGACGAACGCGCATTGCAATTTGAGGTCTCATCCGCAACTTGGTCAGAACGGTCAGAACCGACAAGAATCGAGGGTATCTCGGCCAAATACTAACTTTTTTTCTGAATTTTCGGTGCGGGGCAGCTGAGTGTCTGGAGCCCTGACGAACCCACCCAAGAATTTCAGGATCGGTTCATAAATAGCCGAGATTCGTTGAAAAATGTCGAATTTCTGGCTATCTTGTCTCTAAATCAAGATTCCTCAATTTTTCTGCTCGTCTGACCCGCATGTCTGCGATTCCGACGAACGCGCATTGCAATTTGAGGTCTCATCCGCAACTTGGTCAGAACGGTCAGAACCGACAAGAATCGAGGGTATCTCGGCCAAATACTAACTTTTTTTCTGAATTTTCGGTGCGGGGCAGCTGAGTGTCTGGAGCCCTGACGAACCCACCCAAGAATTTCAGGATCGGTTCATAAATAGCCGAGATTCGTTGAAAAATGTCGAATTTCTGGCTATCTTGTCTCTAAATCAAGATTCCTCGATTTTTCTGCTCGTCTGACCCGAATGTCTGCGATTCCGAAGAACGCGCATTGCAATTTTAGGTCTCATCCGCAACTTGGTCAGAACGGTCAGAACCGACAAGAATCGAGGGTATCTCGGCCAAATACTAACTTTTTTCTGAATTTTCGGTGCGGGGCAGCTGAGTGTCTGGAGCCCTGACGAACCCACCCAAGAATTTCAGGATCGGTTTATAAATAGCCGAGATTCGTTGAAAAATGTCGAATTTCTGGCTATCTTGTCTCTAAATCAAGATTCCTCAATTTTTCTGCTCGTCTGACCCGCATGTCTGCGATTCCGACGAACGCGCATTGCAATTTGAGGTCTCATCCGCAACTTGGTCAGAACGGTCAGAACCGACAAGAATCGAGGGTATCTCGGCCAAATACTAACTTTTTTCTGAATTTTCGGTGCGGGGCAGCTGAGTGTCTGGAGCCCTGACAAACCCACCCAAGAATTTCAGGATCGGTCCATAAATAGCCGAGATTCGTTGAAAAATGTCGAATTTCTGGCCATCTTGTCTCTAAATCAAGATTCCTCGATTTTTCTGCTCGTCTGACCCGAATGTCTGCGATTCCGAAGAACGCGCATTGCAATTCGACGTCTCATCCGTAACTTGGTCAGAACGGTCAGATCCGACAAGAATCGAGGGTATCTCGGCCAAATACTAACTTTTTTCTGAATTTTCGGTTCGGGGCAGCTGAGTGTCTGGAGCCCTGACGAACCCACCCAAGAATTTCAGGATCGGTTCATAAATAGCCAAGATTCGTTGAAAAATGTCGAATTTCTGGCTATCTTGTCTCTAAATCAAGATTCCTCGATTTTTCTGCTCGTCTGACCCGAATGTCTGCGATTCCGAAGAACGCGCATTGCAATTCGACGTCTCATCCGTAACTTGGTCAGAACGGTCAGAACCGACAAGAATCGAGGGTATCTCGGCCAAATACTAACTTTTTTCTGAATTTTCGGTGCGGGGCGGCTGAGTGTCTGGAGCCCTGACGAACCCACCCAAGAATTTCAGGATCGGTTCATAAATAGCCAAGATTCGTTGAAAAATGTCGAATTTCTGGCTATCTTGTCTCTAAATCAAGATTCCTCGATTTTTCTGCTCGTCTGACCCGAATGTCTGCGATTCCGAATAACGCGCATTGCAATTCGACGTCTCATCCGTAACTTGGTCAGAACGGTCAGAACCGACAAGAATCGAGGGTATCTCGGCCAAATACTAACTTTTTTCTGAATTTTCGGTGCGGGGCAGCTGAGTGTCTGGAGCCCTGACGAACCCACCCAAGAATTTCAGGATCGGTTCATAAATAGCCGAGATTCGTTGAAAAATGTCGGATTTCTGGCTATCTTGTCTCTAAATCAAGATTCCTCAATTTTTCTGCTCGTCCGACCCGCATGTCTGCGATTCCGACGAACGCGCATTGCAATTTGAGGTCTCATCCGCAACTTGGTCAGAACGGTCAGAACCGACAAGAATCGAGGGTATCTCGGCCAAATACTAACTTTTTTCTGAATTTTCGGTGCGGGGCAGCTGAGTGTCTGGAGCCCTGACGAACCCACCCAAGAATTTCAGGATCGGTTCGTAAATAGCCGAGATTCGTTGAAAAATGTCGAATTTCTGGCTATCTTGTCTCTAAATCAAGATTTCTCAATTTTTCTGCTCGTCTGACCCGCATGTCTGCGATTCCGACGAACGCGCATTGCAATTTGAGGTCTCATCCGCAACTTGGTCAGAACGGTCAGAACCGACAAGAATCGAGGGTATTTCGGCCAAATACTAACTTTTTTCTGAATTTTCGGTGCGGGGCAGCTGAGTGTCTGGAGCCCTGACGAACCCACCCAAGAATTTCAGGATCGGTTCATAAATAGCCGAGACTCGTTGAAAAATGTCGAATTTCTGGCTATCTTGTCTCTAAATCAAGATTCCTCAATTTTTCTGCTCGTCTGACCCGAATGTCTGCGATTCCGAAGAACGCGCATTGCAATTCGACGTCTCATCCGTAACTTGGTCAGAACGGTCAGAATCGACAAGAATCGAGGGTATCTCGGCCAAATACTAACTTTTTTCTGAATTTTCGGTGCGGGGCGGCTGAGCGTCTGGAGCCCTGACGAACCCACCCAAGAATTTCAGGATCGGTTCATAAATAGCCGAGATTCGTTGAAAAATGTCGAATTTCTGGCTATCTTGTCTCTATATCAAGATTCCTCAATTTTTCTGCTCGTCTGACCCGAATGTCCGCGATTCCGAAGAACGCGCATCGCAATTCGACGTCTCATCCGTAACTTGGTCAGAACGGTCAGAACCGACAAGAATCGAGGGTATCTCGGCCAAATACTAACTTTTTTCTGAATTTTCGGTGCGGGGCGGCTGAGTGTCTGGTGCCCTGACGAACCCACCCAAGAATTTCAGGATCGGTTCATAAATAGCCGAGATTCGTTGAAAAATGTCGAATTTCTGGCTATCTTGTCTCTAAATCAAGATTCCTCAATTTTTCTGCTCGTCTGACCCGAATGTCTGCGATTCCGAAGAACGCGCATTGCAATTTGAGGTCTCATCCGCAACTTGGTCAGAACGGTCAGAACCGACAAGAATCGAGGGTATCTCGGCCAAATACTAACTTTTTTCTGAATTTTCGGTGCGGGGCAGCTGAGTGTCTGGAGCCCTGACGAACCCGCCCAAGAATTTCAGGATCGGTTCATAAATAGCCGAGATTCGTTGAAAAATGTCGAATTTCTGGCTATCTCGTCTCGAAATCAAGATTCCTCGATTTTTCTGCTTGTCTGACCCGAATGTCTGCGATTCCGAAGAACGCGCATTGCAATTCGACGTCTCATCCGTAACTTGGTCAGAACGGTCAGAACCGACAAGAATCGAGGGTATCTCGGCCAAATACTAACTTTT
Organism: Diprion similis; assembly: GCF_021155765.1. Classification (NCBI taxonomy): domain Eukaryota; kingdom Metazoa; phylum Arthropoda; class Insecta; order Hymenoptera; family Diprionidae; genus Diprion; species Diprion similis. The sequence goes on from NC_060117.1 coordinate 10,029,188, forward strand.
TTCTGAATTTTCGGTGCGGGGCAGCTGAGTGTCTGGAGCCCTGACGAACCCACCCAAGAATTTCAGGATCGGTTCATAAATAGCCGAGATTCGTTGAAAAATGTCGAATTTCTGGCTATCTTGTCTCTAAATCAAGATTCCTCGATTTTTCTGCTCGTCTGACCCGAATGTCTGCGATTCCGAAGAACGCGCATTGCAATTCGACGTCTCATCCGTAACTTGGTCAAAACGGTCAGAACCGACAAGAATCGAGGGTATCTCGGCCAAATACTAACTTTTTTCTGAATTTTCGGTGCGGGGCAGCTGAGTGTCTGGAGCCCTGACGAACCCACCCAAGAATTTCAGGATCGGTTCATAAATAGCCGAGATTCGTTGAAAAATGTCGAATTTCTGGCTATCTTGTCTCTAAATCAAGATTCCTCGATTTTTCTGCTCGTCTGACCCGAATGTCTGCGATTCCGAAGAACGCGCATTGCAATTCGACGTCTCATCCGTAACTTGGTCAGAACGGTCAGAACCGACAAGAATCGAGGGTATCTCGGCCAAATACTAACTTTTTTCTGAATTTTCGGTGCGGGGCAGCTGAGTGTCTGGAGCCCTGACGAACCCACCCAAGAATTTCAGGATCGGTTCATAAATAGCCGAGATTCGTTGAAAAATGTCGAATTTCTGGCTATCTTGTCTCTAAATCAAGATTCCTCAATTTTTCTGCTCGTCTGACCCGAATGTCCGCGATTCCGAAGAACGCGCATCGCAATTCGACGTCTCATCCGTAACTTGGTCAGAACGGTCAGAACCGACAAGAATCGAGGGTATCTCGGCCAAATACTAACTTTTTTCTGAATTTTCGGTGCGGGGCGGCTGAGTGTCTGGTGCCCTGACGAACCCACCCAAGAATTTCAGGATCGGTTCATAAATAGCCGAGATTCGTTGAAAAATGTCGAATTTCTGGCTATCTTGTCTCTAAATCAAGATTCCTCAATTTTTCTGCTCGTCTGACCCGCATGTCTGCGATTCCGACGAACGCGCATTGCAATTTGAGGTCTCATCCGCAACTTGGTCAGAACGGTCAGAACCGACAAGAATCGAGGGTATCTCGGCCGAATACTAACTTTTTTCTGAATTTTCGGTGCAGGGCAGCTGAGTGTCTGGAGCCCTGACGAACCCGCCCAAGAATTTCAGGATCGGTTCATAAATAGCCGAGATTCGTTGAAAAATGTCGAATTTCTGGCTATCCTGTCTCTAAATCAAGATTCCTCGATTTTTCTGCTCGTCTGACCCGAATGTCTGCGATTCCGAAGAACGCGCATTGCAATTCGACGTCTCATCCGTAACTTGGTCAGAACGGTCAGAACCGACAAGAATCAAGGGTATCTCGGCCAAATACTAACTTTTTTCTGAATTTTCGGTGCGGGGCAGCTGAGTGTCTGGAGCCCTGACGAACCCACCCAAGAATTTCAGGATCGGTTTATAAATAGCCGAGATTCGTTGAAAAATGTCGAATTTCTGGCTATCTTGTCTCTAAATCAAGATTCCTCAATTTTTCTGCTCGTCTGACCCGCATGTCTGCGATTCCGACGAACGCGCATTGCAATTTGAGGTCTCATCCGCAACTTGGTCAGAACGGTCAGAACCGACAAGAATCGAGGGTATCTCGGCCAAATACTAACTTTTTTCTGAATTTTCGGTGCGGGGCGGCTGAGTGTCTGGAGCCCTGACGAACCCACCCAAGAATTTCAGGATCGGTTCATAAATAGCCAAGATTCGTTGAAAAATGTCGAATTTCTGGCTATCTTGTCTCTAAATCAAGATTCCTCGATTTTTCTGCTCGTCTGACCCGAATGTCTGCGATTCCGAAGAACGCGCATTGCAATTCGACGTCTCATCCGTAACTTGGTCAGAACGGTCAGAACCGACAAGAATCGAGGGTATCTCGGCCAAATACTAACTTTTTTCTGAATTTTCGGTGCGGGGCGGCTGAGTGTCTGGAGCCCTGACGAACCCACCCAAGAATTTCAGGATCGGTTCATAAATGGCCGAGATTCGTTGAAAAATGTCGAATTTCTGGCTATCTTGTCTCTAAATCAAGATTCCTCAATTTTTCTGCTCGTCTGACCCGCATGTCTGCGATTCCGACGAACGCGCATTGCAATTTGAGGTCTCATCCGCAACTTGGTCAGAACGGTCAGAACCGACAAGAATCGAGGGTATCTCGGCCAAATACTAACTTTTTTCTGAATTTCCGGTGCGGGGCAGCTGAGTGTCTGGAGCCCTGACGAACCCACCCAAGAATTTCAGGATCGGTTTATAAATAGCCGAGATTCGTTGAAAAATGTCGAATTTCTGGCTATCTTGTCTCTAAATCAAGATTCCTCAATTTTTCTGCTCGTCTGACCCGCATGTCTGCGATTCCGACGAACGCGCATTGCAATTTGAGGTCTCATCCGCAACTTGGTCAGAACGGTCAGAACCGACAAGAATCGAGGGTATCTCGGCCAAATACTAACTTTTTTTCTGAATTTTCGGTGCGGGGCAGCTGAGTGTCTGGAGCCCTGACGAACCCACCCAAGAATTTCAGGATCGGTTCATAAATAGCCGAGATTCGTTGAAAAATGTCGAATTTCTGGCTATCTTGTCTCTAAATCAAGATTCCTCAATTTTTCTGCTCGTCTGACCCGCATGTCTGCGATTCCGACGAACGCGCATTGCAATTTGAGGTCTCATCCGCAACTTGGTCAGAACGGTCAGAACCGACAAGAATCGAGGGTATCTCGGCCAAATACTAACTTTTTTTCTGAATTTTCGGTGCGGGGCAGCTGAGTGTCTGGAGCCCTGACGAACCCACCCAAGAATTTCAGGATCGGTTCATAAATAGCCGAGATTCGTTGAAAAATGTCGAATTTCTGGCTATCTTGTCTCTAAATCAAGATTCCTCGATTTTTCTGCTCGTCTGACCCGAATGTCTGCGATTCCGAAGAACGCGCATTGCAATTTTAGGTCTCATCCGCAACTTGGTCAGAACGGTCAGAACCGACAAGAATCGAGGGTATCTCGGCCAAATACTAACTTTTTTCTGAATTTTCGGTGCGGGGCAGCTGAGTGTCTGGAGCCCTGACGAACCCACCCAAGAATTTCAGGATCGGTTTATAAATAGCCGAGATTCGTTGAAAAATGTCGAATTTCTGGCTATCTTGTCTCTAAATCAAGATTCCTCAATTTTTCTGCTCGTCTGACCCGCATGTCTGCGATTCCGACGAACGCGCATTGCAATTTGAGGTCTCATCCGCAACTTGGTCAGAACGGTCAGAACCGACAAGAATCGAGGGTATCTCGGCCAAATACTAACTTTTTTCTGAATTTTCGGTGCGGGGCAGCTGAGTGTCTGGAGCCCTGACAAACCCACCCAAGAATTTCAGGATCGGTCCATAAATAGCCGAGATTCGTTGAAAAATGTCGAATTTCTGGCCATCTTGTCTCTAAATCAAGATTCCTCGATTTTTCTGCTCGTCTGACCCGAATGTCTGCGATTCCGAAGAACGCGCATTGCAATTCGACGTCTCATCCGTAACTTGGTCAGAACGGTCAGATCCGACAAGAATCGAGGGTATCTCGGCCAAATACTAACTTTTTTCTGAATTTTCGGTTCGGGGCAGCTGAGTGTCTGGAGCCCTGACGAACCCACCCAAGAATTTCAGGATCGGTTCATAAATAGCCAAGATTCGTTGAAAAATGTCGAATTTCTGGCTATCTTGTCTCTAAATCAAGATTCCTCGATTTTTCTGCTCGTCTGACCCGAATGTCTGCGATTCCGAAGAACGCGCATTGCAATTCGACGTCTCATCCGTAACTTGGTCAGAACGGTCAGAACCGACAAGAATCGAGGGTATCTCGGCCAAATACTAACTTTTTTCTGAATTTTCGGTGCGGGGCGGCTGAGTGTCTGGAGCCCTGACGAACCCACCCAAGAATTTCAGGATCGGTTCATAAATAGCCAAGATTCGTTGAAAAATGTCGAATTTCTGGCTATCTTGTCTCTAAATCAAGATTCCTCGATTTTTCTGCTCGTCTGACCCGAATGTCTGCGATTCCGAATAACGCGCATTGCAATTCGACGTCTCATCCGTAACTTGGTCAGAACGGTCAGAACCGACAAGAATCGAGGGTATCTCGGCCAAATACTAACTTTTTTCTGAATTTTCGGTGCGGGGCAGCTGAGTGTCTGGAGCCCTGACGAACCCACCCAAGAATTTCAGGATCGGTTCATAAATAGCCGAGATTCGTTGAAAAATGTCGGATTTCTGGCTATCTTGTCTCTAAATCAAGATTCCTCAATTTTTCTGCTCGTCCGACCCGCATGTCTGCGATTCCGACGAACGCGCATTGCAATTTGAGGTCTCATCCGCAACTTGGTCAGAACGGTCAGAACCGACAAGAATCGAGGGTATCTCGGCCAAATACTAACTTTTTTCTGAATTTTCGGTGCGGGGCAGCTGAGTGTCTGGAGCCCTGACAAACCCACCCAAGAATTTCAGGATCGGTCCATAAATAGCCGAGATTCGTTGAAAAATGTCGAATTTCTGGCCATCTTGTCTCTAAATCAAGATTCCTCGATTTTTCTGCTCGTCTGACCCGAATGTCTGCGATTCCGAAGAACGCGCATTGCAATTCGACGTCTCATCCGTAACTTGGTCAGAACGGTCAGATCCGACAAGAATCGAGGGTATCTCGGCCAAATACTAACTTTTTTCTGAATTTTCGGTTCGGGGCAGCTGAGTGTCTGGAGCCCTGACGAACCCACCCAAGAATTTCAGGATCGGTTCATAAATAGCCAAGATTCGTTGAAAAATGTCGAATTTCTGGCTATCTTGTCTCTAAATCAAGATTCCTCGATTTTTCTGCTCGTCTGACCCGAATGTCTGCGATTCCGAAGAACGCGCATTGCAATTCGACGTCTCATCCGTAACTTGGTCAGAACGGTCAGAACCGACAAGAATCGAGGGTATCTCGGCCAAATACTAACTTTTTTCTGAATTTTCGGTGCGGGGCGGCTGAGTGTCTGGAGCCCTGACGAACCCACCCAAGAATTTCAGGATCGGTTCATAAATAGCCAAGATTCGTTGAAAAATGTCGAATTTCTGGCTATCTTGTCTCTAAATCAAGATTCCTCGATTTTTCTGCTCGTCTGACCCGAATGTCTGCGATTCCGAATAACGCGCATTGCAATTCGACGTCTCATCCGTAACTTGGTCAGAACGGTCAGAACCGACAAGAATCGAGGGTATCTCGGCCAAATACTAACTTTTTTCTGAATTTTCGGTGCGGGGCAGCTGAGTGTCTGGAGCCCTGACGAACCCACCCAAGAATTTCAGGATCGGTTCATAAATAGCCGAGATTCGTTGAAAAATGTCGGATTTCTGGCTATCTTGTCTCTAAATCAAGATTCCTCAATTTTTCTGCTCGTCCGACCCGCATGTCTGCGATTCCGACGAACGCGCATTGCAATTTGAGGTCTCATCCGCAACTTGGTCAGAACGGTCAGAACCGACAAGAATCGAGGGTATCTCGGCCAAATACTAACTTTTTTCTGAATTTTCGGTGCGGGGCAGCTGAGTGTCTGGAGCCCTGACGAACCCACCCAAGAATTTCAGGATCGGTTCGTAAATAGCCGAGATTCGTTGAAAAATGTCGAATTTCTGGCTATCTTGTCTCTAAATCAAGATTTCTCAATTTTTCTGCTCGTCTGACCCGCATGTCTGCGATTCCGACGAACGCGCATTGCAATTTGAGGTCTCATCCGCAACTTGGTCAGAACGGTCAGAACCGACAAGAATCGAGGGTATTTCGGCCAAATACTAACTTTTTTCTGAATTTTCGGTGCGGGGCAGCTGAGTGTCTGGAGCCCTGACGAACCCACCCAAGAATTTCAGGATCGGTTCATAAATAGCCGAGACTCGTTGAAAAATGTCGAATTTCTGGCTATCTTGTCTCTAAATCAAGATTCCTCAATTTTTCTGCTCGTCTGACCCGAATGTCTGCGATTCCGAAGAACGCGCATTGCAATTCGACGTCTCATCCGTAACTTGGTCAGAACGGTCAGAATCGACAAGAATCGAGGGTATCTCGGCCAAATACTAACTTTTTTCTGAATTTTCGGTGCGGGGCGGCTGAGCGTCTGGAGCCCTGACGAACCCACCCAAGAATTTCAGGATCGGTTCATAAATAGCCGAGATTCGTTGAAAAATGTCGAATTTCTGGCTATCTTGTCTCTATATCAAGATTCCTCAATTTTTCTGCTCGTCTGACCCGAATGTCCGCGATTCCGAAGAACGCGCATCGCAATTCGACGTCTCATCCGTAACTTGGTCAGAACGGTCAGAACCGACAAGAATCGAGGGTATCTCGGCCAAATACTAACTTTTTTCTGAATTTTCGGTGCGGGGCGGCTGAGTGTCTGGTGCCCTGACGAACCCACCCAAGAATTTCAGGATCGGTTCATAAATAGCCGAGATTCGTTGAAAAATGTCGAATTTCTGGCTATCTTGTCTCTAAATCAAGATTCCTCAATTTTTCTGCTCGTCTGACCCGAATGTCTGCGATTCCGAAGAACGCGCATTGCAATTTGAGGTCTCATCCGCAACTTGGTCAGAACGGTCAGAACCGACAAGAATCGAGGGTATCTCGGCCAAATAGTAACTTTTTTCTGAATTTTCGGTGCGGGGCAGCTGAGTGTCTGGAGCCCTGACGAACCCGCCCAAGAATTTCAGGATCGGTTCATAAATAGCCGAGATTCGTTGAAAAATGTCGAATTTCTGGCTATCTCGTCTCGAAATCAAGATTCCTCGATTTTTCTGCTTGTCTGACCCGAATGTCTGCGATTCCGAAGAACGCGCATTGCAATTCGACGTCTCATCCGTAACTTGGTCAGAACGGTCAGAACCGACAAGAATCGAGGGTATCTCGGCCAAATACTAACTTTTTTCTGAATTTTCGGTGCGGGGCAGCTGAGTGTCTGGAGCCCTGACGAACCCACCCAAGAATTTCAGGATCGGTTCATAAATAGCCGAGATTCGTTGAAAAATGTCGAATTTCTGGCTATCTTGTCTCTAAATCAAGATTCCTCGATTTTTCTGCTCGTCTGACCCGAATGTCTGCGATTCCGAAGAACGCGCATTGCAATTCGACGTCTCATCCGTAACTTGGTCAAAACGGTCAGAACCGACAAGAATCGAGGGTATCTCGGCCAAATACTAACTTTTTTCTGAATTTTCGGTGCGGGGCAGCTGAGTGTCTGGAGCCCTGACGAACCCACCCAAGAATTTCAGGATCGGTTCATAAATAGCCGAGATTCGTTGAAAAATGTCGAATTTCTGGCTATCTTGTCTCTAAATCAAGATTCCTCGATTTTTCTGCTTGTCTGACCCGAATGTCTGCGATTCCGAAGAACGCGCATTGCAATTCGACGTCTCATCCGTAACTTGGTCAGAACGGTCAGAACCGACAAGAATCGAGGGTATCTCGGCCAAATACTAACTTTTTTCTGAATTTTCGGTGCGGGGCGGCTGAGTGTCTGGAGCCCTGACGAACCCACCCAAGAATTTCAGGATCGGTTCATAAATGGCCGAGATTCGTTGAAAAATGTCGAATTTCTGGCTATCTTGTCTCTAAATCAAGATTCCTCAATTTTTCTGCTCGTCTGACCCGCATGTCTGCGATTCCGAAGAACGCGCATTGCAATTTGAGGTCTCATCCGCAACTTGGTCAGAACGGTCAGAACCGACAAGAATCGAGGGTATCTCGGCCAAATACTAACTTTTTCCTGAATTTTCGGTGCGGGGCAGCTGAGTGTCTGGAGCCCTGACGAACCCACCCAAGAATTTCAGGATCGGTTTATAAATAGCCGAGATTCGTTGGAAAATGTCGAATTTCTGGCTATCTTGTCTCTAAATCAAGATTCCTCAATTTTTCTGCTCGTCTGACCCGCATGTCTGCGATTCCGACGAAAGCGCATTGCAATTTGAGGTCTCATCCGCAACTTGGTCAGAACGGTCAGAACCGACAAGAATCGAGGGTATCTCGGCCAAATACTAACTTTTTTTCTGAATTTTCGGTGCGGGGCAGCTGAGTGTCTGTAGCCCTGACGAACCCACCCAAGAATTTCAGGATCGGTTCATAAATAGCCGAGATTCGTTGAAAAATGTCGAATTTCTGGCTATCTTGTCTCTAAATCAAGATTCCTCGATTTTTCTGCTCGTCTGACCCGAATGTCTGCGATTCCGAAGAACGCGCATTGCAATTTGAGGTCTCATCCGCAACTTGGTCAGAACGGTCAGAACCGACAAGAATCGAGGGTATCTCGGCCAGATACTAACTTTTTTCTGAATTTTCGGTGCGGGGCAGCTGAGTGTCTGGAGCCCTGACGAACCCACCCAAGAATTTCAGGATCGGTTTATAAATAGCCGAGATTCGTTGAAAAATGTCGAATTTCTGGCTATCTTGTCTCTAAATCAAGATTCCTCAATTTTTCTGCTCGTCTGACCCGCATGTCTGCGATTCCGACGAACGCGCATTGCAATTTGAGGTCTCATCCGCAACTTGGTCAGAACGGTCAGAACCGACAAGAATCGAGGGTATCTCGGCCAAATACTAACTTTTTTCTGAATTTTCGGTGCGGGGCAGCTGAGTGTCTGGAGCCCTGACAAACCCACCCAAGAATTTCAGGATCGGTTCATAAATAGCCGAGATTCGTTGAAAAATGTCGAATTTCTGGCCATCTTGTCTCTAAATCAAGATTCCTCGATTTTTCTGCTCGTCTGACCCGAATGTCTGCGATTCCGAAGAACGCGCATTGCAATTCGACGTCTCATCCGTAACTTGGTCAGAACGGTCAGAACCGACAAGAATCGAGGGTATCTCGGCCAAATACTAACTTTTTTCTAAATTTTCGGTTCGGGGCAGCTGAGTGTCTGGAGCCCTGACGAACCCACCCAAGAATTTCAGGATCGGTTCATAAATAGCCAAGATTCGTTGAAAAATGTCGAATTTCTGGCTATCTTGTCTCGAAATCAAGATTCCTCGATTTTTCTGCTCGTCTGACCCGAATGTCTGCGATTCCGAAGAACGAGCATTGCAATTCGACGTCTCATCCGTAACTTGGTCAGAACGGTCAGAACCGACAAGAATCGAGGGTATCTCGGCCAAATACTAACTTTTTTCTGAATTTTCGGTGCGGGGCGGCTGAGTGTCTGGAGCCCTGACGAACCCACCCAAGAATTTCAGGATCGGTTCATAAATAGCCAAGATTCGTTGAAAAATGTCGAATTTCTGGCTATCTTGTCTCTAAATCAAGATTCCTCGATTTTTCTGCTCGTCTGACCCGAATGTCTGCGATTCCGAAGAACGCGCATTGCAATTCGACGTCTCATCCGTAACTTGGTCAGAACGGTCAGAACCGACAAGAATCGAGGGTATCTCGGCCAAATACTAACTTTTTTCTGAATTTTCGGTGCGGGGCGGCTGAGTGTCTGGAGCCCTGACGAACCCACGCAAGAATTTCAGGATCGGTTCATAAATGGCCGAGATTCGTTGAAAAATGTCGAATTTCTGGCTATCTTGTCTCTAAATCAAGATTCCTCAATTTTTCTGCTCGTCTGACCCGCATGTCTGCGATTCCGACGAACGCGCATTGCAATTTGAGGTCTCATCCGCAACTTGGTCAGAACGGTCAGAACCGACAAGAATCGAGGGTATCTCGGCCAAATACTAACTTTTTTCTGAATTTTCGGTGCGGGGCAGCTGAGTGTCTGGAGCCCTGACGAACCCACCCAAGAATTTCAGGATCGGTTTATAAATAGCCGAGATTCGTTGAAAAATGTCGAATTTCTGGCTATCTTGTCTCTAAATCAAGATTCCTCAATTTTTCTGCTCGTCTGACCCGCATGTCTGCGATTCCGACGAACGCGCATTGCAATTTGAGGTCTCATCCGCAACTTGGTCAGAACGGTCAGAACCGACAAGAATCGAGGGTATCTCGGCCAAATACTAACTTTTTTCTGAATTTTCGGTGCGGGGCGGCTGAGTGTCTGGAGCCCTGACGAACCCACCCAAGAATTTCAGGATCGGTTCATAAATAGCCAAGATTCGTTGAAAAATGTCGAATTTCTGGCTATCTTGTCTCTAAATCAAGATTCCTCGATTTTTCTGCTCGTCTGACCCGAATGTCTGCGATTCCGAAGAACGCGCATTGCAATTCGACGTCTCATCCGTAACTTGGTCAGAACGGTCAGAACCGACAAGAATCGAGGGTATCTCGGCCAAATACTAACTTTTTTCTGAATTTTCGGTGCGGGGCGGCTGAGTGTCTGGAGCCCTGACGAACCCACCCAAGAATTTCAGGATCGGTTCATAAATGGCCGAGATTCGTTGAAAAATGTCGAATTTCTGGCTATCTTGTCTCTAAATCAAGATTCCTCAATTTTTCTGCTCGTCTGACCCGCATGTCTGCGATTCCGACGAACGCGCATTGCAATTTGAGGTCTCATCCGCAACTTGGTCAGAACGGTCAGAACCGACAAGAATCGAGGGTATCTCGGCCAAATACTAACTTTTTTCTGAATTTTCGGTGCGGGGCAGCTGAGTGTCTGGAGCCCTGACGAACCCACCCAAGAATTTCAGGATCGGTTTCCAAATAGCCGAGATTCGTTGAAAAATGTCGAATTTCTGGCTATCTTGTCTCTAAATCAAGATTCCTCAATTTTTCTGCTCGTCTGACCCGCATGTCTGCGATTCCGACGAACGCGCATTGCAATTTGAGGTCTCATCCGCAACTTGGTCAGAACGGTCAGAACCGACAAGAATCGAGGGTATCTCGGCCAAATACTAACTTTTTTTCTGAATTTTCGGTGCGGGGCAGCTGAGTGTCTGGAGCCCTGACGAACCCACCCAAGAATTTCAGGATCGGTTCATAAATAGCCGAGATTCGTTGAAAAATGTCGAATTTCTGGCTATCTTGTCTCTAAATCAAGATTCCTCGATTTTTCTGCTCGTCTGACCCGAATGTCTGCGATTCCGAAGAACGCGCATTGCAATTTGAGGTATCATCCGCAACTTGGTCAGAACGGTCAGAACCGACAAGAATCGAGGGTATCTCGGCCAAATACTAACTTTTTTCTGAATTTTCGGTGCGGGGCAGCTGAGTGTCTGGAGCCCTGACGAACCCACCCAAGAATTTCAGGATCGGTTTATGAATAGCCGAGATTCCTTGAAAAATGTAGAATTTCTGGCTATCTTGTCTCTAAATCAAGATTCCTCAATTTTTCTGCTCGTCTGACCCGCATGTCTGCGATTCCGACGAACGCGCATTGCAATTTGAGGTCTCATCCGCAACTTGGTCAGAACGGTCAGAACCGACAAGAATCGAGGGTATCTCGGCCAAATACTAACTTTTTTCTGAATTTTCGGTGCGGGGCGGCTGAGTGTCTGGAGCCCTGACGAACCCACCCAAGAATTTCAGGATCGGTTCATAAATAGCCAAGATTCGTTGAAAAATGTCGAATTTCTGGCTATCTTGTCTCTAAATCAAGATTCCTCGATTTTTCTGCTCGTCTGACCCGAATGTCTGCGATTCCGAAGAACGCGCATTGCAATTCGACGTCTCATCCGTAACTTGGTCAGAACGGTCAGAACCGACAAGAATCGAGGGTATCTCGGCCAAATACTAACTTTTTTCTGAATTTTCGGTGCGGGGCGGCTGAGTGTCTGGAGCCCTGACGAACCCACGCAAGAATTTCAGGATCGGTTCATAAATGGCCGAGATTCGTTGAAAAATGTCGAATTTCTGGCTATCTTGTCTCTAAATCAAGATTCCTCAATTTTTCTGCTCGTCTGACCCGCATGTCTGCGATTCCGACGAACGCGCATTGCAATTTGAGGTCTCATCCGCAACTTGGTCAGAACGGTCAGAACCGACAAGAATCGAGGGTATCTCGGCCAAATACTAACTTTTTTCTGAATTTTCGGTGCGGGGCAGCTGAGTGTCTGGAGCCCTGACGAACCCACCCAAGAATTTCAGGATCGGTTTATAAATAGCCGAGATTCGTTGAAAAATGTCGAATTTCTGGCTATCTTGTCTCTAAATCAAGATTCCTCAATTTTTCTGCTCGTCTGACCCGCATGTCTGCGATTCCGACGAACGCGCATTGCAATTTGAGGTCTCATCCGCAACTTGGTCAGAACGGTCAGAACCGACAAGAATCGAGGGTATCTCGGCCAAATACTAACTTTTTTCTGAATTTTCGGTGCGGGGCGGCTGAGTGTCTGGAGCCCTGACGAACCCACCCAAGAATTTCAGGATCGGTTCATAAATAGCCAAGATTCGTTGAAAAATGTCGAATTTCTGGCTATCTTGTCTCTAAATCAAGATTCCTCGATTTTTCTGCTCGTCTGACCCGAATGTCTGCGATTCCGAAGAACGCGCATTGCAATTCGACGTCTCATCCGTAACTTGGTCAGAACGGTCAGAACCGACAAGAATCGAGGGTATCTCGGCCAAATACTAACTTTTTTCTGAATTTTCGGTGCGGGGCGGCTGAGTGTCTGGAGCCCTGACGAACCCACCCAAGAATTTCAGGATCGGTTCATAAATGGCCGAGATTCGTTGAAAAATGTCGAATTTCTGGCTATCTTGTCTCTAAATCAAGATTCCTCAATTTTTCTGCTCGTCTGACCCGCATGTCTGCGATTCCGACGAACGCGCATTGCAATTTGAGGTCTCATCCGCAACTTGGTCAGAACGGTCAGAACCGACAAGAATCGAGGGTATCTCGGCCAAATACTAACTTTTTTCTGAATTTTCGGTGCGGGGCAGCTGAGTGTCTGGAGCCCTGACGAACCCACCCAAGAATTTCAGGATCGGTTTCCAAATAGCCGAGATTCGTTGAAAAATGTCGAATTTCTGGCTATCTTGTCTCTAAATCAAGATTCCTCAATTTTTCTGCTCGTCTGACCCGCATGTCTGCGATTCCGACGAACGCGCATTGCAATTTGAGGTCTCATCCGCAACTTGGTCAGAACGGTCAGAACCGACAAGAATCGAGGGTATCTCGGCCAAATACTAACTTTTTTTCTGAATTTTCGGTGCGGGGCAGCTGAGTGTCTGGAGCCCTGACGAACCCACCCAAGAATTTCAGGATCGGTTCATAAATAGCCGAGATTCGTTGAAAAATGTCGAATTTCTGGCCATCTTGTCTCTAAATCAAGATTCCTCGATTTTTCTGCTCGTCTGACCCGAATGTCTGCGATTCCGAAGAACGCGCATTGCAATTTGAGGTATCATCCGCAACTTGGTCAGAACGGTCAGAACCGACAAGAATCGAGGGTATCTCGGCCAAATACTAACTTTTTTCTGAATTTTCGGTGCGGGGCAGCTGAGTGTCTGGAGCCCTGACGAACCCACCCAAGAATTTCAGGATCGGTTTATGAATAGCCGAGATTCCTTGAAAAATGTAGAATTTCTGGCTATCTTGTCTCTAAATCAAGATTCCTCAATTTTTCTGCTCGTCTGACCCGCATGTCTGCGATTCCGACGAACGCGCATTGCAATTTGAGGTCTCATCCGCAACTTGGTCAGAACGGTCAGAACCGACAAGAATCGAGGGTATCTCGGCCAAATACTAACTTTTTTCTGAATTTTCGGTGCGGGGCAGCTGAGTGTCTGGAGCCCTGACAAACCCACCCAAGAATTTCAGGATCGGTTCATAAATAGCCGAGATTCGTTGAAAAATGTCGAATTTCTGGCCATCTTGTCTCTAAATCAAGATTCCTCGATTTTTCTGCTCGTCTGACCCGAATGTCTGCGATTCCGAAGAACGCGCATTGCAATTCGACGTCTCATCCGTAACTTGGTCAGAACGGTCAGAACCGACAAGAATCGAGGGTATCTCGGCCAAATACTAACTTTTTTCTGAATTTTCGGTTCGGGGCAGCTGAGTGTCTGGAGCCCTGACGAACCCACCCAAGAATTTCAGGATCGGTTCATAAATAGCCAAGATTCGTTGAAAAATGTCGAATTTCTGGCTATCTTGTCTCTGAATCAAGATTCCTCGATTTTTCTGCTCGTCTGACCCGAATGTCTGCGATTCCGAAGAACGCGCATTGCAATTCGACGTCTCATCCGTAACTTGGTCAGAACGGTCAGAACCGACAAGAATCGAGGGTATCTCGGCCAAATACTAACTTTTTTCTGAATTTTCGGTGCGGGGCGGCTGAGTGTCTGGAGCCCTGACGAACCCACCCAAGAATTTCAGGATCGGTTCATAAATGGCCGAGATTCGTTGAAAAATGTCGAATTTCTGGCTATCTTGTCTCTAAATCAAGATTCCTCAATTTTTCTGCTCGTCTGACCCGCATGTCTGCGATTCCGACGAACGCGCATTGCAATTTGAGGTCTCATCCGCAACTTGGTCAGAACGGTCAGAACCGACAAGAATCGAGGGTATCTCGGCCAAATACTAACTTTTTTCTGAATTTTCGGTGCGGGGCAGCTGAGTGTCTGGAGCCCTGACAAACCCACCCAAGAATTTCAGGATCGGTTCATAAATAGCCGAGATTCGTTGAAAAATGTCGAATTTCTGGCTATCTTGTCTCTAAATCAAGATTCCTCGATTTTTCTGCTCGTCTGACCCGAATGTCTGCGATTCCGAAGAACGCGCATTGCAATTCGACGTCTCATCCGTAACTTGGTCAAAACGGTCAGAACCGACAAGAATCGAGGGTATCTCGGCCAAATACTAACTTTTTTCTGAATTTTCGGTGCGGGGCAGCTGAGTGTCTGGAGCCCTGACGAACCCACCCAAGAATTTCAGGATCGGTTTATAAATAGCCGAGATTCGTTGAAAAATGTCGAATTTCTGGCTATCTTGTCTCTAAATCAAGATTCCTCAATTTTTCTGCTCGTCTGACCCGCATGTCTGCGATTCCGACGAACGCGCATTGCAATTTGAGGTCTCATCCGCAACTTGGTCAGAACGGTCAGAACCGACAAGAATCGAGGGTATCTCGGCCAAATACTAACTTTTTTTCTGAATTTTCGGTGCGGGGCAGCTGAGTGTCTGGAGCCCTGACGAACCCACCCAAGAATTTCAGGATCGGTTCATAAATAGCCGAGATTCGTTGAAAAATGTCGAATTTCTGGCTATCTTGTCTCTAAATCAAGATTCCTCGATTTTTCTGCTCGTCTGACCCGAATGTCTGCGATTCCGAAGAACGCGCATTGCAATTTGAGGTATCATCCGCAACTTGGTCAGAACGGTCAGAACCGACAAGAATCGAGGGTATCTCGGCCAAATACTAACTTTTTTCTGAATTTTCGGTGCGGGGCAGCTGAGTGTCTGGAGCCCTGACGAACCCACCCAAGAATTTCAGGATCGGTTTATAAATAGCCGAGATTCGTTGAAAAATGTCGAATTTCTGGCTATCTTGTCTCTAAATCAAGATTCCTCAATTTTTCTGCTCGTCTGACCCGCATGTCTGCGATTCCAACGAACGCGCATTGCAATTTGAGGTCTCATCCGCAACTTGGTCAGAACGGTCAGAACCGACAAGAATCGAGGGTATCTCGGCCAAATACTAACTTTTTTCTGAATTTTCGGTGCGGGGCAGCTGAGTGTTTGGAGCCCTGACAAACCCACCCAAGAATTTCAGGATCGGTTCATAAATAGCCGAGATTCGTTGAAAAATGTCGAATTTCTGGCCATCTTGTCTCTAAATCAAGATTCCTTGATTTTTCTGCTCGTCTGACCCGAATGTCTGCGATTCCGAAGAACGCGCATTGCAATTCGACGTCTCATCCGTAACTTGGTCAGAACGGTCAGAACCGACAAGAATCGAGGGTATCTCGGCCAAATACTAACTTTTTTCTGAATTTTCGGTTCGGGGCAGCTGAGTGTCTGGAGCCCTGACGAACCCACCCAAGAATTTCAGGATCGGTTCATAAATAGCCAAGATTCGTTGAAAAATGTCGAATTCCTGGCTATCTTGTCTCTGAATCAAGATTCCTCGATTTTTCTGCTCGTCTGACCCGAATGTCTGCGATTCCGAAGAACGCGCATTGCAATTCGACGTCTCATCCGTAACTTGGTCAGAACGGTCAGAACCGACAAGAATCGAGGGTATCTCGGCCAAATACTAACTTTTTTCTGAATTTTCGGTGCGGGGCGGCTGAGTGTCTGGAGCCCTGACGAACCCACCCAAGAATTTCAGGATCGGTTCATAAATGGCCGAGATTCGTTGAAAAATGTCGAATTTCTGGCTATCTTGTCTCTAAATCAAGATTCCTCAATTTTTCTGCTCGTCTGACCCGCATGTCTGCGATTCCGACGAACGCGCATTGCAATTTGAGGTCTCATCCGCAACTTGGTCAGAACGGTCAGAACCGACAAGAATCGAGGGTATCTCGGCCAAATACTAACTTTTTTCTGAATTTTCGGTGCGGGGCGGCTGAGTGTCTGGAGCCCTGACGAACCCACCCAAGAATTTCAGGATCGGTTCATAAATGGCCGAGATTCGTTGAAAAATGTCGAATTTCTGGCTATCTTGTCTCTAAATCAAGATTCCTCAATTTTTCTGCTCGTCTGACCCGCATGTCTGCGATTCCGACGAACGCGCATTGCAATTTGAGGTCTCATCCGCAACTTGGTCAGAACGGTCAGAACCGACAAGAATCGAGGGTATCTCGGCCAAATACTAACTTTTTTCTGAATTTTCGGTGCGGGGCAGCTGAGTGTCTGGAGCCCTGACGAACCCACCCAAGAATTTCAGGATCGGTTTCCAAATAGCCGAGATTCGTTGAAAAATGTCGAATTTCTGGCTATCTTGTCTCTAAATCAAGATTCCTCAATTTTTCTGCTCGTCTGACCCGCATGTCTGCGATTCCGACGAACGCGCATTGCAATTTGAGGTCTCATCCGCAACTTGGTCAGAACGGTCAGAACCGACAAGAATCGAGGGTATCTCGGCCAAATACTAACTTTTTTTCTGAATTTTCGGTGCGGGGCAGCTGAGTGTCTGGAGCCCTGACGAACCCACCCAAGAATTTCAGGATCGGTTCATAAATAGCCGAGATTCGTTGAAAAATGTCGAATTTCTGGCTATCTTGTCTCTAAATCAAGATTCCTCGATTTTTCTGCTCGTCTGACCCGAATGTCTGCGATTCCGAAGAACGCGCATTGCAATTTGAGGTATCATCCGCAACTTGGTCAGAACGGTCAGAACCGACAAGAATCGAGGGTATCTCGGCCAAATACTAACTTTTTTCTGAATTTTCGGTGCGGGGCAGCTGAGTGTCTGGAGCCCTGACGAACCCACCCAAGAATTTCAGGATCGGTTTATGAATAGCCGAGATTCCTTGAAAAATGTAGAATTTCTGGCTATCTTGTCTCTAAATCAAGATTCCTCAATTTTTCTGCTCGTCTGACCCGCATGTCTGCGATTCCGACGAACGCGCATTGCAATTTGAGGTCTCATCCGCAACTTGGTCAGAACGGTCAGAACCGACAAGAATCGAGGGTATCTCGGCCAAATACTAACTTTTTTCTGAATTTTCGGTGCGGGGCAGCTGAGTGTCTGGAGCCCTGACAAACCCACCCAAGAATTTCAGGATCGGTTCATAAATAGCCGAGATTCGTTGAAAAATGTCGAATTTCTGGCCATCTTGTCTCTAAATCAAGATTCCTCGATTTTTCTGCTCGTCTGACCCGAATGTCTGCGATTCCGAAGAACGCGCATTGCAATTCGACGTCTCATCCGTAACTTGGTCAGAACGGTCAGAACCGACAAGAATCGAGGGTATCTCGGCCAAATACTAACTTTTTTCTGAATTTTCGGTTCGGGGCAGCTGAGTGTCTGGAGCCCTGACGAACCCACCCAAGAATTTCAGGATCGGTTCATAAATAGCCAAGATTCGTTGAAAAATGTCGAATTTCTGGCTATCTTGTCTCTGAATCAAGATTCCTCGATTTTTCTGCTCGTCTGACCCGAATGTCTGCGATTCCGAAGAACGCGCATTGCAATTCGACGTCTCATCCGTAACTTGGTCAGAACGGTCAGAACCGACAAGAATCGAGGGTATCTCGGCCAAATACTAACTTTTTTCTGAATTTTCGGTGCGGGGCGGCTGAGTGTCTGGAGCCCTGACGAACCCACCCAAGAATTTCAGGATCGGTTCATAAATGGCCGAGATTCGTTGAAAAATGTCGAATTTCTGGCTATCTTGTCTCTAAATCAAGATTCCTCAATTTTTCTGCTCGTCTGACCCGCATGTCTGCGATTCCAACGAACGCGCATTGCAATTTGAGGTCTCATCCGTAACTTGGTCAGAACGGTCAGAACCGACAAGAATCGAGGGTATCTCGGCCAAATACTAACTTTTTTCTGAATTTTCGGTGCGGGGCGGCTGAGTGTCTGGAGCCCTGACGAACCCACCCAAGAATTTCAGGATCGGTTCATAAATGGCCGAGATTCGTTGAAAAATGTCGAATTTCTGGCTATCTTGTCTCTAAATCAAGATTCCTCAATTTTTCTGCTCGTCTGACCCGCATGTCTGCGATTCCGACGAACGCGCATTGCAATTTGAGGTCTCATCCGCAACTTGGTCAGAACGGTCAGAACCGACAAGAATCGAGGGTATCTCGGCCAAATACTAACTTTTTTCTGAATTTTCGGTGCGGGGCAGCTGAGTGTCTGGAGCCCTGACAAACCCACCCAAGAATTTCAGGATCGGTTCATAAATAGCCGAGATTCGTTGAAAAATGTCGAATTTCTGGCTATCTTGTCTCTAAATCAAGATTCCTCGATTTTTCTGCTCGTCTGACCCGAATGTCTGCGATTCCGAAGAACGCGCATTGCAATTCGACGTCTCATCCGTAACTTGGTCAAAACGGTCAGAACCGACAAGAATCGAGGGTATCTCGGCCAAATACTAACTTTTTTCTGAATTTTCGGTGCGGGGCAGCTGAGTGTCTGGAGCCCTGACGAACCCACCCAAGAATTTCAGGATCGGTTTATAAATAGCCGAGATTCGTTGAAAAATGTCGAATTTCTGGCTATCTTGTCTCTAAATCAAGATTCCTCAATTTTTCTGCTCGTCTGACCCGCATGTCTGCGATTCCGACGAACGCGCATTGCAATTTGAGGTCTCATCCGCAACTTGGTCAGAACGGTCAGAACCGACAAGAATCGAGGGTATCTCGGCCAAATACTAACTTTTTTTCTGAATTTTCGGTGCGGGGCAGCTGAGTGTCTGGAGCCCTGACGAACCCACCCAAGAATTTCAGGATCGGTTCATAAATAGCCGAGATTCGTTGAAAAATGTCGAATTTCTGGCTATCTTGTCTCTAAATCAAGATTCCTTGATTTTTCTGCTCGTCTGACCCGAATGTCTGCGATTCCGAAGAACGCGCATTGCAATTTGAGGTATCATCCGCAACTTGGTCAGAACGGTCAGAACCGACAAGAATCGAGGGTATCTCGGCCAAATACTAACTTTTTTCTGAATTTTCGGTGCGGGGCAGCTGAGTGTCTGGAGCCCTGACGAACCCACCCAAGAATTTCAGGATCGGTTTATAAATAGCCGAGATTCGTTGAAAAATGTCGAATTTCTGGCTATCTTGTCTCTAAATCAAGATTCCTCAATTTTTCTGCTCGTCTGACCCGCATGTCTGCGATTCCAACGAACGCGCATTGCAATTTGAGGTCTCATCCGCAACTTGGTCAGAACGGTCAGAACCGACAAGAATCGAGGGTATCTCGGCCAAATACTAACTTTTTTCTGAATTTTCGGTGCGGGGCAGCTGAGTGTCTGGAGCCCTGACAAACCCACCCAAGAATTTCAGGATCGGTTCATAAATAGCCGAGATTCGTTGAAAAATGTCGAATTTCTGGCCATCTTGTCTCTAAATCAAGATTCCTTGATTTTTCTGCTCGTCTGACCCGAATGTCTGCGATTCCGAAGAACGCGCATTGCAATTCGACGTCTCATCCGTAACTTGGTCAGAACGGTCAGAACCGACAAGAATCGAGGGTATCTCGGCCAAATACTAACTTTTTTCTGAATTTTCGGTTCGGGGCAGCTGAGTGTCTGGAGCCCTGACGAACCCACCCAAGAATTTCAGGATCGGTTCATAAATAGCCAAGATTCGTTGAAAAATGTCGAATTCCTGGCTATCTTGTCTCTAAATCAAGATTCCTCGATTTTTCTGCTCGTCTGACCCGAATGTCTGCGATTCCGAAGAACGCGCATTGCAATTCGACGTCTCATCCGTAACTTGGTCAGAACGGTCAGAACCGACAAGAATCGAGGGTATCTCGGCCAAATACTAACTTTTTTCTGAATTTTCGGTGCGGGGCGGCTGAGTGTCTGGAGCCCTGACGAACCCACCCAAGAATTTCAGGATCGGTTCATAAATGGCCGAGATTCGTTGAAAAATGTCGAATTTCTGGCTATCTTGTCTCTAAATCAAGATTCCTCAATTTTTCTGCTCGTCTGACCCGCATGTCTGCGATTCCGACGAACGCGCATTGCAATTTGAGGTCTCATCCGCAACTTGGTCAGAACGGTCAGAACCGACAAGAATCGAGGGTATCTCGGCCAAATACTAACTTTTTTCTGAATTTTCGGTGCGGGGCAGCTGAGTGTCTGGAGCCCTGACAAACCCACCCAAGAATTTCAGGATCGGTTCATAAATAGCCGAGATTCGTTGAAAAATGTCGAATTTCTGGCCATCTTGTCTCTAAATCAAGATTCCTCGATTTTTCTGCTCGTCTGACCCGAATGTCTGCGATTCCGAAGAACGCGCATTGCAATTCGACGTCTCATCCGTAACTTGGTCAGAACGGTCAGATCGAACAAGAATCGAGGGTATCTCGGCCAAATACTAACTTTTTTCTGAATTTTCGGTGCGGGGCGGCTGAGTGTCTGGAGCCCTGACGAACCCACCCAAGAATTTCAGGATCAGTTCATAAATAGCCGAGATTCGTTGAAAAATGTCGAATTTCTGGCTATCTTGTCTCTAAATCAAGATTCCTCAATTTTTCTGCTCATCTGACCCGCATGTCTGCGATTCCGACGAACGCGCACTGCAATTTGAGGTCTCATCCGCAACTTGGTCAGAACGGTCAGAACTGACAAGAATCGAGGGTATCTCGGCCAAATACTAACTTTTTTCTGAATTTTCGGTGCGGGGCAGCTGAGTGTCTGGAGCCCTGACGAACCCACCCAAGAATTTCAGGATCGGTTCATAAATAGCCGAGATTCGTTGAAAAATGTCGAATTTCTGGCTATCTTGTCTCTAAATCAAGATTCCTCGATTTTTCTGCTCGTCTGACCCGAATGTCTGCGATTCCGAAGAACGCGCATTGCAATTCGACGTCTCATCCGTAACTTGGTCAAAACGGTCAGAACCGACAAGAATCGAGGGTATCTCGGCCAAATACTAACTTTTTTCTGAATTTTCGGTGCGGGGCAGCTGAGTGTCTGGAGCCCTGACGAACCCACCCAAGAATTTCAGGATCGGTTCATAAATAGCCGAGATTCGTTGAAAAATGTCGAATTTCTGGCTATCTTGTCTCTAAATCAAGATTCCTCGATTTTTCTGCTTGTCTGACCCGAATGTCTGCGATTCCGAAGAACGCGCATTGCAATTCGACGTCTCATCCGTAACTTGGTCAGAACGGTCAGAACCGACAAGAATCGAGGGTATCTCGGCCAAATACTAACTTTTTTCTGAATTTTCGGTGCGGGGCGGCTGAGTGTCTGGAGCCCTGACGAACCCACCCAAGAATTTCAGGATCGGTTCATAAATGGCCGAGATTCGTTGAAAAATGTCGAATTTCTGGCTATCTTGTCTCTAAATCAAGATTCCTCAATTTTTCTGCTCGTCTGACCCGCATGTCTGCGATTCCGACGAACGCGCATTGCAATTTGAGGTCTCATCCGCAACTTGGTCAGAACGGTCAGAACCGACAAGAATCGAGGGTATCTCGGCCAAATACTAACTTTTTCCTGAATTTTCGGTGCGGGGCAGCTGAGTGTCTGGAGCCCTGACGAACCCACCCAAGAATTTCAGGATCGGTTTATAAATAGCCGAGATTCGTTGAAAAATGTCGAATTTCTGGCTATCTTGTCTCTAAATCAAGATTCCTCAATTTTTCTGCTCGTCTGACCCGCATGTCTGCGATTCCGACGAACGCGCATTGCAATTTGAGGTCTCATCCGCAACTTGGTCAGAACGGTCAGAACCGACAAGAATCGAGGGTATCTCGGCCAAATACTAACTTTTTTTCTGAATTTTCGGTGCGGGGCAGCTGAGTGTCTGGAGCCCTGACGAACCCACCCAAGAATTTCAGGATCGGTTCATAAATAGCCGAGATTCGTTGAAAAATGTCGAATTTCTGGCTATCTTGTCTCTAAATCAAGATTCCTCGATTTTTCTGCTCGTCTGACCCGAATGTCTGCGATTCCGAAGAACGCGCATTGCAATTCGACGTCTCATCCGTAACTTGGTCAAAACGGTCAGAACCGACAAGAATCGAGGGTATCTCGGCCAAATACTAACTTTTTTCTGAATTTTCGGTGCGGGGCAGCTGAGTGTCTGGAGCCCTGACGAACCCACCCAAGAATTTCAGGATCGGTTCATAAATAGCCGAGATTCGTTGAAAAATGTCGAATTTCTGGCTATCTTGTCTCTAAATCAAGATTCCTCGATTTTTCTGCTTGTCTGACCCGAATGTCTGCGAT
This sequence comes from Diprion similis, assembly GCF_021155765.1. Taxonomy (NCBI): domain Eukaryota; kingdom Metazoa; phylum Arthropoda; class Insecta; order Hymenoptera; family Diprionidae; genus Diprion; species Diprion similis. Next base: position 10,051,974 of record NC_060117.1, read on the forward strand.
TCCGAAGAACGCGCATTGCAATTCGACGTCTCATCCGTAACTTGGTCAGAACGGTCAGAACCGACAAGAATCGAGGGTATCTCGGCCAAATACTAACTTTTTTCTGAATTTTCGGTGCGGGGCGGCTGAGTGTCTGGAGCCCTGACGAACCCACCCAAGAATTTCAGGATCGGTTCATAAATGGCCGAGATTCGTTGAAAAATGTCGAATTTCTGGCTATCTTGTCTCTAAATCAAGATTCCTCAATTTTTCTGCTCGTCTGACCCGCATGTCTGCGATTCCGACGAACGCGCATTGCAATTTGAGGTCTCATCCGCAACTTGGTCAGAACGGTCAGAACCGACAAGAATCGAGGGTATCTCGGCCAAATACTAACTTTTTTTCTGAATTTTCGGTGCGGGGCAGCTGAGTGTCTGGAGCCCTGACGAACCCACCCAAGAATTTCAGGATCGGTTCATAAATAGCCGAGATTCGTTGAAAAATGTCGAATTTCTGGCTATCTTGTCTCTAAATCAAGATTCCTCGATTTTTCTGCTCGTCTGACCCGAATGTCTGCGATTCCGAAGAACGCGCATTGCAATTCGACGTCTCATCCGTAACTTGGTCAAAACGGTCAGAACCGACAAGAATCGAGGGTATCTCGGCCAAATACTAACTTTTTTCTGAATTTTCGGTGCGGGGCAGCTGAGTGTCTGGAGCCCTGACGAACCCACCCAAGAATTTCAGGATCGGTTCATAAATAGCCGAGATTCGTTGAAAAATGTCGAATTTCTGGCTATCTTGTCTCTAAATCAAGATTCCTCGATTTTTCTGCTTGTCTGACCCGAATGTCTGCGATTCCGAAGAACGCGCATTGCAATTCGACGTCTCATCCGTAACTTGGTCAGAACGGTCAGAACCGACAAGAATCGAGGGTATCTCGGCCAAATACTAACTTTTTTCTGAATTTTCGGTGCGGGGCGGCTGAGTGTCTGGAGCCCTGACGAACCCACCCAAGAATTTCAGGATCGGTTCATAAATGGCCGAGATTCGTTGAAAAATGTCGAATTTCTGGCTATCTTGTCTCTAAATCAAGATTCCTCAATTTTTCTGCTCGTCTGACCCGCATGTCTGCGATTCCGACGAACGCGCATTGCAATTTGAGGTCTCATCCGCAACTTGGTCAGAACGGTCAGAACCGACAAGAATCGAGGGTATCTCGGCCAAATACTAACTTTTTCCTGAATTTTCGGTGCGGGGCAGCTGAGTGTCTGGAGCCCTGACGAACCCACCCAAGAATTTCAGGATCGGTTTATAAATAGCCGAGATTCGTTGAAAAATGTCGAATTTCTGGCTATCTTGTCTCTAAATCAAGATTCCTCAATTTTTCTGCTCGTCTGACCCGCATGTCTGCGATTCCGACGAACGCGCATTGCAATTTGAGGTCTCATCCGCAACTTGGTCAGAACGGTCAGAACCGACAAGAATCGAGGGTATCTCGGCCAAATACTAACTTTTTTTCTGAATTTTCGGTGCGGGGCAGCTGAGTGTCTGGAGCCCTGACGAACCCACCCAAGAATTTCAGGATCGGTTCATAAATAGCCGAGATTCGTTGAAAAATGTCGAATTTCTGGCTATCTTGTCTCTAAATCAAGATTCCTCGATTTTTCTGCTCGTCTGACCCGAATGTCTGCGATTCCGAAGAACGCGCATTGCAATTTGAGGTCTCATCCGCAACTTGGTCAGAACGGTCAGAACCGACAAGAATCGAGGGTATCTCGGCCAAATACTAACTTTTTTCTGAATTTTCGGTGCGGGGCAGCTGAGTGTCTGGAGCCCTGACGAACCCACCCAAGAATTTCAGGATCGGTTTATAAATAGCCGAGATTCGTTGAAAAATGTCAAATTTCTGGCTATCTTGTCTCTAAATCAAGATTCCTCAATTTTTCTGCTCGTCTGACCCGCATGTCTGCGATTCCCACGAACGCGCATTGCAATTTGAGGTCTCATCCGCAACTTGGTCAGAACGGTCAGAACCGACAAGAATCGAGGGTATCTCGGCCAAATACTAACTTTTTTCTGAATTTTCGGTGCGGGGCAGCTGAGTGTCTGGAGCCCTGACAAACCCACCAAAGAATTTCAGGATCGGTTCATAAATAGCCGAGATTCGTTGAAAAATGTCGAATTTCTGGCCATCTTGTCTCTAAATCAAGATTCCTCGATTTTTCTGCTCGTCTGACCCGAATGTCTGCGATTCCGAAGAACGCGCATTGCAATTCGACGTCTCATCCGTAACTTGGTCAGAACGGTCAGAACCGACAAGAATCGAGGGTATCTCGGCCAAATACTAACTTTTTTCTGAATTTTCGGTTCGGGGCAGCTGAGTGTCTGGAGCCCTGACGAACCCACCCAAGAATTTCAGGATCGGTTCATAAATAGCCAAGATTCGTTGAAAAATGTCGAATTTCTGGCTATCTTGTCTCTAAATCAAGATTCCTCGATTTTTCTGCTCGTCTGACCCGAATGTCTGCGATTCCGAAGAACGCGCATTGCAATTCGACGTCTCATCCGTAACTTGGTCAGAACGGTCAGAACCGACAAGAATCGAGGGTATCTCGGCCAAATACTAACTTTTTTCTGAATTTTCGGTGCGGGGCGGCTGAGTGTCTGGAGCCCTGACGAACCCGCCCAAGAATTTCAGGATCGGTTCATAAATAGCCAAGATTCGTTGAAAAATGTCGAATTTCTGGCTATCTTGTCTCTAAATCAAGATTCCTCGATTTTTCTGCTCGTCTGACCCGAATGTCTGCGATTCCGAAGAACGCGCATTGCAATTCGACGTCTCATCCGTAACTTGGTCAGAACGGTCAGAACCGACAAGAATCGAGGGTATCTCGGCCAAATACTAACTTTTTTCTGAATTTTCGGTGCGGGGCGGCCGAGTGTCTGGAGCCCTGACGAACCCACCCAAGAATTTCAAGATCGGTTCATAAATGGCCGAGATTTGTTGAAAAATGTCGAATTTCTGGCTATCTTGTCTCTAAATCAAGATTCCTCAATTTTTCTGCTCGTCTGACCCGCATGTCTGCGATTCCGACGAACGCGCATTGCAATTTGAGGTCTCATCCGCAACTTGGTCAGAACGGTCAGAACCGACAAGAATCGAGGGTATCTCGGCCAAATACTAACTTTTTTCTGAATTTTCGGTGCGGGGCAGCTGAGTGTCTGGAGCCCTGACGAACCCACCCAAGAATTTCAGGATCGGTTTATAAATAGCCGAGATTCGTTGAAAAATGTCGAATTTCTGGCTATCTTGTCTCTAAATCAAGATTCCTCAATTTTTCTGCTCGTCTGACCCGCATGTCTGCGATTCCGACGAACGCGCATTGCAATTTGAGGTCTCATCCGCAACTTGGTCAGAACGGTCAGAACCGACAAGAATCGAGGGTATCTCGGCCAAATACTAACTTTTTTTCTGAATTTTCGGTGCGGGGCAGCTGAGTGTCTGGAGCCCTGACGAACCCACCCAAGAATTTCAGGATCGGTTCATAAATAGCCGAGATTCGTTGAAAAATGTCGAATTTCTGGCTATCTTGTCTCTAAATCAAGATTCCTCGATTTTTCTGCTCGTCTGACCCGAATGTCTGCGATTCCGAAGAACGCGCATTGCAATTTGAGGTCTCATCCGCAACTTGGTCAGAACGGTCAGAACCGACAAGAATCGAGGGTATCTCGGCCAAATACTAACTTTTTTCTGAATTTTCGGTGCGGGGCAGCTGAGTGTCTGGAGCCCTGACGAACCCACCCAAGAATTTCAGGATCGGTTTATAAATAGCCGAGATTCGTTGAAAAATGTCGAATTTCTGGCTATCTTGTCTCTAAATCAAGATTCCTCAATTTTTCTGCTCGTCTGACCCGCATGTCTGCGATTCCGACGAACGCGCATTGCAATTTGAGGTCTCATCCGCAACTTGGTCAGAACGGTCAGAACCGACAAGAATCGAGGGTATCTCGGCCAAATACTAACTTTTTTCTGAATTTTCGGTGCGGGGCAGCTGAGTGTCTGGAGCCCTGACAAACCCACCCAAGAATTTCAGGATCGGTTCATGAATAGCCGAGATTCGTTGAAAAATGTCGAATTTCTGGCCATCTTGTCTCTAAATCAAGATTCCTCGATTTTTCTGCTCGTCTGACCCGAATGTCTGCGATTCCGAAGAACGCGCATTGCAATTCGACGTCTCATCCGTAACTTGGTCAGAACGGTCAGAACCGACAAGAATCGAGGGTATCTCGGCCAAATACTAACTTTTTTCTGAATTTTCGGTTCGGGGCAGCTGAGTGTCTGGAGCCCTGACGAACCCACCCAAGAATTTCAGGATCGGTTCATAAATAGCCAAGATTCGTTGAAAAATGTCGAATTTCTGGCTATCTTGTCTCTAAATCAAGATTCCTCGATTTTTCTGCTCGTCTGACCCGAATGTCTGCGATTCCGAAGAACGCGCATTGCAATTCGACGTCTCATCCGTAACTTGGTCAGAACGGTCAGAACCGACAAGAATCGAGGGTATCTCGGCCAAATACTAACTTTTTTCTGAATTTTCGGTGCGGGGCGGCTGAGTGTCTGGAGCCCTGACGAACCCACCCAAGAATTTCAGGATCGGTTCATAAATGGCCGAGATTCGTTGAAAAATGTCGAATTTCTGGCTATCTTGTCTCTAAATCAAGATTCCTCAATTTTTCTGCTCGTCTGACCCGCATGTCTGCGATTCCGACGAACGCGCATTGCAATTTGAGGTCTCATCCGCAACTTGTTCAGAACGGTCAGAACCGACAAGAATCGAGGGTATCTCGGCCAAATACTAACTTTTTTCTGAATTTTCGGTGCGGGGCAGCTGAGTGTCTGGAGCCCTGACGAACCCACCCAAGAATTTCAGGATCGGTTCATAAATAGCCGAGATTCGTTGAAAAATGTCGAATTTCTGGCTATCTTGTCTCTAAATCAAGATTCCTCAATTTTTCTGCTCGTCTGACCCGCATGTCTGCGATTCCGACGAACGCGCATTGCAATTTGAGGTCTCATCCGCAACTTGGTCAGAACGGTCAGAACCGACAAGAATCGAGGGTATCTCGGCCAAATACTAACTTTTTTCTGAATTTTTGGTGCGGGGCAGCTGAGTGTCTGGAGCCCTGACAAACCCACCCAAGAATTTCAGGATCGGTTCATAAATAGCCGAGATTCGTTGAAAAATGTCGAATTTCTGGCCATCTTGTCTCTAAATCAAGATTCCTCGATTTTTCTGCTCGTCTGACCCGAATGTCTGCGATTCCGAAGAACGCGCATTGCAATTCGACGTCTCATCCGTAACTTGGTCAGAACGGTCAGATCCGACAAGAATCGAGGGTATCTCGGCCAAATACTAACTTTTTTCTGAATTTTCGGTGCGGGGCGGCTGAGTGTCTGGAGCCCTGACGAACCCACCCAAGAATTTCAGGATCAGTTCATAAATAGCCGAGATTCGTTGAAAAATGTCGAATTTCTGGCTATCTTGTCTCTAAATCAAGATTCCTCAATTTTTCTGCTCATCTGACCCGCATGTCTGCGATTCCGACGAACGCGCATTGCAATTTGACGTCTCATCCGCAACTTGGTCAGAACGGTCAGAACCGACAAGAATCGAGGGTATCTCGGCCGAATACTAACTTTTTTCTGAATTTTCGGTGCGGGGCAGCTGAGTGTCTGGAGCCCTGACGAACCCACCCAAGAATTTCAGGATCGGTTCATAAATAGCCGAGATTCGTTGAAAAATGTCGAATTTCTGGCTATCTTGTCTCTAAATCAAGATTCCTCGATTTTTCTGCTCGTCTGACCCGAATGTCTGCGATTCCGAAGAACGCGCATTGCAATTCGACGTCTCATCCGTAACTTGGTCAGAACGGTCAGAACCGACAAGAATCGAGGGTATCTCGGCCAAATACTAACTTTTTTCTGAATTTTCGGTGCGGGGCAGCTGAGTGTCTGGAGCCCTGACGAACCCACCCAAGAATTTCAGGATCGGTTTATAAATAGCCGAGATTCGTTGAAAAATGTCGAATTTCTGGCTATCTTGTCTCTAAATCAAGATTCCTCAATTTTTCTGCTCGTCTGACCCGCATGTCTGCGATTCCGACGAACGCGCATTGCAATTTGAGGTCTCATCCGCAACTTGGTCAGAACGGTCAGAACCGACAAGAATAGAGGGTATCTCGGCCAAATACTAACTTTTTTCTGAATTTTCGGTGCGGGGCAGCTGAGTGTCTGGAGCCCTGACAAACCCACCCAAGAATTTCAGGATCGGTTCATAAATAGCCGAGATTCGTTGAGAAATGTCGAATTTCTGGCCATCTTGTCTCTAAATCAAGATTCCTCGATTTTTCTGCTCGTCTGACCCGAATGTCTGCGATTCCGAAGAACGCGCATTGCAATTCGACGTCTCATCCGTAACTTGGTCAGAACGGTCAGATCCGACAAGAATCGAGGGTATCTCGGCCAAATACTAACTTTTTTCTGAATTTTCGGTGCGGGGCGGCTGAGTGTCTGGAGCCCTGACGAACCCACCCAAGAATTTCAGGATCGGTTCATAAATGGCCGAGATTCGTTGAAAAATGTCGAATTTCTGGCTATCTTGTCTCTGAATCAAGATTCCTCAATTTTTCTGCTCGTCTGACCCGCATGTCTGCGATTCCGACGAACGCGCATTGCAATTTGGAGTCTCATCCGCAACTTGGTCAGAACGGACAGAACCGACAAGAATCGAGGGTATCTCGGCCAAATACTAACTTTTTTTCTGAATTTTCGGTGCGGGGCAGCTGAGTGTCTGGAGCCCTGACGAACCCACCCAAGAATTTCAGGATCGGTTCATAAATAGCCGAGATTCGTTGAAAAATGTCGAATTTCTGGCTATCTTGTCTCTAAATCAAGATTTCTCGATTTTTCTGCTCGTCTGACCCGAATGTCTGCGATTCCGAAGAACGCGGATTGCAATTCGACGTCTCATCCGTAACTTGGTCAGAACGGTCAGAACCGACAAGAATCGAGGGTATCTCGGCCAAATACTAACTTTTTTCTGAATTTTCGGTGCGGGCGGCTGAGTGTCTGGAGCCCTGACGAACCCACCCAAGAATTTCAGGATCGGTTCATAAATAGCCGAGATTCGTTGAAAAATGTCGAATTTCTGGCTATCTTGTCTCTAAATCAAGATTCCTCAATTTTTCTGCTCGTCTGACCCGCATGTCTGCGATTCCGACGAACGCGCATTGCAATTTGAGGTCTCATCCGCAACTTGGTCAGAACGGTCAGAACCGACAAGAATCGAGGGTATCTCGGCCAAATACTAACTTTTTTCTGAATTTTCGGTGCGGGGCAGCTGAGTGTCTGGAGCCCTGACAAACCCACCCAAGAATTTCAGGATCGGTTCATAAATAGCCGAGATTCGTTGAAAAATGTCAAATTTCTGGCCATCTTGTCTCTAAATCAAGATTCCTCGATTTTCTGCTCGTCTGACCCGAATGTCTGCGATTCCGAAGAACGCGCATTGCAATTCGACGTCTCATCCGTAACTTGGTCAGAACGGTCAGATCCGACAAGAATCGAGGGTATCTCGGCCAAATACTAACTTTTTTCTGAATTTTCGGTGCGGGGCGGCTGAGTGTCTGTAGCCCTGACGAACCCACCCAAGAATTTCAGGATCAGTTCATAAATAGCCGAGATTCGTTGAAAAATGTCGAATTTCTGGCTATCTTGTCTCTAAATCAAGATTCCTCAATTTTTCTGCTCATCTGACCCGCATGTCTGCGATTCCGACGAACGCGCATTGCAGTTTGAGGTCTCATCCGCAACTTGGTCAGAACGGTCAGAACCGACAAGAATCGAGGGTATCTCGGCCAAATACTAACTTTTTTCTGAATTTTCGGTGCGGGACAGCTGAGTGTCTGAAGCCCTGACGAACCCACCCAAGAATTTCAGGATCGGTTCATAAATAGCCGAGATTCGTTGGAAAATGTCGAATTTCTGGCTATCTTGTCTCTAAATCAAGATTCCTCGATTTTTCTGCTCGTCTGACCCGAATGTCTGCGATTCCGAAGAACGCGCATTGCAATTCGACGTCTCATCCGTAACTTGGTCAGAACGGTCAGAACCGACAAGAATCGAGGGTATCTCGGCCAAATACTAACTTTTTTCTGAATTTTCGGTGCGGGGCAGCTGAGTGTCTGGAGCCCTGACGAACCCACCCAAGAATTTCAGGATCGGTTCATGAATAGCCGAGATTCGTTGAAAAATGTCGAATTTCTGGCTATCTTGTCTCTAAATCAAGATTCCTCGATTTTTCTGCTCGTCTGACCCGAATGTCTGCGATTCCGAAGAACGCGCATTGCAATTCGACGTCTCATCCGTAACTTGGTCAGAACGGTCAGAACCGACAAGAATCGAGGGTATCTCGGCCAAATACTAACGTTTTTCTGAATTTTCGGTGCGGGGCAGCTGAGTGTCTGGAGCCCTGACGAACCCACCCAAGAATTCCAGGATCGGTTCATAAATAGCCGAGATTCGTTGAAAAATGTCGAATTTCTGGCTATCTTGTCTCTAAATCAAGATTTCTCAATTTTTCTGCTCGTGTGACTCGCATGTCTGCGATTCCGACGAACGCGCATTGCAATTTGAGGTCTCATCCGCAACTTGGTCAGAACGGTCAGAACCGACAAGAATCAAGGGTATCTCGGCCAAATACTAACTTTTTTCTGAATTTTCGGTGCGGGGCAGCTGAGTGTCTGGAGCCCTGACGAACCCACCCAAGAATTTCAGGATCGGTTCATAAATAGCCGAGATTCGTTGAAAAATGTCGAATTTCTGGCTATCTTGTCTCTAAATCAAGATTCCTCGATTTTTCTGCTCGTCTGACCCGAATGTCTGCGATTCCGAAGAACGCGCATTGCAATTCGACGTCTCATCCGTAACTTGGTCAGAACGGTCAGATCCGACAAGAATCGAGGGTATCTCGGCCAAATACTAACTTTTTTCTGAATTTTCGGTGCAGGGCGGCTGAGTGTCTGTAGCCCTGACGAACCCACCCAAGAATTTCAGGATCAGTTCATAAATGGCCGAGATTCGTTGAAAAATGTCGAATTTCTGGCTATCTTGTCTCTAAATCAAGATTCCTCAATTTTTCTGCTCATCTGACCCGCATGTCTGCGATTCCGACGAACGCGCATTGCAGTTTGAGGTCTCATCCGCAACTTGGTCAGAACGGTCAGAACCGACAAGAATCAAGGGTATCTCGGCCAAATACTAACTTTTTTCTGAATTTTCGGTGCGGGGCAGCTGAGTGTCTGGAGCCCTGACGAACCCACCCAAGAATTTCAGGATCGGTTCATAAATAGCCGAGATTCGTTGAAAAATGTCGAATTTCTGGCTATCTTGTCTCTAAATCAAGATTCCTCGATTTTTCTGCTCGTCTGACCCGAATGTCTGCGATTCCGAAGAACGCGCATTGCAATTCGACGTCTCATCCGTAACTTGGTCAGAACGGTCAGAACCGACAAGAATCGAGGGTATCTCGGCCAAATACTAACTTTTTTCTGAATTTTCGGTGCGGGGCAGCTGAGTGTCTGGAGCCCTGACGAACCCACCCAAGAATTTCAGGATCGGTTCATAAATAGCCGAGATTCGTTAAAAAATGTCGAATTTCTGGCTATCTTGTCTCTAAATCAAGATTCCTCGATTTTTCTGCTCGTCTGACCCGAATGTCTGCGATTCCGAAGAACGCGCATTGCAATTCGACGTCTCATCCGTAACTTGGTCAGAACGGTCAGAACCGACAAGAATCGAGGGTATCTCGGCCAAATACTAACTTTTTTCTGAATTTTCGGTGCGGGGCGGCTGAGTGTCTGGAGCCCTGACGAACCCACCCAAGAATTTCAGGATCGGTTCATAAATAGCCGAGATTCGTTGAAAAATGTCGAATTTCTGGCTATCTTGTCTCTAAATCAAGATTCCTCGATTTTTCTGCTCGTCTGACCCGAATGTCCGCGATTCCGAAGAACGCGCATTGCAATTCGACGTCTCATCCGTAACTTGGTCAGAACGGTCAGAACCGACAAGAATCGAGGGTATCTCGGCCAAATACTAACTTTTTTCTGAATTTTCGGTGCGGGGCAGCTGAGTGTCTGGAGCCCTGACAAACCCACCCAAGAATTTCAGGATCGGTTCATAAATAGCCGAGATTCGTTGAAAAATGTCGAATTTCTGGCCATCTTGTCTCTAAATCAAGATTCCTCGATTTTTCTGCTCGTCTGACCCGAATGTCTGCGATTCCGAAGAACGCGCATTGCAATTCGACGTCTCATCCGTAACTTGGTCAGAACGGTCAGATCCGACAAGAATCGAGGGTATCTCGGCCAAATACTAACTTTTTTCTGAATTTTCGGTGCGGGGCGGCTGAGTGTCTGGAGCCCTGACGAACCCACCCAAGAATTTCAGGATCGGTTCATAAATGGCCGAGATTCGTTGAAAAATGTCGAATTTCTGGCTATCTTGTCTCTAAATCAAGATTCCTCAATTTTTCTGCTCGTCTGACCCGCATGTCTGCGATTCCGACAAACGCGCATTGCAATTTGAGGTCTCATCCGCAACTTGGTCAGAACGGTCAGAACCGACAAGAATCGAGGGTATCTCGGCCAAATACTAACTTTTTTCTGAATTTTCGGTGCGGGGCAGCTGAGTGTCTGGAGCCCTGACGAACCCACCCAAGAATTTCAGGATCGGTTCATAAATAGCCGAGATTCGTTGAAAAATGTCGAATTTCTGGCTATCTTGTCTCTAAATCAAGATTCCCCGATTTTTCTGCTCGTCTGACCCGAATGTCTGCGATTCCGAAGAACGCGCATTGCAATTCGACGTCTCATCCGTAACTTGGTCAGAACGGTCAGAACCGACAAGAATCGAGGGTATCTCGGCCAAATACTAACTTTTTTCTGAATTTTCGGTGCGGGGCGGCTGAGTGTCTGGTGCCCTGACGAACCCACCCAAGAATTTCAGGATCGGTTCATAAATAGCCGAGATTCGTTGAAAAATGTCGAATTTCTGGCTATCTTGTCTCTAAATCAAGATTCCTCGATTTTCCTGCTCGTCTGACCCGAATGTCCGCGATTCCGAAGAACGCGCATTGCAATTCGACGTCTCATCCGTAACTTGGTCAGAACGGTCAGAACCGACAAGAATCGAGGGTATCTCGGCCAAATACGAACTTTTTTCTGAATTTTCGGTGCGGGGCGGCTGAGTGTCTGGAGCCCTGACGAACCCACCCAAGAATTTCAGGATCGGTTCATAAATGGCCGAGATTCGTTGAAAAATGTCGAATTTCTGGCTATCTTGTCTCTAAATCAAGATTCCTCGATTTTTCTGCTCGTCTGACCCGAATGTCTGCGATTCCGAAGAACGCGCATTGCAATTCGACGTCTCATCCGTAACTTGGTCAGAACGGTCAGATCCGACAAGAATCGAGGGTATCTCGGCCAAATACTAACTTTTTTCTGAATTTTCGGTGCAGGGCGGCTGAGTGTCTGTAGCCCTGACGAACCCACCCAAGAATTTCGGGATCGGTTCATAAATAGCCGAGATTCGTTGAAAAATGTCGAATTTCTGACTATCTTGTCTCTAAATCAAGATTCCTCGATTTTTCTGCTCGTCTGACCCGAATGTCTGCGATTCCGAAGAACGCGCATTGCAATTCGACGTCTCATCCGTAACTTGGTCAGAACGGTCAGAACCGACAAGAATCGAGGGTATCTCGGCCAAATACTAACTTTTTTCTGAATTTTCGGTGCGGGGCGGCTGAGTGTCTGGAGCCCTGACGAACCCACCCAAGAATTTCAGGATCGGTTCATAAATGGCCGAGATTCGTTGAAAAATGTCGAATTTCTGGCTATCTTGTCTCTAAATCAAGATTCCTCAATTTTTCTGCTCGTCTGACCCGCATGTCTGCGATTCCGACGAACGCGCATTGCAATTTGAGGTCTCATCCGCAACTTGGTCAGAACGGTCAGAACCGACAAGAATCGAGGGTATCTCGGCCAAATACTAACTTTTTTCTGAATTTTCGGTGCGGGCGGCTGAGTGTCTGGAGCCCTGACGAACCCACCCAAGAATTTCAGGATCGGTTCATAAATAGCCGAGATTCGTTGAAAAATGTCGAATTTCTGGCTATCTTGTCTCTAAATCAAGATTCCTCAATTTTTCTGCTCATCTGACCCGCATGTCTGCGATTCCGACGAACGCGCATTGCAATTTGACGTCTCATCCGCAACTTGGTCAGAACGGTCAGAACCGACAAGAATCGAGGGTATCTCGGCCGAATACTAACTTTTTTCTGAATTTTCGGTGCGGGGCAGCTGAGTGTCTGGAGCCCTGACGAACCCACCCAAGAATTTCAGGATCGGTTCATAAATAGCCGAGATTCGTTGAAAAATGTCGAATTTCTGGCTATCTTGTCTCTAAATCAAGATTCCTCGATTTTTCTGCTCGTCTGACCCGAATGTCTGCGATTCCGAAGAACGCGCATTGCAATTCGACGTCTCATCCGTAACTTGGTCAGAACGGTCAGAACCGACAAGAATCGAGGGTATCTCGGCCAAATACTAACTTTTTTCTGAATTTTCGGTGCGGGGCAGCTGAGTGTCTGGAGCCCTGACGAACCCACCCAAGAATTTCAGGATCGGTTTATAAATAGCCGAGATTCGTTGAAAAATGTCGAATTTCTGGCTATCTTGTCTCTAAATCAAGATTCCTCGATTTTTCTGCTCGTCTGACCCGAATGTCTGCGATTCCGAAGAACGCGCATTGCAATTCGACGTCTCATCCGTAACTTGGTCAGAACGGTCAGAACCGACAAGAATCGAGGGTATCTCGGCCAAATACTAACTTTTTTCTGAATTTTCGGTGCGGGGCGGCTGAGTGTCTGGAGCCCTGACGAACCCACCCAAGAATTTCAGGATCGGTTCATAAATGGCCGAGATTCGTTGAAAAATGTCGAATTTCTGGCTATCTTGTCTCTAAATCAAGATTTCTCAATTTTTCTGCTCGTCTGACCCGCATGTCTGCGATTCCGACGAACGCGCATTGCAATTTGAGGTCTCATCCGCAACTTGGTCAGAACGGTCAGAACCGACAAGAATCGAGGGTATCTCGGCCAAATACTAACTTTTTTCTGAATTTTCGGTGCGGGGCAGCTGAGTGTCTGGAGCCCTGACGAACCCACCCAAGAATTTCAGGATCGGTTCATAAATAGCCGAGATTCGTTGAAAAATGTCGAATTTCTGGCCATCTTGTCTCTAAATCAAGATTCCTCGATTTTTCTGCTCGTCTGACCCGAATGTCTGCGATTCCGAAGAACGCGCATTGCAATTCGACGTCTCATCCGTAACTTGGTCAGAACGGTCAGATCCGACAAGAATCGAGGGTATCTCGGCCAAATACTAACTTTTTTCTGAATTTTCGGTGCGGGGCGGCTGAGTGTCTGGAGCCCTGACGAACCCACCCAAGAATTTCAGGATCGGTTTATAAATGGCCGAGATTCGTTGAAAAATGTCGAATTTCTGGCTATCTTGTCTCTAAATCAAGATTCCTCAATTTTTCTGCTCGTCTGACCCGCATGTCTGCGATTCCGACGAACGCGCATTGCAATTTGGAGTCTCATCCGCAACTTGGTCAGAACGGACAGAACCGACAAGAATCGAGGGTATCTCGGCCAAATACTAACTTTTTTTCTGAATTTTCGGTGCGGGGCAGCTGAGTGTCTGGAGCCCTGACGAACCCACCCAAGAATTTCAGGATCGGTTTATAAATAGCCGAGATTCGTTGAAAAATGTCGAATTTCTGGCTATCTTGTCTCTAAATCAAGATTCCTCGATTTTTCTGCTCGTCTGACCCGAATGTCTGCGATTCCGAAGAACGCGCATTGCAATTCGACGTCTCATCCGTAACTTGGTCAGAACGGTCAGAACCGACAAGAATCGAGGGTATCTCGGCCAAATACTAACTTTTTTCTGAATTTTCGGTGCGGGGCGGCTGAGTGTCTGGAGCCCTGACGAACCCACCCAAGAATTTCAGGATCGGTTCATAAATGGCCGAGATTCGTTGAAAAATGTCGAATTTCTGGCTATCTTGTCTCTAAATCAAGATTTCTCAATTTTTCTGCTCGTCTGACCCGCATGTCTGCGATTCCGACGAACGCGCATTGCAATTTGAGGTCTCATCCGCAACTTGGTCAGAACGGTCAGAACCGACAAGAATCGAGGGTATCTCGGCCAAATACTAACTTTTTTCTGAATTTTCGGTGCGGGGCAGCTGAGTGTCTGGAGCCCTGACGAACCCACCCAAGAATTTCAGGATCGGTTTATAAATAGCCGAGATTCGTTGAAAAATGTCGAATTTCTGGCTATCTTGTCTCTAAATCAAGATTCCTCAATTTTTCTGCTCGTCTGACCCGCATGTCTGCGATTCCGACGAACGCGCATTGCAATTTGAGGTCTCATCCGCAACTTGGTCAGAACGGTCAGAACCGACAAGAATAGAGGGTATCTCGGCCAAATACTAACTTTTTTCTGAATTTTCGGTGCGGGGCAGCTGAGTGTCTGGAGCCCTGACAAACCCACCCAAGAATTTCAGGATCGGTTCATAAATAGCCGAGATTCGTTGAAAAATGTCGAATTTCTGGCCATCTTGTCTCTAAATCAAGATTCCTCGATTTTTCTGCTCGTCTGACCCGAATGTCTGCGATTCCGAAGAACGCGCATTGCAATTCGACGTCTCATCCGTAACTTGGTCAGAACGGTCAGATCCGACAAGAATCGAGGGTATCTCGGCCAAATACTAACTTTTTTCTGAATTTTCGGTGCGGGGCGGCTGAGTGTCTGGAGCCCTGACGAACCCACCCAAGAATTTCAGGATCGGTTCATAAATGGCCGAGATTCGTTGAAAAATGTCGAATTTCTGGCTATCTTGTCTCTGAATCAAGATTCCTCAATTTTTCTGCTCGTCTGACCCGCATGTCTGCGATTCCGACGAACGCGCATTGCAATTTGGAGTCTCATCCGCAACTTGGTCAGAACGGACAGAACCGACAAGAATCGAGGGTATCTCGGCCAAATACTAACTTTTTTTCTGAATTTTCGGTGCGGGGCAGCTGAGTGTCTGGAGCCCTGACGAACCCACCCAAGAATTTCAGGATCGGTTCATAAATAGCCGAGATTCGTTGAAAAATGTCGAATTTCTGGCTATCTTGTCTCTAAATCAAGATTTCTCGATTTTTCTGCTCGTCTGACCCGAATGTCTGCGATTCCGAAGAACGCGGATTGCAATTCGACGTCTCATCCGTAACTTGGTCAGAACGGTCAGAACCGACAAGAATCGAGGGTATCTCGGCCAAATACTAACTTTTTTCTGAATTTTCGGTGCGGGCGGCTGAGTGTCTGGAGCCCTGACGAACCCACCCAAGAATTTCAGGATCGGTTCATAAATAGCCGAGATTCGTTGAAAAATGTCGAATTTCTGGCTATCTTGTCTCTAAATCAAGATTCCTCAATTTTTCTGCTCGTCTGACCCGCATGTCTGCGATTCCGACGAACGCGCATTGCAATTTGAGGTCTCATCCGCAACTTGGTCAGAACGGTCAGAACCGACAAGAATCGAGGGTATCTCGGCCAAATACTAACTTTTTTCTGAATTTTCGGTGCGGGGCAGCTGAGTGTCTGGAGCCCTGACAAACCCACCCAAGAATTTCAGGATCGGTTCATAAATAGCCGAGATTCGTTGAAAAATGTCAAATTTCTGGCCATCTTGTCTCTAAATCAAGATTCCTCGATTTTCTGCTCGTCTGACCCGAATGTCTGCGATTCCGAAGAACGCGCATTGCAATTCGACGTCTCATCCGTAACTTGGTCAGAACGGTCAGATCCGACAAGAATCGAGGGTATCTCGGCCAAATACTAACTTTTTTCTGAATTTTCGGTGCGGGGCGGCTGAGTGTCTGTAGCCCTGACGAACCCACCCAAGAATTTCAGGATCAGTTCATAAATAGCCGAGATTCGTTGAAAAATGTCGAATTTCTGGCTATCTTGTCTCTAAATCAAGATTCCTCAATTTTTCTGCTCATCTGACCCGCATGTCTGCGATTCCGACGAACGCGCATTGCAGTTTGAGGTCTCATCCGCAACTTGGTCAGAACGGTCAGAACCGACAAGAATCGAGGGTATCTCGGCCAAATACTAACTTTTTTCTGAATTTTCGGTGCGGGACAGCTGAGTGTCTGAAGCCCTGACGAACCCACCCAAGAATTTCAGGATCGGTTCATAAATAGCCGAGATTCGTTGGAAAATGTCGAATTTCTGGCTATCTTGTCTCTAAATCAAGATTCCTCGATTTTTCTGCTCGTCTGACCCGAATGTCTGCGATTCCGAAGAACGCGCATTGCAATTCGACGTCTCATCCGTAACTTGGTCAGAACGGTCAGAACCGACAAGAATCGAGGGTATCTCGGCCAAATACTAACTTTTTTCTGAATTTTCGGTGCGGGGCAGCTGAGTGTCTGGAGCCCTGACGAACCCACCCAAGAATTTCAGGATCGGTTCATGAATAGCCGAGATTCGTTGAAAAATGTCGAATTTCTGGCTATCTTGTCTCTAAATCAAGATTCCTCGATTTTTCTGCTCGTCTGACCCGAATGTCTGCGATTCCGAAGAACGCGCATTGCAATTCGACGTCTCATCCGTAACTTGGTCAGAACGGTCAGAACCGACAAGAATCGAGGGTATCTCGGCCAAATACTAACGTTTTTCTGAATTTTCGGTGCGGGGCAGCTGAGTGTCTGGAGCCCTGACGAACCCACCCAAGAATTCCAGGATCGGTTCATAAATAGCCGAGATTCGTTGAAAAATGTCGAATTTCTGGCTATCTTGTCTCTAAATCAAGATTTCTCAATTTTTCTGCTCGTGTGACTCGCATGTCTGCGATTCCGACGAACGCGCATTGCAATTTGAGGTCTCATCCGCAACTTGGTCAGAACGGTCAGAACCGACAAGAATCAAGGGTATCTCGGCCAAATACTAACTTTTTTCTGAATTTTCGGTGCGGGGCAGCTGAGTGTCTGGAGCCCTGACGAACCCACCCAAGAATTTCAGGATCGGTTCATAAATAGCCGAGATTCGTTGAAAAATGTCGAATTTCTGGCTATCTTGTCTCTAAATCAAGATTCCTCGATTTTTCTGCTCGTCTGACCCGAATGTCTGCGATTCCGAAGAACGCGCATTGCAATTCGACGTCTCATCCGTAACTTGGTCAGAACGGTCAGATCCGACAAGAATCGAGGGTATCTCGGCCAAATACTAACTTTTTTCTGAATTTTCGGTGCAGGGCGGCTGAGTGTCTGTAGCCCTGACGAACCCACCCAAGAATTTCAGGATCAGTTCATAAATGGCCGAGATTCGTTGAAAAATGTCGAATTTCTGGCTATCTTGTCTCTAAATCAAGATTCCTCAATTTTTCTGCTCATCTGACCCGCATGTCTGCGATTCCGACGAACGCGCATTGCAGTTTGAGGTCTCATCCGCAACTTGGTCAGAACGGTCAGAACCGACAAGAATCAAGGGTATCTCGGCCAAATACTAACTTTTTTCTGAATTTTCGGTGCGGGGCAGCTGAGTGTCTGGAGCCCTGACGAACCCACCCAAGAATTTCAGGATCGGTTCATAAATAGCCGAGATTCGTTGAAAAATGTCGAATTTCTGGCTATCTTGTCTCTAAATCAAGATTCCTCGATTTTTCTGCTCGTCTGACCCGAATGTCTGCGATTCCGAAGAACGCGCATTGCAATTCGACGTCTCATCCGTAACTTGGTCAGAACGGTCAGAACCGACAAGAATCGAGGGTATCTCGGCCAAATACTAACTTTTTTCTGAATTTTCGGTGCGGGGCAGCTGAGTGTCTGGAGCCCTGACGAACCCACCCAAGAATTTCAGGATCGGTTCATAAATAGCCGAGATTCGTTAAAAAATGTCGAATTTCTGGCTATCTTGTCTCTAAATCAAGATTCCTCGATTTTTCTGCTCGTCTGACCCGAATGTCTGCGATTCCGAAGAACGCGCATTGCAATTCGACGTCTCATCCGTAACTTGGTCAGAACGGTCAGAACCGACAAGAATCGAGGGTATCTCGGCCAAATACTAACTTTTTTCTGAATTTTCGGTGCGGGGCGGCTGAGTGTCTGGAGCCCTGACGAACCCACCCAAGAATTTCAGGATCGGTTCATAAATAGCCGAGATTCGTTGAAAAATGTCGAATTTCTGGCTATCTTGTCTCTAAATCAAGATTCCTCGATTTTTCTGCTCGTCTGACCCGAATGTCCGCGATTCCGAAGAACGCGCATTGCAATTCGACGTCTCATCCGTAACTTGGTCAGAACGGTCAGAACCGACAAGAATCGAGGGTATCTCGGCCAAATACTAACTTTTTTCTGAATTTTCGGTGCGGGGCAGCTGAGTGTCTGGAGCCCTGACAAACCCACCCAAGAATTTCAGGATCGGTTCATAAATAGCCGAGATTCGTTGAAAAATGTCGAATTTCTGGCCATCTTGTCTCTAAATCAAGATTCCTCGATTTTTCTGCTCGTCTGACCCGAATGTCTGCGATTCCGAAGAACGCGCATTGCAATTCGACGTCTCATCCGTAACTTGGTCAGAACGGTCAGATCCGACAAGAATCGAGGGTATCTCGGCCAAATACTAACTTTTTTCTGAATTTTCGGTGCGGGGCGGCTGAGTGTCTGGAGCCCTGACGAACCCACCCAAGAATTTCAGGATCGGTTCATAAATGGCCGAGATTCGTTGAAAAATGTCGAATTTCTGGCTATCTTGTCTCTAAATCAAGATTCCTCAATTTTTCTGCTCGTCTGACCCGCATGTCTGCGATTCCGACAAACGCGCATTGCAATTTGAGGTCTCATCCGCAACTTGGTCAGAACGGTCAGAACCGACAAGAATCGAGGGTATCTCGGCCAAATACTAACTTTTTTCTGAATTTTCGGTGCGGGGCAGCTGAGTGTCTGGAGCCCTGACGAACCCACCCAAGAATTTCAGGATCGGTTCATAAATAGCCGAGATTCGTTGAAAAATGTCGAATTTCTGGCTATCTTGTCTCTAAATCAAGATTCCCCGATTTTTCTGCTCGTCTGACCCGAATGTCTGCGATTCCGAAGAACGCGCATTGCAATTCGACGTCTCATCCGTAACTTGGTCAGAACGGTCAGAACCGACAAGAATCGAGGGTATCTCGGCCAAATACTAACTTTTTTCTGAATTTTCGGTGCGGGGCGGCTGAGTGTCTGGTGCCCTGACGAACCCACCCAAGAATTTCAGGATCGGTTCATAAATAGCCGAGATTCGTTGAAAAATGTCGAATTTCTGGCTATCTTGTCTCTAAATCAAGATTCCTCGATTTTCCTGCTCGTCTGACCCGAATGTCCGCGATTCCGAAGAACGCGCATTGCAATTCGACGTCTCATCCGTAACTTGGTCAGAACGGTCAGAACCGACAAGAATCGAGGGTATCTCGGCCAAATACGAACTTTTTTCTGAATTTTCGGTGCGGGGCGGCTGAGTGTCTGGAGCCCTGACGAACCCACCCAAGAATTTCAGGATCGGTTCATAAATGGCCGAGATTCGTTGAAAAATGTCGAATTTCTGGCTATCTTGTCTCTAAATCAAGATTCCTCGATTTTTCTGCTCGTCTGACCCGAATGTCTGCGATTCCGAAGAACGCGCATTGCAATTCGACGTCTCATCCGTAACTTGGTCAGAACGGTCAGATCCGACAAGAATCGAGGGTATCTCGGCCAAATACTAACTTTTTTCTGAATTTTCGGTGCAGGGCGGCTGAGTGTCTGTAGCCCTGACGAACCCACCCAAGAATTTCGGGATCGGTTCATAAATAGCCGAGATTCGTTGAAAAATGTCGAATTTCTGACTATCTTGTCTCTAAATCAAGATTCCTCGATTTTTCTGCTCGTCTGACCCGAATGTCTGCGATTCCGAAGAACGCGCATTGCAATTCGACGTCTCATCCGTAACTTGGTCAGAACGGTCAGAACCGACAAGAATCGAGGGTATCTCGGCCAAATACTAACTTTTTTCTGAATTTTCGGTGCGGGGCGGCTGAGTGTCTGGAGCCCTGACGAACCCACCCAAGAATTTCAGGATCGGTTCATAAATGGCCGAGATTCGTTGAAAAATGTCGAATTTCTGGCTATCTTGTCTCTAAATCAAGATTCCTCAATTTTTCTGCTCGTCTGACCCGCATGTCTGCGATTCCGACGAACGCGCATTGCAATTTGAGGTCTCATCCGCAACTTGGTCAGAACGGTCAGAACCGACAAGAATCGAGGGTATCTCGGCCAAATACTAACTTTTTTCTGAATTTTCGGTGCGGGGCAGCTGAGTGTCTGGAGCCCTGACGAACCCACCCAAGAATTTCAGGATCGGTTCATAAATAGCCAAGATTCGTTAAAAAATGTCGAATTTCTGGCTATCTTGTCTCTAAATCAAGATTCCTCGATTTTTCTGCTCGTCTGACCCGAATGTCTGCGATTCCGAAGAACGCGCATTGCAATTCGACGTCTCATCCGTAACTTGGTCAGAACGGTCAGAACCGACAAGAATCGAGGGTATCTCGGCCAAATACTAACTTTTTTCTGAATTTTCGGTGCGGGGCGGCTGAGTGTCTGGAGCCCTGACGAACCCACCCAAGAATTTCAGGATCGGTTCATAAATAGCCGAGATTCGTTGAAAAATGTCGAATTTCTGGCTATCTTGTCTCTAAATCAAGATTCCTTGATTTTTCTGCTCGTCTGACCCGAATGTCCGCGATTCCGAAGAACGCGCAATGCAATTCGACGTCTCATCCGTAACTTGGTCAGAACGGTCAGAACCGACAAGAATCGAGGGTATCTCGGCCAAATACTAACTTTTTTCTGAATTTTTGGTGCGGGGCAGCTGAGTGTCTGGAGCCCTGACAAACCCACCCAAGAATTTCAGGATCGGTTCATAAATAGCCGAGATTCGTTGAAAAATGTCGAATTTCTGGCCATCTTGTCTCTAAATCAAGATTCCTCGATTTTTCTGCTCGTCTGACCCGAATGTCTGCGATTCCGAAGAACGCGCATTGCAATTCGACGTCTCATCCGTAACTTGGTCAGAACGGTCAGATCCGACAAGAATCGAGGGTATCTCGGCCAAATACTAACTTTTTTCTGAATTTTCGGTGCGGGGCAGCTGAGTGTCTGGAGCCCTGACAAACCCACCCAAGAATTTCAGGATCGGTTCATAAATAGCCGAGATTCGTTGAAAAATGTCGAATTTCTGGCCATCTTGTCTCTAAATCAAGATTCCTCGATTTTTCTGCTCGTCTGACCCGAATGTCTGCGATTCCGAAGAACGCGCATTGCAATTCGACGTCTCATCCGTAACTTGGTCAGAACGGTCAGAACCGACAAGAATCGAGGGTATCTTGGCCAAATACTAACTTTTTTCTGAATTTTTGGTGCGGGGCAGCTGAGTGTCTGGAGCCCTGACGAACCCACCCAAGAATTTCGGGATCGGTTCATAAATAGCCGAGATTCGTTGAAAAATGTCGAATTTCTGACTATCTTGTCTCTAAATCAAGATTCCTCGATTTTTCTGCTCGTCTGACCCGAATGTCTGCGATTCCGAAGAACGCGCATTGCAATTCGACGTCTCATCCGTAACTTGGTCAGAACGGTCAGAACCGACAAGAATCGAGGGTATCTCGGCCAAATACTAACTTTTTTCTGAATTTTCGGTGCGGGGCGGCTGAGTGTCTGGAGCCCTGACGAACCCACCCAAGAATTTCAGGATCGGTTCATAAATGGCCGAGATTCGTTGAAAAATGTCGAATTTCTGGCTATCTTGTCTCTAAATCAAGATTCCTCAATTTTTCTGCTCGTCTGACCCGCATGTCTGCGATTCCGACGAACGCGCATTGCAATTTGAGGTCTCATCCGCAACTTGGTCAGAACGGTCAGAACCGACAAGAATCGAGGGTATCTCGGCCAAATACTAACTTTTTTCTGAATTTTCGGTGCGGGGCAGCTGAGTGTCTGGAGCCCTGACGAACCCACCCAAGAATTTCAGGATCGGTTCATAAATAGCCGAGATTCGTTGAAAAATGTCGAATTTCTGGCTATCTTGTCTCTAAATCAAGATTCCTCAATTTTTCTGCTCGTCTGACCCGCATGTCTGCGATTCCGACGAACGCGCATTGCAATTTGAGGTCTCATCCGCAACTTGGTCAGAACGGTCAGAACCGACAAGAATCGAGGGTATCTCGGCCAAATACTAACTTTTTTCTGAATTTTCGGTGCGGGGCAGCTGAGTGTCTGGAGCCCTGACAAACCCACCCAAGAATTTCAGGATCGGTTCATAAATAGCCGAGATTCGTTGAAAAATGTCGAATTTCTGGCCATCTTGTCTCTAAATCAAGATTCCTCGATTTTTCTGCTCGTCTGACCCGAATGTCTGCGATTCCGACAAACGCGCATTGCAATTTGAGGTCTCATCCGCAACTTGGTCAGAACGGTCAGAACCGACAAGAATCGAGGGTATCTCGGCCAAATACTAACTTTTTTTTGAATTTTCGGTGCGGGGCAGCTGAGTGTCTGGAGCCCTGACGAACCCACCCAAGAATTTCAGGATCGGTTCATAAATAGCCGAGATTCGTTGAAAAATGTCGAATTTCTGGCTATCTTGTCTCTAAATCAAGATTCCTCGATTTTTCTGCTCGTCTGACCCGAATGTCTGCGATTCCGAAGAACGCGCATTGCAATTCGACGTCTCATCCGTAACTTGGTCAGAACGGTCAGAACCGACAAGAATCGAGGGTATCTCGGCCAAATACTAACTTTTTTCTGAATTTTCGGTGCGGGGCGGCTGAGTGTCTGGTGCCCTGACGAACCCACCCAAGAATTTCAGGATCGGTTCATAAATAGCCGAGATTCGTTGAAAAATGTCGAATTTCTGGCTATCTTGTCTCTAAATCAAGATTCCTCGATTTTCCTGCTCGTCTGACCCGAATGTCCGCGATTCCGAAGAACGCGCATTGCAATTCGACGTCTCATCCGTAACTTGGTCAGAACGGTCAGAACCGACAAGAATCGAGGGTATCTCGGCCAAATACGAACTTTTTTCTGAATTTTCGGTGCGGGGCGGCTGAGTGTCTGGAGCCCTGACGAACCCACCCAAGAATTTCAGGATCGGTTCATAAATGGCCGAGATTCGTTGAAAAATGTCGAATTTCTGGCTATCTTGTCTCTAAATCAAGATTCCTCGATTTTTCTGCTCGTCTGACCCGAATGTCTGCGATTCCGAAGAACGCGCATTGCAATTCGACGTCTCATCCGTAACTTGGTCAGAACGGTCAGATCCGACAAGAATCGAGGGTATCTCGGCCAAATACTAACTTTTTTCTGAATTTTCGGTGCAGGGCGGCTGAGTGTCTGTAGCCCTGACGAACCCACCCAAGAATTTCAGGATCAGTTCATAAATAGCCGAGATTCGTTGAAAAATGTCGAATTTCTGGCTATCTTGTCTCTAAATCAAGATTCCTCAATTTTTCTGCTCGTCTGACCCGAATGTCTGCGATTCCGAAGAACGCGCATTGCAATTCGACGTCTCATCCGTAACTTGGTCAGAACGGTCAGAACCGACAAGAATCGAGGGTATCTCGGCCAAATACTAACTTTTTTCTGAATTTCCGGTGCGGGGCAGCTGAGTGTCTGGAGCCCTGACGAACCCACCCAAGAATTTCAGGATCGGTTCATAAATAGCCGAGATTCGTTGAAAAATGTCGAATTTCTGGCTATCTTGTCTCTAAATCAAGATTCCTCGATTTTTCTGCTCGTCTGACCCGAATGTCTGCGATTCCGAAGAACGCGCATTGCAATTCGACGTCTCATCCGTAACTTGGTCAGAACGGTCAGAACCGACAAGAATCGAGGGTATCTCGGCCAAATACTAACTTTTTTCTGAATTTTCGGTGCGGGGCAGCTGAGTGTCTGGAGCCCTGACGAACCCACCCAAGAATTTCAGGATCGGTTCATAAATAGCCGAGATTCGTTGAAAAATGTCGAATTTCTGGCTATCTTGTCTCTAAATCAAGATTCCTCAATTTTTCTGCTCGTGTGACTCGCATGTCTGCGATTCCGACGAACGCGCATTGCAATTTGAGGTCTCATCCGCAACTTGGTCAGAACGGTCAGAACCGACAAGAATCGAGGGTATCTCGGCCAAATACTAACTTTTTTCTGAATTTTCGGTGCGGGGCAGCTGAGTGTCTGGAGCCCTGACGAACCCACCCAAGAATTTCAGGATCGGTTCATAAATAGCCGAGATTCGTTGAAAAATGTCGAATTTCTGGCTATCTTGTCTCTAAATCAAGATTCCTCGATTTTTCTGCTCGTCTGACCCGAATGTCTGCGATTCCGAAGAACGCGCATTGCAATTCGACGTCTCATCCGTAACTTGGTCAGAACGGTCAGAACCGACAAGAATCGAGGGTATCTTGGCCAAATACTAACTTTTTGCTGAATTTTCGGTGCGGGGCAGCTGAGTGTCTAGAGCCCTGACGAACCCACCCAAGAATTTCGGGATCGGTTCATAAATAGCCGAGATTCGTTGAAAAATGTCGAATTTCTGGCCATCTTGTCTCTAAATCAAGATTCCTCGATTTTTCTGCTCGTCTGACCCGAATGTCTGCGATTCCGAAGAACGCGCATTGCAATTCGACGTCTCATCCGTAACTTGGTCAGAACGGTCAGATCCGACAAGAATCGAGGGTATCTCGGCCAAATACTAACTTTTTTCTGAATTTTCGGTGCGGGGCGGCTGAGTGTCTGGAGCCCTGACGAACCCACCCAAGAATTTCAGGATCGGTTCATAAATGGCCGAGATTCGTTGAAAAATGTCGAATTTCTGGCTATCTTGTCTCTAAATCAAGATTCCTCAATTTTTCTGCTCGTCTGACCCGCATGTCTGCGATTCCGACGAACGCGCATTGCAATTTGAGGTCTCATCCGCAACTTGGTCAGAACGGTCAGAACCGACAAGAATCGAGGGTATCTCGGCCAAATACTAACTTTTTTCTGAATTTTCGGTGCGGGGCAGCTGAGTGTCTGGATCCCTGACGAACCCACCCAAGAATTTCAGGATCGGTTCATAAATAGCCGAGATTCGTTGAAAAATGTCGAATTTCTGGCTATCTTGTCTCTAAATCAAGATTCCTCAATTTTTCTGCTCGTCTGACCCGCATGTCTGCGATTCCGACGAACGCGCATTGCGATTTGAGGTCTCATCCGCAACTTGGTCAGAACGGTCAGAACCGACAAGAATCGAGGGTATCTCGGCCAAATACTAACTTTTTTCTGAATTTTCGGTGCGGGGCAGCTGAGTGTCTGGAGCCCTGACAAACCCACCCAAGAATTTCAGGATCGGTTCATAAATAGCCGAGATTCGTTGAAAAATGTCGAATTTCTGGCTATCTCGTCTCTAAATCAAGATTCCTCGATTTTTCTGCTCGTCTGACCCGAATGTCTGCGATTCCGAAGAACGCGCATTGCAATTCGACGTCTCATCCGTAACTTGGTCAGAACGGTCAGAACCGACAAGAATCGAGGGTATCTCGGCCAAATACTAACTTTTTTCTGAATTTTCGGTGCGGGGCGGCTGAGTGTCTGGAGCCCTGACGAACCCACCCAAGAATTTCAGGATCGGTTCATAAATAGCCAAAATTCGTTGAAAAATGTCGAATTTCTGGCTATCTTGTCTTTAAATCAAGATTCCTCAATTTTTCTGCTTGTCTGACCCGAATGTCTGCGATTCCGAAGAACGCGCATTGCAATTCGACGTCTCATCCGTAACTTGGTCAGAACGGTCAGAACCGACAAGAATCGAGGGTATCTCGGCCAAATACTAACGTTTTTCTGAATTTTCGGTGCGGGGCAGCTGAGTGTCTGGAGCCCTGACGAACCCACCCAAGAATTCCAGGATCGGTTCATAAATAGCCGAGATTCGTTGAAAAATGTCGAATTTCTGGCTATCTTGTCTCTAAATCAAGATTTCTCAATTTTTCTGCTCGTGTGACTCGCATGTCTGCGATTCCGACGAACGCGCATTGCAATTTGAGGTCTCATCCGCAACTTGGTCAGAACGGTCAGAACCGACAAGAATCAAGGGTATCTCGGCCAAATACTAACTTTTTTCTGAATTTTCGGTGCGGGGCAGCTGAGTGTCTGGAGCCCTGACGAACCCACCCAAGAATTTCAGGATCGGTTCATAAATAGCCGAGATTCGTTGAAAAATGTCGAATTTCTGGCTATCTTGTCTCTAAATCAAGATTCCTCGATTTTTCTGCTCGTCTGACCCGAATGTCTGCGATTCCGAAGAACGCGCATTGCAATTCGACGTCTCATCCGTAACTTGGTCAGAACGGTCAGAACCGACAAGAATCGAGGGTATCTTGGCCAAATACTAACTTTTTTCTGAATTTTTGGTGCGGGGCAGCTGAGTGTCTGGAGCCCTGACGAACCCACCCAAGAATTTCGGGATCGGTTCATAAATAGCCGAGATTCGTTGAAAAATGTCGAATTTCTGACTATCTTGTCTCTAAATCAAGATTCCTCGATTTTTCTGCTCGTCTGACCCGAATGTCTGCGATTCCGAAGAACGCGCATTGCAATTCGACGTCTCATCCGTAACTTGGTCAGAACGGTCAGAACCGACAAGAATCGAGGGTATCTCGGCCAAATACTAACTTTTTTCTGAATTTTCGGTGCGGGGCGGCTGAGTGTCTGGAGCCCTGACGAACCCACCCAAGAATTTCAGGATCGGTTCATAAATGGCCGAGATTCGTTGAAAAATGTCGAATTTCTGGCTATCTTGTCTCTAAATCAAGATTCCTCAATTTTTCTGCTCGTCTGACCCGCATGTCTGCGATTCCGACGAACGCGCATTGCAATTTGAGGTCTCATCCGCAACTTGGTCAGAACGGTCAGAACCGACAAGAATCGAGGGTATCTCGGCCAAATACTAACTTTTTTCTGAATTTTCGGTGCGGGGCAGCTGAGTGTCTGGAGCCCTGACGAACCCACCCAAGAATTTCAGGATCGGTTCATAAATAGCCGAGATTCGTTGAAAAATGTCGAATTTCTGGCTATCATGTCTCTAAATCAAGATTCCTCAATTTTTCTGCTCGTCTGACCCGCATGTCTGCGATTCCGACGAACGCGCATTGCAATTTGAGGTCTCATCCGCAACTTGGTCAGAACGGTCAGAACCGACAAGAATCGAGGGTATCTCGGCCAAATACTAACTTTTTTCTGAATTTTCGGTGCGGGGCAGCTGAGTGTCTGGAGCCCTGACAAACCCACCCAAGAATTTCAGGATCGGTTCATAAATAGCCGAGATTCGTTGAAAAATGTCGAATTTCTGGCCATCTTGTCTCTAAATCAAGATTCCTCGATTTTTCTGCTCGTCTGACCCGAATGTCTGCGATTCCGAAGAACGCGCATTGCAATTCGACGTCTCATCCGTAACTTGGTCAGAACGGTCAGATCCGACAAGAATCGAGGGTATCTCGGCCAAATACTAACTTTTTTCTGAATTTTCGGTGCGGGGCGGCTGAGTGTCTGGAGCCCTGACGAACCCACCCAAGAATTTCAGGATCGGTTCATAAATGGCCGAGATTCGTTGAAAAATGTCGAATTTCTGGCTATCTTGTCTCTAAATCAAGATTCCTCAATTTTTCTGCTCGTCTGACCCGCATGTCTGCGATTCCGACGAACGCGCATTGCAATTTGAGGTCTCATCCGCAACTTGGTCAGAACGGTCAGAACCGACAAGAATCGAGGGTATCTCGGCCAAATACTAACTTTTTTCTGAATTTTCGGTGCGGGGCAGCTGAGTGTCTGGAGCCCTGACGAACCCACCCAAGAATTTCAGGATCGGTTCATAAATAGCCGAGATTCGTTAAAAAATGTCGAATTTCTGGCTATCTTGTCTCTAAATCAAGATTCCTCGATTTTTCTGCTCGTCTGACCCGAATGTCTGCGATTCCGAAGAACGCGCATTGCAATTCGACGTCTCATCCGTAACTTGGTCAGAACGGTCAGAACCGACAAGAATCGAGGGTATCTCGGCCAAATACTAACTTTTTTCTGAATTTTCGGTGCGGGGCGGCTGAGTGTCTGGAGCCCTGACGAACCCACCCAAGAATTTCAGGATCGGTTCATAAATAGCCGAGATTCGTTGAAAAATGTCGAATTTCTGGCTATCTTGTCTCTAAATCAAGATTCCTCGATTTTTCTGCTCGTCTGACCCGAATGTCCGCGATTCCGAAGAACGCGCATTGCAATTCGACGTCTCATCCGTAACTTGGTCAGAACGGTCAGAACCGACAAGAATCGAGGGTATCTCGGCCAAATACTAACTTTTTTCTGAATTTTCGGTGCGGGGCAGCTGAGTGTATGGAGCCCTGACAAACCCACCCAAGAATTTCAGGATCGGTTCATAAATAGCCGAGATTCGTTGAAAAATGTCGAATTTCTGGCCATCTTGTCTCTAAATCAAGATTCCTCGATTTTTCTGCTCGTCTGACCCGAATGTCTGCGATTCCGAAGAACGCGCATTGCAATTCGACGTCTCATCCGTAACTTGGTCAGAACGGTCAGATCCGACAAGAATCGAGGGTATCTCGGCCAAATACTAACTTTTTTCTGAATTTTCGGTGCGGGGCGGCTGAGTGTCTGGAGCCCTGACGAACCCACCCAAGAATTTCAGGATCGGTTCATAAATGGCCGAGATTCGTTGAAAAATGTCGAATTTCTGGCTATCTTGTCTCTAAATCAAGATTCCTCAATTTTTCTGCTCGTCTGACCCGCATGTCTGCGATTCCGACAAACGCGCATTGCAATTTGAGGTCTCATCCGCAACTTGGTCAGAACGGTCAGAACCGACAAGAATCGAGGGTATCTCGGCCAAATACTAACTTTTTTCTGAATTTTCGGTGCGGGGCAGCTGAGTGTCTGGAGCCCTGACGAACCCACCCAAGAATTTCAGGATCGGTTCATAAATAGCCGAGATTCGTTGAAAAATGTCGAATTTCTGGCTATCTTGTCTCTAAATCAAGATTCCTCGATTTTTCTGCTCGTCTGACCCGAATGTCTGCGATTCCGAAGAACGCGCATTGCAATTCGACGTCTCATCCGTAACTTGGTCAGAACGGTCAGAACCGACAAGAATCGAGGGTATCTCGGCCAAATACTAACTTTTTTCTGAATTCTCGGTGCGGGGCGGCTGAGTGTCTGGTGCCCTGACGAACCCACCCAAGAATTTCAGGATCGGTTCATAAATAGCCGAGATTCGTTGAAAAATGTCGAATTTCTGGCTATCTTGTCTCTAAATCAAGATTCCTCGATTTTCCTGCTCGTCTGACCCGAATGTCTGCGATTCCGAAGAACGCGCATTGCAATTCGACGTCTCATCCGTAACTTGGTCAGAACGGTCAGAACCGACAAGAATCGAGGGTATCTCGGCCAAATACGAACTTTTTTCTGAATTTTCGGTGCGGGGCGGCTGAGTGTCTGGAGCCCTGACGAACCCACCCAAGAATTTCAGGATCGGTTCATAAATGGCCGAGATTCGTTGAAAAATGTCGAATTTCTGGCTATCTTGTCTCTAAATCAAGATTCCTCGATTTTTCTGCTCGTCTGACCCGAATGTCTGCGATTCCGAAGAACGCGCATTGCAATTCGACGTCTCATCCGTAACTTGGTCAGAACGGTCAGATCCGACAAGAATCGAGGGTATCTCGGCCAAATACTAACTTTTTTCTGAATTTTCGGTGCAGGGCGGCTGAGTGTCTGTAGCCCTGACGAACCCACCCAAGAATTTCAGGATCAGTTCATAAATGGCCGAGATTCGTTGAAAAATGTCGAATTTCTGGCTATCTTGTCTCTAAATCAAGATTCCTCAATTTTTCTGCTCATCTGACCCGCATGTCTGCGATTCCGACGAACGCGCATTGCAGTTTGAGGTCTCATCCGCAACTTGGTCAGAACGGTCAGAACCGACAAGAATCAAGGTTATCTCGGCCAAATACTAACTTTTTTCTGAATTTTCGGTGCGGGGCAGCTGAGTGTCTGGAGCCCTGACGAACCCACCCAAGAATTTCAGGATCGGTTCATAAATAGCCGAGATTCGTTGAAAAATGTCGAATTTCTGGCTATCTTGTCTCTAAATCAAGATTCCTCGATTTTTCTGCTCGTCTGACCCGAATGTCTGCGATTCCGAAGAACGCGCATTGCAATTCGACGTCTCATCCGTAACTTGGTCAGAACGGTCAGAACCGACAAGAATCGAGGGTATCTCGGCCAAATACTAACTTTTTTCTGAATTTTCGGTGCGGGGCAGCTGAGTGTCTGGAGCCCTGACGAACCCACCCAAGAATTTCAGGATCGGTTCATAAATAGCCGAGATTCGTTAAAAAATGTCGAATTTCTGGCTATCTTGTCTCTAAATCAAGATTCCTCGATTTTTCTGCTCGTCTGACCCGAATGTCTGCGATTCCGAAGAACGCGCATTGCAATTCGACGTCTCATCCGTAACTTGGTCAGAACGGTCAGAACCGACAAGAATCGAGGGTATCTCGGCCAAATACTAACTTTTTTCTGAATTTTCGGTGCGGGGCGGCTGAGTGTCTGGAGCCCTGACGAACCCACCCAAGAATTTCAGGATCGGTTCATAAATAGCCGAGATTCGTTGAAAAATGTCGAATTTCTGGCTATCTTGTCTCTAAATCAAGATTCCTCGATTTTTCTGCTCGTCTGACCCGAATGTCCGCGATTCCGAAGAACGCGCATTGCAATTCGACGTCTCATCCGTAACTTGGTCAGAACGGTCAGAACCGACAAGAATCGAGGGTATCTCGGCCAAATACTAACTTTTTTCTGAATTTTCGGTGCGGGGCAGCTGAGTGTCTGGAGCCCTGACAAACCCACCCAAGAATTTCAGGATCGGTTCATAAATAGCCGAGATTCGTTGAAAAATGTCGAATTTCTGGCCATCTTGTCTCTAAATCAAGATTCCTCGATTTTTCTGCTCGTCTGACCCGAATGTCTGCGATTCCGAAGAACGCGCATTGCAATTCGACGTCTCATCCGTAACTTGGTCAGAACGGTCAGATCCGACAAGAATCGAGGGTATCTCGGCCAAATACTAACTTTTTTCTGAATTTTCGGTGCGGGGCGGCTGAGTGTCTGGAGCCCTGACGAACCCACCCAAGAATTTCAGGATCGGTTCATAAATGGCCGAGATTCGTTGAAAAATGTCGAATTTCTGGCTATCTTGTCTCTAAATCAAGATTCCTCAATTTTTCTGCTCGTCTGACCCGCATGTCTGCGATTCCGACAAACGCGCATTGCAATTTGAGGTCTCATCCGCAACTTGGTCAGAACGGTCAGAACCGACAAGAATCGAGGGTATCTCGGCCAAATACTAACTTTTTTCTGAATTTTCGGTGCGGGGCAGCTGAGTGTCTGGAGCCCTGACGAACCCACCCAAGAATTTCAGGATCGGTTCATAAATAGCCGAGATTCGTTGAAAAATGTCGAATTTCTGGCTATCTTGTCTCTAAATCAAAATTCCCCGATTTTTCTGCTCGTCTGACCCGAATGTCTGCGATTCCGAAGAACGCGCATTGCAATTCGACGTCTCATCCGTAACTTGGTCAGAACGGTCAGAACCGACAAGAATCGAGGGTATCTCGGCCAAATACTAACTTTTTTCTGAATTTTCGGTGCGGGGCGGCTGAGTGTCTGGTGCCCTGACGAACCCACCCAAGAATTTCAGGATCGGTTCATAAATAGCCGAGATTCGTTGAAAAATGTCGAATTTCTGGCTATCTTGTCTCTAAATCAAGATTCCTCGATTTTCCTGCTCGTCTGACCCGAATGTCCGCGATTCCGAAGAACGCGCATTGCAATTCGACGTCTCATCCGTAACTTGGTCAGAACGGTCAGAACCGACA
Source organism: Diprion similis (assembly GCF_021155765.1). Lineage (NCBI taxonomy): Eukaryota > Metazoa > Arthropoda > Insecta > Hymenoptera > Diprionidae > Diprion > Diprion similis. The sequence goes on from NC_060117.1 coordinate 10,084,126, forward strand.
AGAATCGAGGGTATCTCGGCCAAATACGAACTTTTTTCTGAATTTTCGGTGCGGGGCGGCTGAGTGTCTGGAGCCCTGACGAACCCACCCAAGAATTTCAGGATCGGTTCATAAATGGCCGAGATTCGTTGAAAAATGTCGAATTTCTGGCTATCTTGTCTCTAAATCAAGATTCCTCGATTTTTCTGCTCGTCTGACCCGAATGTCTGCGATTCCGAAGAACGCGCATTGCAATTCGACGTCTCATCCGTAACTTGGTCAGAACGGTCAGATCCGACAAGAATCGAGGGTATCTCGGCCAAATACTAACTTTTTTCTGAATTTTCGGTGCAGGGCGGCTGAGTGTCTGTAGCCCTGACGAACCCACCCAAGAATTTCGGGATCGGTTCATAAATAGCCGAGATTCGTTGAAAAATGTCGAATTTCTGACTATCTTGTCTCTAAATCAAGATTCCTCGATTTTTCTGCTCGTCTGACCCGAATGTCTGCGATTCCGAAGAACGCGCATTGCAATTCGACGTCTCATCCGTAACTTGGTCAGAACGGTCAGAACCGACAAGAATCGAGGGTATCTTGGCCAAATACTAACTTTTTTCTGAATTTTCGGTGCGGGGCGGCTGAGTGTCTGGAGCCCTGACGAACCCACCCAAGAATTTCAGGATCGGTTCATAAATGGCCGAGATTCGTTGAAAAATGTCGAATTTCTGGCTATCTTGTCTCTAAATCAAGATTCCTCAATTTTTCTGCTCGTCTGACCCGCATGTCTGCGATTCCGACGAACGCGCATTGCAATTTGAGGTCTCATCCGCAACTTGGTCAGAACGGTCAGAACCGACAAGAATCGAGGGTATCTCGGCCAAATACTAACTTTTTTCTGAATTTTCGGTGCGGGGCAGCTGAGTGTCTGGAGCCCTGACGAACCCACCCAAGAATTTCAGGATCGGTTCATAAATAGCCGAGATTCGTTAAAAAATGTCGAATTTCTGGCTATCTTGTCTCTAAATCAAGATTCCTCGATTTTTCTGCTCGTCTGACCCGAATGTCTGCGATTCCGAAGAACGCGCATTGCAATTCGACGTCTCATCCGTAACTTGGTCAGAACGGTCAGAACCGACAAGAATCGAGGGTATCTCGGCCAAATACTAACTTTTTTCTGAATTTTCGGTGCGGGGCGGCTGAGTGTCTGGAGCCCTGACGAACCCACCCAAGAATTTCAGGATCGGTTCATAAATAGCCGAGATTCGTTGAAAAATGTCGAATTTCTGGCTATCTTGTCTCTAAATCAAGATTCCTTGATTTTTCTGCTCGTCTGACCCGAATGTCCGCGATTCCGAAGAACGCGCAATGCAATTCGACGTCTCATCCGTAACTTGGTCAGAACGGTCAGAACCGACAAGAATCGAGGGTATCTCGGCCAAATACTAACTTTTTTCTGGATTTTTGGTGCGGGGCAGCTGAGTGTCTGGAGCCCTGACAAACCCACCCAAGAATTTCAGGATCGGTTCATAAATAGCCGAGATTCGTTGAAAAATGTCGAATTTCTGGCCATCTTGTCTCTAAATCAAGATTCCTCGATTTTTCTGCTCGTCTGACCCGAATGTCTGCGATTCCGAAGAACGCGCATTGCAATTCGACGTCTCATCCGTAACTTGGTCAGAACGGTCAGATCCGACAAGAATCGAGGGTATCTCGGCCAAATACTAACTTTTTTCTGAATTTTCGGTGCGGGGCAGCTGAGTGTCTGGAGCCCTGACAAACCCACCCAAGAATTTCAGGATCGGTTCATAAATAGCCGAGATTCGTTGAAAAATGTCGAATTTCTGGCCATCTTGTCTCTAAATCAAGATTCCTCGATTTTTCTGCTCGTCTGACCCGAATGTCTGCGATTCCGAAGAACGCGCATTGCAATTCGACGTCTCATCCGTAACTTGGTCAGAACGGTCAGAACCGACAAGAATCGAGGGTATCTTGGCCAAATACTAACTTTTTTCTGAATTTTTGGTGCGGGGCAGCTGAGTGTCTGGAGCCCTGACGAACCCACCCAAGAATTTCGGGATCGGTTCATAAATAGCCGAGATTCGTTGAAAAATGTCGAATTTCTGACTATCTTGTCTCTAAATCAAGATTCCTCGATTTTTCTGCTCGTCTGACCCGAATGTCTGCGATTCCGAAGAACGCGCATTGCAATTCGACGTCTCATCCGTAACTTGGTCAGAACGGTCAGAACCGACAAGAATCGAGGGTATCTCGGCCAAATACTAACTTTTTTCTGAATTTTCGGTGCGGGGCGGCTGAGTGTCTGGAGCCCTGACGAACCCACCCAAGAATTTCAGGATCGGTTCATAAATGGCCGAGATTCGTTGAAAAATGTCGAATTTCTGGCTATCTTGTCTCTAAATCAAGATTCCTCAATTTTTCTGCTCGTCTGACCCGCATGTCTGCGATTCCGACGAACGCGCATTGCAATTTAAGGTCTCATCCGCAACTTGGTCAGAACGGTCAGAACCGACAAGAATCGAGGGTATCTCGGCCAAATACTAACTTTTTTCTGAATTTTCGGTGCGGGGCAGCTGAGTGTCTGGAGCCCTGACGAACCCACCCAAGAATTTCAGGATCGGTTCATAAATAGCCGAGATTCGTTGAAAAATGTCGAATTTCTGGCTATCTTGTCTCTAAATCAAGATTCCTCAATTTTTCTGCTCGTCTGACCCGCATGTCTGCGATTCCGACGAACGCGCATTGCAATTTGAGGTCTCATCCGCAACTTGGTCAGAACGGTCAGAACCGACAAGAATCGAGGGTATCTCGGCCAAATACTAACTTTTTTCTGAATTTTCGGTGCGGGGCAGCTGAGTGTCTGGAGCCCTGACAAACCCACCCAAGAATTTCAGGATCGGTTCATAAATAGCCGAGATTCGTTGAAAAATGTCGAATTTCTGGCCATCTTGTCTCTAAATCAAGATTCCTCGATTTTTCTGCTCGTCTGACCCGAATGTCTGCGATTCCGACAAACGCGCATTGCAATTTGAGGTCTCATCCGCAACTTGGTCAGAACGGTCAGAACCGACAAGAATCGAGGGTATCTCGGCCAAATACTAACTTTTTTTTGAATTTTCGGTGCGGGGCAGCTGAGTGTCTGGAGCCCTGACGAACCCACCCAAGAATTTCAGGATCGGTTCATAAATAGCCGAGATTCGTTGAAAAATGTCGAATTTCTGGCTATCTTGTCTCTAAATCAAGATTCCTCGATTTTTCTGCTCGTCTGACCCGAATGTCTGCGATTCCGAAGAACGCGCATTGCAATTCGACGTCTCATCCGTAACTTGGTCAGAACGGTCAGAACCGACAAGAATCGAGGGTATCTCGGCCAAATACTAACTTTTTTCTGAATTTTCGGTGCGGGGCGGCTGAGTGTCTGGTGCCCTGACGAACCCACCCAAGAATTTCAGGATCGGTTCATAAATAGCCGAGATTCGTTGAAAAATGTCGAATTTCTGGCTATCTTGTCTCTAAATCAAGATTCCTCGATTTTCCTGCTTGTCTGACCCGAATGTCCGCGATTCCGAAGAACGCGCATTGCAATTCGACATCTCATCCGTAACTTGGTCAGAACGGTCAGAACCGACAAGAATCGAGGGTATCTCGGCCAAATACGAACTTTTTTCTGAATTTTCGGTGCGGGGCGGCTGAGTGTCTGGAGCCCTGACGAACCCACCCAAGAATTTCAGGATCGGTTCATAAATGGCCGAGATTCGTTGAAAAATGTCGAATTTCTGGCTATCTTGTCTCTAAATCAAGATTCCTCGATTTTTCTGCTCGTCTGACCCGAATGTCTGCGATTCCGAAGAACGCGCATTGCAATTCGACGTCTCATCCGTAACTTGGTCAGAACGGTCAGATCCGACAAGAATCGAGGGTATCTCGGCCAAATACTAACTTTTTTCTGAATTTTCGGTGCAGGGCGGCTGAGTGTCTGTAGCCCTGACGAACCCACCCAAGAATTTCAGGATCAGTTCATAAATAGCCGAGATTCGTTGAAAAATGTCGAATTTCTGGCTATCTTGTCTCTAAATCAAGATTCCTCAATTTTTCTGCTCGTCTGACCCGAATGTCTGCGATTCCGAAGAACGCGCATTGCAATTCGACGTCTCATCCGTAACTTGGTCAGAACGGTCAGAACCGACAAGAATCGAGGGTATCTCGGCCAAATACTAACTTTTTTCTGAATTTCCGGTGCGGGGCAGCTGAGTGTCTGGAGCCCTGACGAACCCACCCAAGAATTTCAGGATCGGTTCATAAATAGCCGAGATTCGTTGAAAAATGTCGAATTTCTGGCTATCTTGTCTCTAAATCAAGATTCCTCGATTTTTCTGCTCGTCTGACCCGAATGTCTGCGATTCCGAAGAACGCGCATTGCAATTCGACGTCTCATCCGTAACTTGGTCAGAACGGTCAGAACCGACAAGAATCGAGGGTATCTCGGCCAAATACTAACTTTTTTCTGAATTTTCGGTGCGGGGCAGCTGAGTGTCTGGAGCCCTGACGAACCCACCCAAGAATTTCAGGATCGGTTCATAAATAGCCGAGATTCGTTGAAAAATGTCGAATTTCTGGCTATCTTGTCTCTAAATCAAGATTCCTCAATTTTTCTGCTCGTGTGACTCGCATGTCTGCGATTCCGACGAACGCGCATTGCAATTTGAGGTCTCATCCGCAACTTGGTCAGAACGGTCAGAACCGACAAGAATCGAGGGTATCTCGGCCAAATACTAACTTTTTTCTGAATTTTCGGTGCGGGGCAGCTGAGTGTCTGGAGCCCTGACGAACCCACCCAAGAATTTCAGGATCGGTTCATAAATAGCCGAGATTCGTTGAAAAATGTCGAATTTCTGGCTATCTTGTCTCTAAATCAAGATTCCTCGATTTTTCTGCTCGTCTGACCCGAATGTCTGCGATTCCGAAGAACGCGCATTGCAATTCGACGTCTCATCCGTAACTTGGTCAGAACGGTCAGAACCGACAAGAATCGAGGGTATCTTGGCCAAATACTAACTTTTTGCTGAATTTTCGGTGCGGGGCAGCTGAGTGTCTAGAGCCCTGACGAACCCACCCAAGAATTTCGGGATCGGTTCATAAATAGCCGAGATTCGTTGAAAAATGTCGAATTTCTGGCCATCTTGTCTCTAAATCAAGATTCCTCGATTTTTCTGCTCGTCTGACCCGAATGTCTGCGATTCCGAAGAACGCGCATTGCAATTCGACGTCTCATCCGTAACTTGGTCAGAACGGTCAGATCCGACAAGAATCGAGGGTATCTCGGCCAAATACTAACTTTTTTCTGAATTTTCGGTGCGGGGCGGCTGAGTGTCTGGAGCCCTGACGAACCCACCCAAGAATTTCAGGATCGGTTCATAAATGGCCGAGATTCGTTGAAAAATGTCGAATTTCTGGCTATCTTGTCTCTAAATCAAGATTCCTCAATTTTTCTGCTCGTCTGACCCGCATGTCTGCGATTCCGACGAACGCGCATTGCAATTTGAGGTCTCATCCGCAACTTGGTCAGAACGGTCAGAACCGACAAGAATCGAGGGTATCTCGGCCAAATACTAACTTTTTTCTGAATTTTCGGTGCGGGGCAGCTGAGTGTCTGGATCCCTGACGAACCCACCCAAGAATTTCAGGATCGGTTCATAAATAGCCGAGATTCGTTGAAAAATGTCGAATTTCTGGCTATCTTGTCTCTAAATCAAGATTCCTCAATTTTTCTGCTCGTCTGACCCGCATGTCTGCGATTCCGACGAACGCGCATTGCGATTTGAGGTCTCATCCGCAACTTGGTCAGAACGGTCAGAACCGACAAGAATCGAGGGTATCTCGGCCAAATACTAACTTTTTTCTGAATTTTCGGTGCGGGGCAGCTGAGTGTCTGGAGCCCTGACAAACCCACCCAAGAATTTCAGGATCGGTTCATAAATAGCCGAGATTCGTTGAAAAATGTCGAATTTCTGGCTATCTCGTCTCTAAATCAAGATTCCTCGATTTTTCTGCTCGTCTGACCCGAATGTCTGCGATTCCGAAGAACGCGCATTGCAATTCGACGTCTCATCCGTAACTTGGTCAGAACGGTCAGAACCGACAAGAATCGAGGGTATCTCGGCCAAATACTAACTTTTTTCTGAATTTTCGGTGCGGGGCGGCTGAGTGTCTGGAGCCCTGACGAACCCACCCAAGAATTTCAGGATCGGTTCATAAATAGCCAAAATTCGTTGAAAAATGTCGAATTTCTGGCTATCTTGTCTTTAAATCAAGATTCCTCAATTTTTCTGCTTGTCTGACCCGAATGTCTGCGATTCCGAAGAACGCGCAATGCAATTCGACGTCTCATCCGTAACTTGGTCAGAACGGTCAGAACCGACAAGAATCGAGGGTATCTCGGCCAAATACTAACTTTTTTCTGAATTTTCGGTGCGGGGCGGCTGAGTGTCTGGTGCCCTGACGAACCCACCCAAGAATTTCAGGATCGGTTTATAAATAGCCGAGATTCGTTGAAAAATGTCCAATTTCTGGCTATCTTGTCTCTAAATCAAGATTCCTCAATTTTTCTGCTCGTCTGACCCGAATGTCTGCGATTCCGAAGAACGCGCATTGCAATTCGACGTCTCATCCGTAACTTGGTCAGAACGGTCAGAACCGACGAGAATCGAGGGTTTCTCAGCTAAATACGAACTTTTTTCTGAATTTTCGGAGCGGGGCAGCCGAGTGTCCGGAGCCCTGTCGAACCCACCCAAAAATTTCAGGATCGGTTCATTAACAGCCGAGATTTGTTGAAAAATGTCGAATTTCTGGCTATCTTGTCTTCAAATCAAGATTCCTCAATTTTTCTGCTGGTCGTACCTGAATGTCTGCGATTCCGACAAACGCGCATTGCAATTTGAGGTTTCATCCGTAACTTGGTCAGAACGGTCAGAACCGACGAGAATCGAGGGTTTCTCAGCTAAATACGAAATTTTTTCTGAATTTTCGGAGCGGGGCAGCCGAGTGTCTGGAGCCCTGTCGAACCCACCCAAAAATTTCAGGATCGGTTCATAAACAGCCGAGATTTGTTGAAAAATGTCGAATTTCTGGCTATCTTGTCTCTGAATCAAGATTCCTCAATTTTTCTTCTGGTCTTACCTGAATGTCTGCGATTCCGACAAACGCGCATTGCAATTTGAGGTCTCATCCGTAACTTGGTCAGAACGGTCAGAACCGACGAGAATCGAGGGTTTCTCAGCCAAATACGAACTTTTTTTTGAATATTCGGAGCGGGGCAGCCGAGTGTCTGGAGCTTCGTCGAACCCACCCAAAAATTTCAGGATCGGTTCATAAACAGTCGAGATTTGTTGAAAAATGTCGTATTTCTGGCTATCTTGTCTCTAAATCAAGATTCCTCAATTTTTCTGCTGGTCTTACCTGAATGTCTGCGATTCCGACAAACGCGCATTGCAATCTGAGGTTTCATCCGTAACTTGGTCAGAACGGTCAGAACCGACGAGAATCGAGGGTTTCTCAGCCAAATACCAACTTTTTTCTGAATTTCCAGAGCGGGGCAGCCGAGTGTCTGGAGCCCTGTCGAACCCACCCAAAAATTTCGTGATCGGTTCATAAACAGCCGAGATTTGTTGAAAAATGTCGAATTTCTGGCTATCTTGTCTCTAAATCAAGATTCCTCAATTTTTCTGCTGGTCGTACCTGAATGTCTGCGATTCCGACAAACGCGCATTGCAATTTGAGGTTTCATCCGTAACTTGGTCAGAACGGTCAGAACCGACGAGAATCGAGGGTTTCTCAGCTAAATACGAACTTTTTTCTGAATTTTCGGAGCGGGGCAGCCGAGTGTCCGGAGCCCTGTCAAACCCACCCAAAAATTTCAGGATCGGTTCATAAACAGCCGAGATTTGTTGAAAAATGTCGAATTTCTGGCTATCTTGTCTCTAAATCAAGATTCCTCAATTTTTCTTCTGGTCTTACCTGAATGTCTGCGATTCCGACAAACGCGCATTGCAATTTGAGGTCTCATCCGTAACTTGGTCAGAACGGTCAGAACCGACGAGAATCGAGGGTTTCTCAGCCAAATACGAACTTTTTTCTGAATATTCGGAGCGGGGCAGCCGAGTGTCTGGAGCCCTGTCGAACCCACCCAAAAATTTCAGGATCGGTTGATAAACAGCCGAGATTTGTTGAAAAATGTCGAATTTCCGGCTATCTTGTCTCTAAATCAAGATTCCTTAATTTTTCTGCTGGTCTTACCTGAATGTCTGCGATTCCGACAAACGCGCATTGCAATTTGAGGTTTCATCCGTAACTTGGTCAGAACGGTCAGAACCGACGAGAATCGAGGGTTTCTCAGCTAAATACGAACTTTTTTCTGAATTTTCGGAGCGGGGCAGCCGAGTGTCCGGAGCCCTGTCGAACCCACCCAAAAATTTCAGGATCGGTTCATAAACAGCCGAGATTTGTTGAAAAATGTCGTATTTCTGGCTATCTTGTCTCTAAATCAAGATTCCTCAATTTTTCTGCTGGTCGTACCTGAATGTCTGCGATTCCGACAAACGCGCATTGCAATTTGAGGTTTCATCCGTAACTTGGTCAGAACGGTCAGAACCGACGAGAATCGAGGGTTTCTCAGCTAAATACGAACTTTTTTCTGAATTTTCGGAGCGGGGCAGCCGAGTGTCCGGAGCCCTGTCAAACCCACCCAAAAATTTCAGGATCGGTTCATAAACAGCCGAGATTTGTTGAAAAATGTCGAATTTCTGGCTATCTTGTCTCTAAATCAAGATTCCTCAATTTTTCTTCTGGTCTTACCTGAATGTCTGCGATTCCGACAAACGCGCATTGCAATTTGAGGTCTCATCCGTAACTTGGTCAGAACGGTCAGAACCGACGAGAATCGAGGGTTTCTCAGCCAAATACGAACTTTTTTCTGAATATTCGGAGCGGGGCAGCCGAGTGTCTGGAGCCCTGTCGAACCCACCCAAAAATTTCAGGATCGGTTGATAAACAGCCGAGATTTGTTGAAAAATGTCGAATTTCCGGCTATCTTGTCTCTAAATCAAGATTCCTTAATTTTTCTGCTGGTCTTACCTGAATGTCTGCGATTCCGACAAACGCGCATTGCAATTTGAGGTTTCATCCGTAACTTGGTCAGAACGGTCAGAACCGACGAGAATCGAGGGTTTCTCAGCTAAATACGAACTTTTTTCTGAATTTTCGGAGCGGGGCAGCCGAGTGTCCGGAGCCCTGTCGAACCCACCCAAAAATTTCAGGATCGGTTCATAAACAGCCGAGATTTGTTGAAAAATGTCGAATTTCTGGCTATCTTGTCTCTTAATCAAGATTCCTCAATTTTTCTTATGGTCTTACCTGAATGTCTGCGATTCCGACAAACGCGCATTGCAATTTGAGGTCTCATCCGTAACTTGGTCAGAACGGTCAGAACCGACGAGAATCGAGGGTTTCTCAGCCAAATACGAACTTTTTTCTGAATTTTCGGAGCGGGGCAGCCGAGTGTCTGGAGCCCTGTCGAACCCACCCAAAAATTTCAGGATCGGTTCATAAACAGCCGAGATTTGTTGAAAAATGTCGAATTTCTGGCTATCTTGTCTCTAAATCAAGATTCCTCAATTTTTCTGCTGGTCTTACCTGAATGTCTGTGATTCCGACAAACGCGCATTGCAATTTGAGGCTTCATCCGTAACTTGGTCAGAACGGTCAGAACCGACGAGAATCGAGGGTTTCTCAGCCAAATACCAACTTTTTTCTGAATTTTTGGTGCGGGGCAGCTGAGTGTCTGGAGCTCTGTCGAACCCACCCAAAAATTTCAGGATCGGTTCATAAACAGCCGAGATTTGTTGAAAAATGTCGAATTTCTGGCTATCTTGTCTCTAAATCAAGATTCCTCAATTTTTCTGCTGGTCGTACCTGAATGTCTGCGATTCCGACAAACGCGCATTGCAATTTGAGGTTTCATCCGTAACTTGGTCAGAACGGTCAGAACCGACGAGAATCGAGGGTTTCTCAGCTAAATACGAACTTTTTTCTGAATTTTTGGAGCGGGGCAGCCGAGTGTCCGGAGCCCTGTCGAACCCACCCAAAAATTTCAGGATCGGTTCATAAACAGCCGAGATTTGTTGAAAAATGTCGAATTTCTGGCTATCTTGTCTCTAAATCAAGATTCCTCAATTTTTCTTCTGGTCTTACCTGAATGTCTGCGAGTCCGACAAACGCGCATTGCAATTTGAGGTCTCATCCGTAACTTGGTCAGAACGGTCAGAACCGACGAGAATCGAGGGTTTCTCAGCCAAATACGAACTTTTTTCTGAATATTCGGAGCGGGGCAGCCGAGTGTCTGGAGCCCTGTCGAACCCACCCAAAAATTACCGGATCGGTTGATAAACAGCCGAGATTTGTTGAAAAATGTCAAATTTCCGGCTATCTTGTCTCTAAATCAAGATTCCTCAATTTTTCTGCTGGTCTTACCTGAATGTCTGCGATTCCGACAAACGCGCATTGCAATTTGAGGTTTCATCCGTAACTTGGTCAGAACGGTCAGAACCGACGAGAATCGAGGGCTTCTCAGCCAAATACCAACTTTTTTCTGAATTTCCAGAGCGGGGCAGCCGAGTGTCTGGAGCTTCGTCGAACCCACCCAAAAATTTCAGGATCGGTTCATAAACAGCCGAGATTTGTTGAAAAATGTCGTATTTCTGGCTATCTTGTCTCTAAATCAAGATTCCTCAATTTTTCTGCTGGTCTTACCTGAATGTCTGCGATTCCGACAAACGCGCATTGCAATCTGAGGTTTCATCCGTAACTTGGTCAGAACGGTCAGAACCGACGAGAATCGAGGGTTTCTCAGCCAAAAACCAACTTTTTTCTGAATTTCCAGAGCGGGGCAGCCGAGTGTCTGGAGCCCTGTCGAACCCACCCAAAAATTTCGTGATCGGTTCATAAACAGCCGAGATTTGTTGAAAAATGTCGAATTTCTGGCTATCTTGTCTCTAAATCAAGATTCCTCAATTTTTCTGCTGGTCGTACCTGAATGTCTGCGATTCCGACAAACGCGCATTGCAATTTGAGGTTTCATCCGTAACTTGGTCAGAACGGTCAGAACCGACGAGAATCGAGGGTTTCTCAGCTAAATACGAACTTTTTTCTGAATTTTCGGAGCGGGGCAGCCGAGTGTCCGGAGCCCTGTCGAACCCACCCAAAAATTTCAGGATCGGTTCATAAATAGCCGAGATTCGTTGAAAAATGTCGAATTTCTGGCTATCTTGTCTCTAAATCAAGATTCCTCAATTTTTCTGCTCGTCTGACCCGCATGTCTGCGATTCCGACGAACGCGCATTGCGATTTGAGGTCTCATCCGTAACTTGGTCAGAACGGTCAGAACCGACGAGAATCGAGGGTTTCTCAGCCAAATACGAACTTTTTTCTGAATATTCGGAGCGGGGCAGCCGAGTGTCTGGAGCCCTGTCGAACCCACCCAAAAATTTCAGGATCGGTTGATAAACAGCCGAGATTTGTTGAAAAATGTCGAATTTCCGGCTATCTTGTCTCTAAATCAAGATTCCTTAATTTTTCTGCTGGTCTTACCTGAATGTCTGCGATTCCGACAAACGCGCATTGCAATTTGAGGTTTCATCCGTAACTTGGTCAGAACGGTCAGAACCGACGAGAATCGAGGGTTTCTCAGCCAAATACCAACTTTTTTCTGAATTTCCAGAGCGGGGCAGCCGAGTGTCTGGAGCTTCGTCGAACCCACCCAAAAATTTCAGGATCGGTTCATAAACAGCCGAGATTTGTTGAAAAATGTCGTATTTCTGGCTATCTTGTCTCTAAATCAAGATTCCTCAATTTTTCTGCTGGTCTTACCTGAATGTCTGCGATTCCGACAAACGCGCATTGCAATCTGAGGTTTCATCCGTAACTTGGTCAGAACGGTCAGAACCGACGAGAATCGAGGGTTTCTCAGCCAAATACCAACTTTTTTCTGAATTTCCAGAGCGGGGCAGCCGAGTGTCTGGAGCTTCGTCGAACCCACCCAAAAATTTCAGGATCGGTTCATAAACAGCCGAGATTTGTTGAAAAATGTCGTATTTCTGGCTATCTTGTCTCTAAATCAAGATTCCTCAATTTTTCTGCTGGTCTTACCTGAATGTCTGCGATTCCGACAAACGCGCATTGCAATCTGAGGTTTCATCCGTAACTTGGTCAGAACGGTCAGAACCGACGAGAATCGAGGGTTTCTCAGCCAAATACCAACTTTTTTCTGAATTTCCAGAGCGGGGCAGCCGAGTGTCTGGAGCTTCGTCGAACCCACCCAAAAATTTCAGGATCAGTTCATAAACAGCCGAGATTTGTTGAAAAATGTCGTATTTCTGGCTATCTTGTCTCTAAATCAAGATTCCTCAATTTTTCTGCTGGTCTTACCTGAATGTCTGCGATTCCGACAAACGCGCATTGCAATCTGAGGTTTCATCCGTAACTTGGTCAGAACGGTCAGAACCGACGAGAATCGAGGGTTTCTCAGCCAAAAACCAACTTTTTTCTGAATTTCCAGAGCGGGGCAGCCGAGTGTCTGGAGCCCTGTCGAACCCACCCAAAAATTTCGTGATCGGTTCATAAACAGCCGAGATTTGTTGAAAAATGTCGAATTTCTGGCTATCTTGTCTCTAAATCAAGATTCCTCAATTTTTCTGCTGGTCGTACCTGAATGTCTGCGATTCCGACAAACGCGCATTGCAATTTGAGGTTTCATCCGTAACTTGGTCAGAACGGTCAGAACCGACGAGAATCGAGGGTTTTTCAGCTAAATACGAACTTTTTTCTGAATTTTCGGAGCGGGGCAGCCGAGTGTCCGGAGCCCTGTCGAACCCACCCAAAAATTTCAGGATCGGTTCATAAACAGCCGAGATTTGTTGAAAAATGTCGAATTTCTGGCTATCTTGTCTCTAAATCAAGATTCCTCAATTTTTCTTCTGGTCTTACCTGAATGTCTGCGATTCCGACAAACGCGCATTGCAATTTGAGGTCTCATCCGTAACTTGGTCAGAACGGTCAGAACCGACGAGAATCGAGGGTTTCTCAGCCAAATACGAACTTTTTTCTGAATATTCGGAGCGGGGCAGCCGAGTGTCTGGAGCCCTGTCGAACCCACCCAAAAATTTCAGGATCGGTTGATAAACAGCCGAGATTTGTTGAAAAATGTCGAATTTCCGGCTATCTTGTCTCCAAATCAAGATTCCTTAATTTTTCTGCTGGTCTTACCTGAATGTCTGCGATTCCGACAAACGCGCATTGCAATTTGAGGTTTCATCCGTAACTTGGTCAGAACGGTCAGAACCGACGAGAATCGAGGGTTTCTCAGCCAAATACCAACTTTTTTCTGAATTTCCAGAGCGGGGCATCCGAGTGTCTGGAGCTTCGTCGAACCCACCCAAAAATTTCAGGATCGGTTCATAAACAGCCGAGATTTGTTGAAAAATGTCGTATTTCTGGCTATCTTGTCTCTAAATCAAGATTCCTCAATTTTTCTGCTGGTCTTACCTGAATGTCTGCGATTCCGACAAACGCGCATTGCAATCTGAGGTTTCATCCGTAACTTGGTCAGAACGGTCAGAACCGACGAGAATCGAGGGTTTCTCAGCCAAATACCAACTTTTTTCTGAATTTCCAGAGCGGGGCAGCCGAGTGTCTGGAGCTTCGTCGAACCCACCCAAAAATTTCAGGATCGGTTCATAAACAGCCGAGATTTGTTGAAAAATGTCGTATTTCTGGCTATCTTGTCTCTAAATCAAGATTCCTCAATTTTTCTGCTGGTCTTACCTGAATGTCTGCGATTCCGACAAACGCGCATTGCAATCTGAGGTTTCATCCGTAACTCGGTCAGAACGGTCAGAACCGACGAGAATCGAGGGTTTCTCAGCCAAAAACCAACTTTTTTCTGAATTTCCAGAGCGGGGCAGCCGAGTGTCTGGAGCCCTGTCGAACCCACCCAAAAATTTCGTGATCGGTTCATAAACAGCCGAGATTTGTTGAAAAATGTCGGATTTCTGGCTATCTTGTCTCTAAATCAAGATTCCTCAATTTTTCTGCTGGTCGTACCTGAATGTCTGTGATTCCGACAAACGCGCATTGCAATTTGAGGCTTCATCCGTAACTTGGTCAGCACGGTCAGAACCGACGAGAATCGAGGGTTTCTCAGCCAAATACCAACTTTTTTCTGAATTTTTGGTGCGGGGCAGCTGAGTGTCTGGAGCTCTGTCGAACCCACCCAAAAATTTCAGGATCGGTTCATAAACAGCCGAGATTTGTTGAAAAATGTCGAATTTCTGGCTATCTTGTCTCTAAATCAAGATTCCTCAATTTTTTTTCTGGTCTTACCTGAATGTCTGCGATTCCGACAAACGCGCATTGCAATTTGAGGTCTCATCCGTAACTTGGTCAGAACGGTCAGAACCGACGAGAATCGAGGGTTCCTCAGCCAAATACGAACTTTTTTCTGAATATTCGGAGCGGGGCAGCCGAGTGTCTGGAGCCCTGTCGAACCCACCCAAAAATTTCAGGATCGGTTGATAAACAGCCGAGATTTGTTGAAAAATGTCGAATTTCCGGCTATCTTGTCTCTAAATCAAGATTCCTTAATTTTTCTGCTGGTCTTACCTGAATGTCTGCGATTCCGACAAACGCGCATTGCAATTGGAGGTCTCATCCGTAACTTGGTCAGAACGGTCAGAACCGACGAGAATCGAGGGTTTCTCAGCTAAATACGAACTTTTTTCTGAATTTTCGGAGCGGGGCAGCCGAGTGTCCGGAGCCCTGTCGAACCCACCCAAAAATTTCAGGATCGGTTCATAAACAGCCGAGATTTGTTGAGAAATGTCGAATTTCTGGCTATCTTGTCTCTAAATCAAGATTCCTCAATTTTTCTGCTGGTCGTACCTGAATGTCTGCGATTCCGACAAACGCGCATTGCAATTTGAGGTTTCATCCGTAACTTGGTCAGAACGGTCAGAACCGACGAGAATCGAGGGTTTCTCAGCTAAATACGAACTTTTTTCTGAATTTTCGGAACGGGGCAGCCGAGTGTCCGGAGCCCTGTCGAACCCACCCAAAAATTTCAGGATCGGTTCATTAACAGCCGAGATTTGTTGAAAAATGTCGAATTTCTGGCTATCTTGTCTCTAAATCAAGATTCCTCAATTTTTCTTCTGGTCTTACCTGGATGTCTGCGATTCCGACAAACGCGCATTGCAATTTGAGGTCTCATCCGTAACTTGGTCAGAACGGTCAGAACCGACGAGAATCGAGGGTTTCTCAGCCAAATACGAACTTTTTTCTGAATATTCGGAGCGGGGCAGCCGAGTGTCTGGAGCCCTGTCGAACCCACCCAAAAATTTCAGGATCGGTTGATAAACAGCCGAGATTTGTTGAAAAATGTCGAATTTCCGGCTATCTTGTCTCTAAATCAAGATTCCTTAATTTTTCTGCTGGTCTTACCTGAATGTCTGCGATTCCGACAAACGCGCATTGCAATTTGAGGTTTCATCCGTAACTTGGTCAGAACGGTCAGAACCGACGAGAATCGAGGGTTTCTCAGCCAAATACCAACTTTTTTCTGAATTTCCAGAGCGGGGCATCCGAGTGTCTGGAGCTTCGTCGAACCCACCCAAAAATTTCAGGATCGGTTCATAAACAGCCGAGATTTGTTGAAAAATGTCGTATTTCTGGCTATCTTGTCTCTAAATCAAGATTCCTCAATTTTTCTGCTGGTCTTACCTGAATGTCTGCGATTCCGACAAACGCGCATTGCAATCTGAGGTTTCATCCGTAACTTGGTCAGAACGGTCAGAACCGACGAGAATCGAGGGTTTCTCAGCCAAATACCAACTTTTTTCTGAATTTCCAGAGCGGGGCAGCCGAGTGTCTGGAGCTTCGTCGAACCCACCCAAAAATCTCAGGATCGGTTCATAAACAGCCGAGATTTGTTGAAAAATGTCGTATTTCTGGCTATCTTGTCTCTAAATCAAGATTCCTCAATTTTTCTGCTGGTCTTACCTGAATGTCTGCGATTCCGACAAACGCGCATTGCAATCTGAGGTTTCATCCGTAACTCGGTCAGAACGGTCAGAACCGACGAGAATCGAGGGTTTCTCAGCCAAAAACCAACTTTTTTCTGAATTTCCAGAGCGGGGCAGCCGAGTGTCTGGAGCCCTGTCGAACCCACCCAAAAATTTCGTGATCGGTTCATAAACAGCCGAGATTTGTTGAAAAATGTCGGATTTCTGGCTATCTTGTCTCTAAATCAAGATTCCTCAATTTTTCTGCTGGTCGTACCTGAATGTCTGTGATTCCGACAAACGCGCATTGCAATTTGAGGCTTCATCCGTAACTTGGTCAGCACGGTCAGAACCGACGAGAATCGAGGGTTTCTCAGCCAAATACCAACTTTTTTCTGAATTTTTGGTGCGGGGCAGCTGAGTGTCTGGAGCTCTGTCGAACCCACCCAAAAATTTCAGGATCGGTTCATAAACAGCCGAGATTTGTTGAAAAATGTCGAATTTCTGGCTATCTTGTCTCTAAATCAAGATTCCTCAATTTTTTTTCTGGTCTTACCTGAATGTCTGCGATTCCGACAAACGCGCATTGCAATTTGAGGTCTCATCCGTAACTTGGTCAGAACGGTCAGAACCGACGAGAATCGAGGGTTCCTCAGCCAAATACGAACTTTTTTCTGAATATTCGGAGCGGGGCAGCCGAGTGTCTGGAGCCCTGTCGAACCCACCCAAAAATTTCAGGATCGGTTGATAAACAGCCGAGATTTGTTGAAAAATGTCGAATTTCCGGCTATCTTGTCTCTAAATCAAGATTCCTTAATTTTTCTGCTGGTCTTACCTGAATGTCTGCGATTCCGACAAACGCGCATTGCAATTGGAGGTCTCATCCGTAACTTGGTCAGAACGGTCAGAACCGACGAGAATCGAGGGTTTCTCAGCTAAATACGAACTTTTTTCTGAATTTTCGGAGCGGGGCAGCCGAGTGTCCGGAGCCCTGTCGAACCCACCCAAAAATTTCAGGATCGGTTCATAAACAGCCGAGATTTGTTGAGAAATGTCGAATTTCTGGCTATCTTGTCTCTAAATCAAGATTCCTCAATTTTTCTGCTGGTCGTACCTGAATGTCTGCGATTCCGACAAACGCGCATTGCAATTTGAGGTTTCATCCGTAACTTGGTCAGAACGGTCAGAACCGACGAGAATCGAGGGTTTCTCAGCTAAATACGAACTTTTTTCTGAATTTTCGGAGCGGGGCAGCCGAGTGTCCGGAGCCCTGTCGAACCCACCCAAAAATTTCAGGATCGGTTCATTAACAGCCGAGATTTGTTGAAAAATGTCGAATTTCTGGCTATCTTGTCTCCAAATCAAGATTCCTCAATTTTTCTGCTGGTCGTACCTGAATGTCTGCGATTCCGACAAACGCGCATTGCAATTTGAGGTTTCATCCGTAACTTGGTCAGAACGGTCAGAACCGACGAGAATCGAGGGTTTCTCAGCTAAATACGAACTTTTTTCTGAATTTTCGGAGCGGGGCAGCCGAGTGTCTGGAGCCCTGTCGAACCCACCCAAAAATTTCAGGATCGGTTCATAAACAGCCGAGATTTGTTGAAAAATGTCGAATTTCTGGCTATCTTGTCTCTAAATCAAGATTCCTCAATTTTTCTGCTGGTCTTACCTGAATGTCTGTGATTCCGACAAACGCGCATTGCAATTTGAGGCTTCATCCGTAACTTGGTCAGAACGGTCAGAACCGACGAGAATCGAGGGTTTCTCAGCCAAATACCAACTTTTTTCTGAATTTTTGGTGCGGGGCAGCTGAGTGTCTGGAGCTCTGTCGAACCCACCCAAAAATTTCAGGATCGGTTCATAAACAGCCGAGATTTGTTGAAAAATGTCGAATTTCTGGCTATCTTGTCTCTAAATCAAGATTCCTCAATTTTTCTTCTGGTCTTACCTGAATGTCTGCGATTCCGACAAACGCGCATTGCAATTTGAGGTCTCATCCGTAACTTGGTCAGAACGGTCAGAACCGACGAGAATCGAGGGTTTCTCAGCCAAATACGAACTTTTTTCTGAATATTCGGAGCGGGGCAGCCGAGTGTCTGGAGCCCTGTCGAACCCACCCAAAAATTTCAGGATCGGTTGATAAACAGCCGAGATTTGTTGAAAAATGTCGAATTTCCGGCTATCTTGTCTCTAAATCAAGATTCCTTAATTTTTCTGCTGGTCTTACCTGAATGTCTGCGATTCCGACAAACGCGCATTGCAATTTGAGGTTTCATCCGTAACTTGGTCAGAACGGTCAGAACCGACGAGAATCGAGGGTTTCTCAGCTAAATACGAACTTTTTTCTGAATTTTCGGAGCGGGGCAGCCGAGTGTCCGGAGCCCTGTCGAACCCACCCAAAAATTTCAGGATCGGTTCATAAACAGCCGAGATTTGTTGAAAAATGTCGAATTTCTGGCTATCTTGTCTCTAAATCAAGATTCCTCAATTTTTCTGCTGGTCGTACCTGAATGTCTGCGATTCCGACAAACGCGCATTGCAATTTGAGGTTTCATCCGTAACTTGGTCAGAACGGTCAGAACCGACGAGAATCGAGGGTTTCTCAGCTAAATACGAACTTTTTTCTGAATTTTCGGAGCGGGGCAGCCGAGTGTCCGGAGCCCCGTCGAACCCACCCAAAAATTTCAGGATCGGTTCATTCACAGCCGAGATTTGTTGAAAAATGTCGAATTTCTGACTATCTTGTCTCCAAATCAAGATTCCTCAATTTTTCTGCTGGTCGTACCTGAATGTCTGCGATTCCGACAAACGCGCATTGCAATTTGAGGTTTCATCCGTAACTTGGTCAGAACGGTCAGAACCGACGAGAATCGAGGGTTTCTCAGCTAAATACGAACTTTTTTCTGAATTTTCGGAGCGGGGCAGCCGAGTGTCTGGAGCCCTGTCGAACCCACCCAAAAATTTCAGGATCGGTTCATAAACAGCCGAGATTTGTTGAAAAATGTCGAATTTCTGGCTATCTTGTCTCTAAATCAAGATTCCTCAATTTTTCTGCTGGTCTTACCTGAATGTCTGTGATTCCGACAAACGCGCATTGCAATTTGAGGCTTCATCCGTAACTTGGTCAGCACGGTCAGAACCGACGAGAATCGAGGGTTTCTCAGCCAAATACCAACTTTTTTCTGAATTTTTGGTGCGGGGCAGCTGAGTGTCTGGAGCTCTGTCGAACCCACCCAAAAATTTCAGGATCGGTTCATAAACAGCCGAGATTTGTTGAAAAATGTCGAATTTCTGGCTATCTTGTCTCTAAATCAAGATTCCTCAATTTTTTTTCTGGTCTTACCTGAATGTCTGCGATTCCGACAAACGCGCATTGCAATTTGAGGTCTCATCCGTAACTTGGTCAGAACGGTCAGAACCGACGAGAATCGAGGGTTCCTCAGCCAAATACGAACTTTTTTCTGAATATTCGGAGCGGGGCAGCCGAGTGTCTGGAGCCCTGTCGAACCCACCCAAAAATTTCAGGATCGGTTGATAAACAGCCGAGATTTGTTGAAAAATGTCGAATTTCCGGCTATCTTGTCTCTAAATCAAGATTCCTTAATTTTTCTGCTGGTCTTACCTGAATGTCTGCGATTCCGACAAACGCGCATTGCAATTTGAGGTTTCATCCGTAACTTGGTCAGAACGGTCAGAACCGACGAGAATGGAGGGTTTCTCAGCTAAATACGAACTTTTTTCTGAATTTTCGGAGCGGGGCAGCCGAGTGTCCGGAGCCCTGTCGAACCCACCCAAAAATTTCAGGATCGATTCATAAACAGCCGAGATTTGTTGAAAAATGTCGAATTTCTGGCTATCTTGTCTCTAAATCAAGATTCCTCAATTTTTCTGCTGGTCGTACCTGAATGTCTGCGATTCCGACAAACGCGCATTGCAATTTGAGGTTTCATCCGTAACTTGGTCAGAACGGTCAGAACCGACGAGAATCGAGGGTTTCTCAGCTAAATACGAACTTTTTTCTGAATTTTCGGAGCGGGGCAGCCGAGTGTCCGGAGCCCTGTCGAACCCACCCAAAAATTTCAGGATCGGTTCATTAACAGCCGAGATTTGTTGAAAAATGTCGAATTTCTGGCTATCTTGTCTCCAAATCAAGATTCCTCAATTTTTCTGCTGGTCGTACCTGAATGTCTGCGATTCCGACAAACGCGCATTGCAATTTGAGGTTTCATCCGTAACTTGGTCAGAACGGTCAGAACCGACGAGAATCGAGGGTTTCTCAGCTAAATACGAACTTTTTTCTGAATTTTCGGAGCGGGGCAGCCGAGTGTCTGGAGCCCTGTCGAACCCACCCAAAAATTTCAGGATCGGTTCATAAACAGCCGAGATTTGTTGAAAAATGTCGAATTTCTGGCTATCTTGTCTCTAAATCAAGATTCCTCAATTTTTCTGCTGGTCTTACCTGAATGTCTGTGATTCCGACAAACGCGCATTGCAATTTGAGGCTTCATCCGTAACTTGGTCAGAACGGTCAGAACCGACGAGAATCGAGGGTTTCTCAGCCAAATACCAACTTTTTTCTGAATTTTTGGTGCGGGGCAGCTGAGTGTCTGGAGCTCTGTCGAACCCACCCAAAAATTTCAGGATCGGTTCATAAACAGCCGAGATTTGTTGAAAAATGTCGAATTTCTGGCTATCTTGTCTCTAAATCAAGATTCCTCAATTTTTCTTCTGGTCTTACTTGAATGTCTGCGATTCCGACAAACGCGCATTGCAATTTGAGGTCTCATCCGTAACTTGGTCAGAACGGTCAGAACCGACGAGAATCGAGGGTTTCTCAGCCAAATACGAACTTTTTTCTGAATATTCGGAGCGGGGCAGCCGAGTGTCTGGAGCCCTGTCGAACCCACCCAAAAATTTCAGGATCGGTTGATAAACAGCCGAGATTTGTTGAAAAATGTCGAATTTCCGGCTATCTTGTCTCTAAATCAAGATTCCTTAATTTTTCTGCTGGTCTTACCTGAATGTCTGCGATTCCGACAAACGCGCATTGCAATTTGAGGTTTCATCCGTAACTTGGTCAGAACGGTCAGAACCGACGAGAATCGAGGGTTTCTCAGCTAAATACGAACTTTTTTCTGAATTTTCGGAGCGGGGCAGCCGAGTGTCCGGAGCCCTGTCGAACCCACCCAAAAATTTCCGGATCGGTTCATAAACAGCCGAGATTTGTTGAAAAATGTCGAATTTCTGGCTATCTTGTCTCTAGATCAAGATTCCTCAATTTTTCTGCTGGTCGTACCTGAATGTCTGCGATTCCGACAAACGCGCATTGCAATTTGAGGTTTCATCCGTAACTTGGTCAGAACGGTCAGAACCGACGAGAATCGAGGGTTTCTCAGCTAAATACGAACTTTTTTCTGAATTTTCGGAGCGGGGCAGCCGAGTGTCCGGAGCCCCGTCGAACCCACCCAAAAATTTCAGGATCGGTTCATTCACAGCCGAGATTTGTTGAAAAATGTCGAATTTCTGGCTATCTTGTCTCCAAATCAAGATTCCTCAATTTTTCTGCTGGTCGTACCTGAATGTCTGCGATTCCGACAAACGCGCATTGCAATTTGAGGTCTCATCCGTAACTTGGTCAGAACGGTCAGAACCGACGAGAATCGAGGGTTTCTCAGCCAAATACGAACTTTTTTCTGAATATTCGGAGCGGGGCAGCCGAGTGTCTGGAGCCCTGTCGAACCCACCCAAAAATTTCAGGATCGGTTGATAAACAGCCGAGATTTGTTGAAAAATGTCGAATTTCCGGCTATCTTGTCTCTAAATCAAGATTCCTTAATTTTTCTGCTGGTCTTACCTGAATGTCTGCGATTCCGACAAACGCGCATTGCAATTTGAGGTTTCATCCGTAACTTGGTCAGAACGGTCAGAACCGACGAGAATCGAGGGTTTCTCAGCCAAATACCAACTTTTTTCTGAATTTCCAGAGCGGGGCAGCCGAGTGTCTGGAGCTTCGTCGAACCCACCCAAAAATTTCAGGATCGGTTCATAAACAGCCGAGATTTGTTGAAAAATGTCGTATTTCTGGCTATCTTGTCTCTAAATCAAGATTCCTCAATTTTTCTGCTGGTCTTACCTGAATGTCTGCGATTCCGACAAACGCGCATTGCAATCTGAGGTTTCATCCGTAACTTGGTCAGAACGGTCAGAACCGACGAGAATCGAGGGTTTCTCAGCCAAATACCAACTTTTTTCTGAATTTCCAGAGCGGGGCAGCCGAGTGTCTGGAGCTTCGTCGAACCCACCCAAAAATTTCAGGATCGGTTCATAAACAGCCGAGATTTGTTGAAAAATGTCGTATTTCTGGCTATCTTGTCTCTAAATCAAGATTCCTCAATTTTTCTGCTGGTCTTACCTGAATGTCTGCGATTCCGACAAACGCGCATTGCAATCTGAGGTTTCATCCGTAACTTGGTCAGAACGGTCAGAACCGACGAGAATCGAGGGTTTCTCAGCCAAATACCAACTTTTTTCTGAATTTCCAGAGCGGGGCAGCCGAGTGTCTGGAGCTTCGTCGAACCCACCCAAAAATTTCAGGATCAGTTCATAAACAGCCGAGATTTGTTGAAAAATGTCGTATTTCTGGCTATCTTGTCTCTAAATCAAGATTCCTCAATTTTTCTGCTGGTCTTACCTGAATGTCTGCGATTCCGACAAACGCGCATTGCAATCTGAGGTTTCATCCGTAACTTGGTCAGAACGGTCAGAACCGACGAGAATCGAGGGTTTCTCAGCCAAAAACCAACTTTTTTCTGAATTTCCAGAGCGGGGCAGCCGAGTGTCTGGAGCCCTGTCGAACCCACCCAAAAATTTCGTGATCGGTTCATAAACAGCCGAGATTTGTTGAAAAATGTCGAATTTCTGGCTATCTTGTCTCTAAATCAAGATTCCTCAATTTTTCTGCTGGTCGTACCTGAATGTCTGCGATTCCGACAAACGCGCATTGCAATTTGAGGTTTCATCCGTAACTTGGTCAGAACGGTCAGAACCGACGAGAATCGAGGGTTTTTCAGCTAAATACGAACTTTTTTCTGAATTTTCGGAGCGGGGCAGCCGAGTGTCCGGAGCCCTGTCGAACCCACCCAAAAATTTCAGGATCGGTTCATAAACAGCCGAGATTTGTTGAAAAATGTCGAATTTCTGGCTATCTTGTCTCTAAATCAAGATTCCTCAATTTTTCTTCTGGTCTTACCTGAATGTCTGCGATTCCGACAAACGCGCATTGCAATTTGAGGTCTCATCCGTAACTTGGTCAGAACGGTCAGAACCGACGAGAATCGAGGGTTTCTCAGCCAAATACGAACTTTTTTCTGAATATTCGGAGCGGGGCAGCCGAGTGTCTGGAGCCCTGTCGAACCCACCCAAAAATTTCAGGATCGGTTGATAAACAGCCGAGATTTGTTGAAAAATGTCGAATTTCCGGCTATCTTGTCTCTAAATCAAGATTCCTTAATTTTTCTGCTGGTCTTACCTGAATGTCTGCGATTCCGACAAACGCGCATTGCAATTTGAGGTTTCATCCGTAACTTGGTCAGAACGGTCAGAACCGACGAGAATCGAGGGTTTCTCAGCCAAATACCAACTTTTTTCTGAATTTCCAGAGCGGGGCATCCGAGTGTCTGGAGCTTCGTCGAACCCACCCAAAAATTTCAGGATCGGTTCATAAACAGCCGAGATTTGTTGAAAAATGTCGTATTTCTGGCTATCTTGTCTCTAAATCAAGATTCCTCAATTTTTCTGCTGGTCTTACCTGAATGTCTGCGATTCCGACAAACGCGCATTGCAATCTGAGGTTTCATCCGTAACTTGGTCAGAACGGTCAGAACCGACGAGAATCGAGGGTTTCTCAGCCAAATACCAACTTTTTTCTGAATTTCCAGAGCGGGGCAGCCGAGTGTCTGGAGCTTCGTCGAACCCACCCAAAAATTTCAGGATCGGTTCATAAACAGCCGAGATTTGTTGAAAAATGTCGTATTTCTGGCTATCTTGTCTCTAAATCAAGATTCCTCAATTTTTCTGCTGGTCTTACCTGAATGTCTGCGATTCCGACAAACGCGCATTGCAATCTGAGGTTTCATCCGTAACTCGGTCAGAACGGTCAGAACCGACGAGAATCGAGGGTTTCTCAGCCAAAAACCAACTTTTTTCTGAATTTCCAGAGCGGGGCAGCCGAGTGTCTGGAGCCCTGTCGAACCCACCCAAAAATTTCGTGATCGGTTCATAAACAGCCGAGATTTGTTGAAAAATGTCGGATTTCTGGCTATCTTGTCTCTAAATCAAGATTCCTCAATTTTTCTGCTGGTCGTACCTGAATGTCTGTGATTCCGACAAACGCGCATTGCAATTTGAGGCTTCATCCGTAACTTGGTCAGCACGGTCAGAACCGACGAGAATCGAGGGTTTCTCAGCCAAATACCAACTTTTCTCTGAATTTTTGGTGCGGGGCAGCTGAGTGTCTGGAGCTCTGTCGAACCCACCCAAAAATTTCAGGATCGGTTCATAAACAGCCGAGATTTGTTGAAAAATGTCGAATTTCTGGCTATCTTGTCTCTAAATCAAGATTCCTCAATTTTTTTTCTGGTCTTACCTGAATGTCTGCGATTCCGACAAACGCGCATTGCAATTTGAGGTCTCATCCGTAACTTGGTCAGAACGGTCAGAACCGACGAGAATCGAGGGTTCCTCAGCCAAATACGAACTTTTTTCTGAATATTCGGAGCGGGGCAGCCGAGTGTCTGGAGCCCTGTCGAACCCACCCAAAAATTTCAGGATCGGTTGATAAACAGCCGAGATTTGTTGAAAAATGTCGAATTTCCGGCTATCTTGTCTCTAAATCAAGATTCCTTAATTTTTCTGCTGGTCTTACCTGAATGTCTGCGATTCCGACAAACGCGCATTGCAATTTGAGGTTTCATCCGTAACTTGGTCAGAACGGTCAGAACCGACGAGAATCGAGGGTTTCTCAGCTAAATACGAACTTTTTTCTGAATTTTCGGAGCGGGGCAGCCGAGTGTCCGGAGCCCTGTCGAACCCACCCAAAAATTTCCGGATCGGTTCATAAACAGCCGAGATTTGTTGAAAAATGTCGAATTTCTGGCTATCTTGTCTCTAGATCAAGATTCCTCAATTTTTCTGCTGGTCGTACCTGAATGTCTGCGATTCCGACAAACGCGCATTGCAATTTGAGGTTTCATCCGTAACTTGGTCAGAACGGTCAGAACCGACGAGAATCGAGGGTTTCTCAGCTAAATACGAACTTTTTTCTGAATTTTCGGAGCGGGGCAGCCGAGTGTCCGGAGCCCCGTCGAACCCACCCAAAAATTTCAGGATCGGTTCATTCACAGCCGAGATTTGTTGAAAAATGTCGAATTTCTGGCTATCTTGTCTCCAAATCAAGATTCCTCAATTTTTCTGCTGGTCGTACCTGAATGTCTGCGATTCCGACAAACGCGCATTGCAATTTGAGGTCTCATCCGTAACTTGGTCAGAACGGTCAGAACCGACGAGAATCGAGGGTTTCTCAGCCAAATACGAACTTTTTTCTGAATATTCGGAGCGGGGCAGCCGAGTGTCTGGAGCCCTGTCGAACCCACCCAAAAATTTCAGGATCGGTTGATAAACAGCCGAGATTTGTTGAAAAATGTCGAATTTCCGGCTATCTTGTCTCTAAATCAAGATTCCTTAATTTTTCCGCTGGTCTTACCTGAATGTCTGCGATTCCGACAAACGCGCATTGCAATTTGAGGTTTCATCCGTAACTTGGTCAGAACGGTCAGAACCGACGAGAATCGAGGGTTTCTCAGCTAAATACAAACTTTTTTCTGAATTTTCGGAGCGGGGCAGCCGAGTGTCCGGAGCCCTGTCGAACCCACCCAAAAATTTCAGGATCGGTTCATAAACAGCCGAGATTTGTTGAAAAATGTCGAATTTCTGGCTATCTTGTCTCTAAATCAAGATTCCTCAATTTTTCTGCTGGTCGTACCTGAATGTCTGCGATTCCGACAAACGCGCATTGCAATTTGAGGTTTCATCCGTAACTTGGTCAGAACGGTCAGAACCGACGAGAATCGAGGGTTTCTCAGCTAAATACGAACTTTTTTCTGAATTTTCGGAGCGGGGCAGCCGAGTGTCCGGAGCCCTGTCGAACCCACCCAAAAATTTCAGGATCGGTTCATTCACAGCCGAGATTTGTTGAAAAATGTCGAATTTCTGGCTATCTTGTCTCCAAATCAAGATTCCTCAATTTTTCTGCTGGTCGTACCTGAATGTCTGCGATTCCGACAAACGCGCATTGCAATTTGAGGTTTCATCCGTAACTTGGTCAGAACGGTCAGAACCGACGAGAATCGAGGGTTTCTCAGCTAAATACGAACTTTTTTCTGAATTTTCGGAGCGGGGCAGCCGAGTGTCTGGAGCCCTGTCGAACCCACCCAAAAATTTCAGGATCGGTTCATAAACAGCCGAGATTTGTTGAAAAATGTCGAATTTCTGGCTATCTTGTCTCTAAATCAAGATTCCTCAATTTTTCTGCTGGTCTTACCTGAATGTCTGTGATTCCGACAAACGCGCATTGCAATTTGAGGCTTCATCCGTAACTTGGTCAGCACGGTCAGAACCGACGAGAATCGAGGGTTTCTCAGCCAAATACCAACTTTTTTCTGAATTTTTGGTGCGGGGCAGCTGAGTGTCTGGAGCTCTGTCGAACCCACCCAAAAATTTCAGGATCGGTTCATAAACAGCCGAGATTTGTTGAAAAATGTCGAATTTCTGGCTATCTTGTCTCTAAATCAAGATTCCTCAATTTTTTTTCTGGTCTTACCTGAATGTCTGCGATTCCGACAAACGCGCATTGCAATTTGAGGTCTCATCCGTAACTTGGTCAGAACGGTCAGAACCGACGAGAATCGAGGGTTCCTCAGCCAAATACGAACTTTTTTCTGAATATTCGGAGCGGGGCAGCCGAGTGTCTGGAGCCCTGTCGAACCCACCCAAAAATTTCAGGATCGGTTGATAAACAGCCGAGATTTGTTGAAAAATGTCGAATTTCCGGCTATCTTGTCTCTAAATCAAGATTCCTTAATTTTTCTGCTGGTCTTACCTGAATGTCTGCGATTCCGACAAACGCGCATTGCAATTTGAGGTTTCATCCGTAACTTGGTCAGAACGGTCAGAACCGACGAGAATCGAGGGTTTCTCAGCTAAATACGAACTTTTTTCTGAATTTTCGGAGCGGGGCAGCCGAGTGTCCGGAGCCCTGTCGAACCCACCCAAAAATTTCAGGATCGGTTCATAAACAGCCGAGATTTGTTGAAAAATGTCGAATTTCTGGCTATCTTGTCTCTAAATCAAGATTCCTCAATTTTTCTGCTGGTCGTACCTGAATGTCTGCGATTCCGACAAACGCGCATTGCAATTTGAGGTTTCATCCGTAACTTGGTCAGAACGGTCAGAACCGACGAGAATCGAGGGTTTCTCAGCTAAATACGAACTTTTTTCTGAATTTTCGGAGCGGGGCAGCCGAGTGTCCGGAGCCCTGTCGAACCCACCCAAAAATTTCAGGATCGGTTCATTAACAGCCGAGATTTGTTGAAAAATGTCGAATTTCTGGCTATCTTGTCTCCAAATCAAGATTCCTCAATTTTTCTGCTGGTCGTACCTGAATGTCTGCGATTCCGACAAACGCGCATTGCAATTTGAGGTTTCATCCGTAACTTGGTCAGAACGGTCAGAACCGACGAGAATCGAGGGTTTCTCAGCTAAATACGAACTTTTTTCTGAATTTTCGGAGCGGGGCAGCCGAGTGTCCGGAGCCCTGTCGAACCCACCCAAAAATTTCAGGATCGGTTCATAAACAGCCGAGATTTGTTGAAAAATGTCGAATTTCTGGCTATCTTGTCTCTAAATCAAGATTCCTCAATTTTTCTTCTGGTCTTACCTGAATGTCTGCGATTCCGACAAACGCGCATTGCAATTTGAGGTCTCATCCGTAACTTGGTCAGAACGGTCAGAACCGACGAGAATCGAGGGTTTCTCAGCCAAATACCAACTTTTTTCTGAATTTCCAGAGCGGGGCAGCCGAGTGTCTGGAGCTTCGTCGAACCCACCCAAAAATTTCAGGATCGGTTCATAAACAGCCGAGATTTGTTGAAAAATGTCGTATTTCTGGCTATCTTGTCTCTAAATCAAGATTCCTCAATTTTTCTGCTGGTCTTACCTGAATGTCTGCGATTCCGACAAACGCGCATTGCAATCTGAGGTTTCATCCGTAACTTGGTCAGAACGGTCAGAACCGACGAGAATCGAGGGTTTCTCAGCCAAATACCAACTTTTTTCTGAATTTCCAGAGCGGGGCAGCCGAGTGTCTGGAGCTTCGTCGAACCCACCCAAAAATTTCAGGATCGGTTCATAAACAGCCGAGATTTGTTGAAAAATGTCGTATTTCTGGCTATCTTGTCTCTAAATCAAGATTCCTCAATTTTTCTGCTGGTCTTACCTGAATGTCTGCGATTCCGACAAACGCGCATTGCAATCTGAGGTTTCATCCGTAACTTGGTCAGAACGGTCAGAACCGACGAGAATCGAGGGTTTCTCAGCCAAATACCAACTTTTTTCTGAATTTCCGGAGCGGGGCAGCCGAGTGTCTGGAGCTTCGTCGAACCCACCCAAAAATTTCAGGATCGGGTCATAAACAGCCGAGATTTGTTGAAAAATGTCGTATTTCTGGCTATCTTGTCTCTAAATCAAGATTCCTCAATTTTTCTGCTGGTCTTACCTGAATGTCTGCGATTCCGACAAACGCGCATTGCAATCTGAGGTTTCATCCGTAACTTGGTCAGAACGGTCAGAACCGACGAGAATCGAGGGTTTCTCAGCCAAATACCGACTTTTTTCTGAATTTCCAGAGCGGGGCAGCCGAGTGTCTGGAGCCCTGTCGAACCCACCCAAAAATTTCGTGATTGGTTCATAAACAGCCGAGATTTGTTGAAAAATGTCGAATTTCTGGCTATCTTGTCTCTAAATCAAGATTCCTCAATTTTTCTGCTGGTCGTACCTGAATGTCTGCGATTCCGACAAACGCGCATTGCAATTTGAGGTTTCATCCGTAACTGGGTCAGGACGGTCAGAACCGACGAGAATCGAGGGTTTCTCAGCTAAATACGAACTTTTTTCTGAATTTTCGGAGCGGGGCAGCCGAGTGTCCGGAGCCCTGTCGAACCCACCCAAAAATTTCAGGATCGGTTCATGAACAGCCGAGATTTGTTGAAAAATGTCGAATTTCTGGCTATCTTGTCTCTAAATCAAGATTCCTCAATTTTTTTTCTGGTCTTACCTGAATGTCTGCGATTCCGACAAACGCGCATTGCAATTTGAGGTCTCATCCGTAACTTGGTCAGAACGGTCAGAACCGACGAGAATCGAGGGTTTCTCAGCCAAATACGAACTTTTTTCTGAATATTCGGAGCGGGGCAGCCGAGTGTCTGGAGCCCCGTCGAACCCACCCAAAAATTTCAGGATCGGTTGATAAACAGCCGAGATTTGTTGAAAAATGTCGAATTTCCGGCTATCTTGTCTCTAAATCAAGATTCCTTAATTTTTCTGCTGGTCTTACCTGAATGTCTGCGATTCCGACAAACGCGCATTGCAATTTGAGGTTTCATCCGTAACTTGGTCAGAACGGTCAGAACCGACGAGAATCGAGGGTTTCTCAGCTAAATACGAACTTTTTTCTGAATTTTCGGAGCGGGGCAGCCGAGTGTCCGGAGCCCTGTCGAACCCACCCAAAAATTTCAGGATCGGTTCATAAACAGCCGAGATTTGTTGAAAAATGTCGAATTTCTGGCTATCTTGTCTCTAAATCAAGATTCCTCAATTTTTCTGCTGGTCGTACCTGAATGTCTGCGATTCCGACAAACGCGCATTGCAATTTGAGGTTTCATCCGTAACTTGGTCAGAACGGTCAGAACCGACGAGAATCGAGGGTTTCTCAGCTAAATACGAACTTTTTTCTGAATTTTCGGAGCGGGGCAGCCGAGTGTCTGGAGCCCTGTCGAACCCACCCAAAAATTTCAGGATCGGTTCATAAACAGCCGAGATTTGTTGAAAAATGTCGAATTTCTGGCTATCTTGTCTCTAAATCAAGATTCCTCAATTTTTCTGCTGGTCTTACCTGAATGTCTGTGATTCCGACAAACGCGCATTGCAATTTGAGGCTTCATCCGTAACTTGGTCAGAACGGTCAGAACCGACGAGAATCGAGGGTTTCTCAGCCAAATACCAACTTTTTTCTGAATTTTTGGTGCGGGGCAGCTGAGTGTCTGGAGCTCTGTCGAACCCACCCAAAAATTTCAGGATCGGTTCATAAACAGCCGAGATTTGTTGAAAAATGTCGAATTTCTGGCTATCTTGTCTCTAAATCAAGATTCCTCAATTTTTCTTCTGGTCTTACCTGAATGTCTGCGATTCCGACAAACGCGCATTGCAATTTGAGGTCTCATCCGTAACTTGGTCAGAACGGTCAGAACCGACGAGAATCGAGGGTTTCTCAGCCAAATACGAACTTTTTTCTGAATATTCGGAGCGGGGCAGCCGAGTGTCTGGAGCCCTGTCGAACCCACCCAAAAATTTCAGGATCGGTTGATAAACAGCCGAGATTTGTTGAAAAATGTCGAATTTCCGGCTATCTTGTCTCTAAATCAAGATTCCTTAATTTTTCTGCTGGTCTTACCTGAATGTCTGCGATTCCGACAAACGCGCATTGCATTTTGAGGTTTCATCCGTAACTTGGTCAGAACGGTCAGAACCGACGAGAATCGAGGGTTTCTCAGCTAAATACGAACTTTTTTCTGAATTTTCGGAGCGGGGCAGCCGAGTGTCCGGTGCCCTGTCAAACCCACCCAAAAATTTCAGGATCGGTTCATTAACAGCCGAGATTTGTTGAAAAATGTCGAATTTCTGGCTATCTTGTCTCCAAATCAAGATTCCTCAATTTTTCTGCTGGTCGTACCTGAATGTCTGCGATTCCGACAAACGCGCATTGCAATTTGAGGTTTCATCCGTAACTTGGTCAGAACGGTCAGAACCGACGAGAATCGAGGGTTCCTCAGCTAAATACGAACTTTTTTCTGAATTTTCGGAGCGGGGCAGCCGAGTGTCTGGAGCCCTGTCGAACCCACCCAAAAATTTCAGGATCGGTTCATAAACAGCCGAGATTTGTTGAAAAATGTCGAATTTCTGGCTATCTTGTCTCTGAATCAAGATTCCTCAATTTTTCTGCTGGTCTTACCTGAATGTCTGTGATTCCGACAAACGCGCATTGCAATTTGAGGCTTCATCCGTAACTTGGTCAGAACGGTCAGAACCGACGAGAATCGAGGGTTTCTCAGCCAAATACCAACTTTTTTCTGAATTTTTGGTGCGGGGCAGCTGAGTGTCTGGAGCTCTGTCGAACCCACCCAAAAATTTCAGGATCGGTTCTTAAACAGCCGAGATTTGTTGAAAAATGTCGAATTTCTGGCTATCTTGTCTCTAAATCAAGATTCCTCAATTTTTCTGCTGGTCTTACCTGAATGTCTGCAATTCCGACAAACGCGCATTGCAATTTGAGGTCTCATCCGTAACTTGGTCAGAACGGTCAGAACCGACGAGAATCGAGGGTTTCTCAGCCAAATACCAACTTTTTTCTGAATTTTTGGTGCGGGGCAGCTGAGTGTCTGGAGCTTCGTCGAACCCACCCAAAAATTTCAGGATCGGTTCATAAACAGCCGAGATTTGTTGAAAAATGTCGTATTTCTGGCTATCTTGTCTCTAAATCAAGATTCCTCAATTTTTCTGCTGGTCTTACCTGAATGTCTGCGATTCCGACAAACGCGCATTGCAATCTGAGGTTTCATCCGTAACTTGGTCAGAACGGTCAGAACCGACGAGAATCGAGGGTTTCTCAGCCAAATACCAACTTTTTTCTGAATTTCCAGAGCGGGGCAGCCGAGTGTCTGGAGCCCTGTCGAACCCACCCAAAAATTTCGTGATCGGTTCATAAACAGCCGAAATTTGTTGAAAAATGTCGAATTTCTGGCTATCTTGTCTCTAAATCAAGATTCCTCAATTTTTCTGCTGGTCGTACCTGAATGTCTGCGATTCCGACAAACGCGCATTGCAATTTGAGGTTTCATCCGTAACTTGGTCAGAACGGTCAGAACCGACGAGAATCGAGGGTTTCTCAGCTAAATACGAACTTTTTTCTGAATTTTCGGAGCGGGGCAGCCGAGTGTCCGGAGCCCTGTCGAACCCACCCAAAAATTTCAGGATCGGTTCATAAACAGCCGAGATTTGTTGAAAAATGTCGAATTTCTGGCTATCTTGTCTCTAAATCAAGATTCCTCAATTTTTCTTCTGGTCTTACCTGAATGTCTGCGATTCCGACAAACGCGCATTGCAATTGGAGGTCTCATCCGTAACTTGGTCAGAACGGTCAGAACCGACGAGAATCGAGGGTTTCTCAGCCAAATACGAACTTTTTTCTGAATATTCGAAGCGCGGCAGCCGAGTGTCTGGAGCCCTGTCGAACCCACCCAAAAATTTCAGGATCGGTTGATAAACAGCCGAGATTTGTTGAAAAATGTTGAATTTCCGGCTATCTTGTCTCTAAATCAAGATTCCTTAATTTTTCTGCTGGTCTTACCTGAATGTCTGCGATTCCGACAAACGCGCATTGCAATTTGAGGTTTCATCCGTAACTTGGTCAGAACGGTCAGAACCGACGAGAATCGAGGGTTTCTCAGCTAAATACGAACTTTTTTCTGAATTTTCGGAGCGGGGCAGCCGAGTGTCCGGAGCCCTGTCGAACCCACCCAAAAATTTCAGGATCGGTTCATAAACAGCCAAGATTTGTTGAAAAATGTCGAATTTCTGGCTATCTTGTCTCTAAATCAAGATTCCTCAATTTTTCTTCTGGTCTTACCTGAATGTCTGCGATTCCGACAAACGCGCATTGCAATCTGAGGTCTCATCCGTAACTTGGTCAGAACGGTCAGAACCGACGAGAATCGAGGGTTTCTCAGCCAAATACGAACTTTTTTCTGAATTTTCGGAGCGGGGCAGCCGAGTGTCCGGAGCCCTGTCGAACCCACCCAAAAATTTCAGGATCGGTTCATAAACAGCCGAGATTTGTTGAAAAATGTCGAATTTCTGGCTATCTTGTCTCTAAATCAAGATTCCTCAATTTTTCTTCTGGTCTTACCTGAATGTCTGCGATTCCGAAAAACGCGCATTGCAATTTGAGGTCTCATCCGTAACTTGGTCAAAACGGTCAGAACCGACGAGAATCGAGGGTTTCTCAGCCAAATACGAACTTTTTTCTGAATTTTCGGAGCGGGGCATCCGAGTGTCTGGAGCCCTGTCGAACCCACCCAAAAATTTCAGGATCGGTTCATTAACGACCGAGATTTGTTGAAAAATGTCGAATTTCTGGCTATCTTGTCTCTAAATCAAGATTCCTCAATTTTTCTGCTGGTCGTACCTGAATGTCTGCGATTCCGACAAACGCGCATTGCAATTTGAGGTTTCATCCGTAACTTGGTCAGAACGGTCAGAACCGACGAGAATCGAGGGTTTCTCAGCTAAATACGAACTTTTTTCTGAATTTTCGGAGCGGGGCAGCCGAGTGTCTGGAGCCCTGTCGAACCCGCCCAAAAATTCCAGGATCGGTTCATAAACAGCCGAGATTTGTTGAAAAATGTCGAATTTCTGGCTATCTTGTCTCTAAATCAAGATTCCTCAATTTTTCTGCTGGTCTTACCTGAATGTCTGTGATTCCGACAAACGCGCATTGCAATTTGAGGCTTCATCCGTAACTTGGTCAGAACGGTCAGAACCGACGAGAATCGAGGGTTTCTCAGCCAAATACCAACTTTTTTCTGAATTTTTGGTGCGGGGCAGCTGAGTGTCTGGAGCTCTGTCGAACCCACCCAAAAATTTCAGGATCGGTTCATAAACAGCCGAGATTTGTTGAAAAATGTCGAATTTCTGGCTATCTTGTCTCTAAATCAAGATTCCTCAATTTTTCTGCTGGTCTTACCTGAATGTCTGCGATTCCGACAAACGTGCATTGCAATTTGAGGTCTCATCCGTAACTTGGTCAGAACGGTCAGAACCGACGAGAATCGAGGGTTTCTCAGCCAAATACCAACTTTTTTCTGAATTCTTGGTGCGGGGCAGCTGAGTGTCTGGAGCTTCGTCGAACCCACCCAAAAATTTCAGGATCGGTTCATAAACAGCCGAGATTTGTTGAAAAATGTCGTATTTCTGGCTATCTTGTCTCTAAATGAAGATTCCTCAATTTTTCTGCTGGTCTTACCTGAATGTCTGCGATTCCGACAAACGCGCATTGCAATCTGAGGTTTCATCCGTAACTTGGTCAGAACGGTCAGAACCGACGAGAATCGAGGGTTTCTCAGCCAAATACCAACTTTTTTCTGAATTTCCAGAGCGGGGCAGCCGAGTGTCTGAAGCCCTGTCGAACCCACCCAAAAATTTCGTGATCGGTTCATAAACAGCCGAGATTTG
Organism: Diprion similis; assembly: GCF_021155765.1. Taxonomy (NCBI): domain Eukaryota; kingdom Metazoa; phylum Arthropoda; class Insecta; order Hymenoptera; family Diprionidae; genus Diprion; species Diprion similis. The sequence continues at coordinate 10,118,850 of NC_060117.1, forward strand.
TTGAAAAATGTCGAATTTCTGGCTATCTTGTCTCCGAATTAGGATTCCTCAATTTTTCTGCTGGTCGTACCTGAATGTCTGCGATTCCGACAAACGCGCATTGCAATTTGAGGTTTCATCCGTAACTTGGTCAGAACGGTCAGAACCGACGAGAATCGAGGGTTTCTCAGCTAAATACGAACTTTTTTCTGAATTTTCGGAGCGGGGCAGCCGAGTGTCCGGAGCCCTGTCGAACCCACCCAAAAATTTCAGGATCGGTTCATAAACAGCCGAGATTTGTTGAAAAATGTCGAATTTCTGGCTATCTTGTCTCTAAATCAAGATTCCTCAATTTTTCTTCTGGTCTTACCTGAATGTCTGCGATTCCGACAAACGCGCATTGCAATTGGAGGTCTCATCCGTAACTTGGTCAGAACGGTCAGAACCGACGAGAATCGAGGGTTTCTCAGCCAAATACGAACTTTTTTCTGAATATTCGAAGCGCGGCAGCCGAGTGTCTGGAGCCCTGTCGAACCCACCCAAAAATTTCAGGATCGGTTGATAAACAGCCGAGATTTGTTGAAAAATGTTGAATTTCCGGCTATCTTGTCTCTAAATCAAGATTCCTTAATTTTTCTGCTGGTCTTACCTGAATGTCTGCGATTCCGACAAACGCGCATTGCAATTTGAGGTTTCATCCGTAACTTGGTCAGAACGGTCAGAACCGACGAGAATCGAGGGTTTCTCAGCTAAATACGAACTTTTTTCTGAATTTTCGGAGCGGGGCAGCCGAGTGTCCGGAGCCCTGTCGAACCCACCCAAAAATTTCAGGATCGGTTCATAAACAGCCAAGATTTGTTGAAAAATGTCGAATTTCTGGCTATCTTGTCTCTAAATCAAGATTCCTCAATTTTTCTTCTGGTCTTACCTGAATGTCTGCGATTCCGACAAACGCGCATTGCAATCTGAGGTCTCATACGTAACTTGGTCAGAACGGTCAGAACCGACGAGAATCGAGGGTTTCTCAGCCAAATACGAACTTTTTTCTGAATTTTCGGAGCGGGGCAGCCGAGTGTCCGGAGCCCTGTCGAACCCACCCAAAAATTTCAGGATCGGTTCATAAACAGCCGAGATTTGTTGAAAAATGTCGAATTTCTGGCTATCTTGTCTCTAAATCAAGATTCCTCAATTTTTCTTCTGGTCTTACCTGAATGTCTGCGATTCCGAAAAACGCGCATTGCAATTTGAGGTCTCATCCGTAACTTGGTCAAAACGGTCAGAACCGACGAGAATCGAGGGTTTCTCAGCCAAATACGAACTTTTTTCTGAATTTTCGGAGCGGGGCATCCGAGTGTCTGGAGCCCTGTCGAACCCACCCAAAAATTTCAGGATCGGTTCATTAACGACCGAGATTTGTTGAAAAATGTCGAATTTCTGGCTATCTTGTCTCTAAATCAAGATTCCTCAATTTTTCTGCTGGTCGTACCTGAATGTCTGCGATTCCGACAAACGCGCATTGCAATTTGAGGTTTCATCCGTAACTTGGTCAGAACGGTCAGAACCGACGAGAATCGAGGGTTTCTCAGCTAAATACGAACTTTTTTCTGAATTTTCGGAGCGGGGCAGCCGAGTGTCTGGAGCCCTGTCGAACCCGCCCAAAAATTCCAGGATCGGTTCATAAACAGCCGAGATTTGTTGAAAAATGTCGAATTTCTGGCTATCTTGTCTCTAAATCAAGATTCCTCAATTTTTCTGCTGGTCTTACCTGAATGTCTGTGATTCCGACAAACGCGCATTGCAATTTGAGGCTTCATCCGTAACTTGGTCAGAACGGTCAGAACCGACGAGAATCGAGGGTTTCTCAGCCAAATACCAACTTTTTTCTGAATTTTTGGTGCGGGGCAGCTGAGTGTCTGGAGCTCTGTCGAACCCACCCAAAAATTTCAGGATCGGTTCATAAACAGCCGAGATTTGTTGGAAAATGTCGAATTTCTGGCTATCTTGTCTCTAAATCAAGATTCCTCAATTTTTCTGCTGGTCTTACCTGAATGTCTGCGATTCCGACAAACGTGCATTGCAATTTGAGGTCTCATCCGTAACTTGGTCAGAACGGTCAGAACCGACGAGAATCGAGGGTTTCTCAGCCAAATACCAACTTTTTTCTGAATTCTTGGTGCGGGGCAGCTGAGTGTCTGGAGCTTCGTCGAACCCACCCAAAAATTTCAGGATCGGTTCATAAACAGCCGAGATTTGTTGAAAAATGTCGTATTTCTGGCTATCTTGTCTCTAAATCAAGATTCCTCAATTTTTCTGCTGGTCTTACCTGAATGTCTGCGATTCCGACAAACGCGCATTGCAATCTGAGGTTTCATCCGTAACTTGGTCAGAACGGTCAGAACCGACGAGAATCGAGGGTTTCTCAGCCAAATACCAACTTTTTTCTGAATTTCCAGAGCGGGGCAGCCGAGTGTCTGAAGCCCTGTCGAACCCACCCAAAAATTTCGTGATCGGTTCATAAACAGCCGAGATTTGTTGAAAAATGTCGAATTTCTGGCTATCTTGTCTCCGAATTAGGATTCCTCAATTTTTCTGCTGGTCGTACCTGAATGTCTGCGATTCCGACAAACGCGCATTGCAATTTGAGGTTTCATCCGTAACTTGGTCAGAACGGTCAGAACCGACGAGAATCGAGGGTTTCTCAGCTAAATACGAACTTTTTTCTGAATTTTCGGAGCGGGGCAGCCGAGTGTCCGGAGCCCTGTCGAACCCACCCAAAAATTTCAGGATCGGTTCATAAACAGCCGAGATTTGTTGAAAAATGTCGAATTTCTGGCTATCTTGTCTCTAAATCAAGATTCCTCAATTTTTCTGCTGGTCTTACCTGAATGTCTGCGATTCCGACAAACGTGCATTGCAATTTGAGGTCTCATCCGTAACTTGGTCAGAACGGTCAGAACCGACGAGAATCGAGGGTTTCTCAGCCAAATACGAACTTTTTTCTGGATATTCGGAGCGGGGCAGCCGAGTGTCTGGAGCCCTGTCGAACCCACCCAAAAATTTCAGGATCGGTTGATAAACAGCCGAGATTTGTTGAAAAATGTCGAATTTCCGGCTATCTTGTCTCTAAATCAAGATTCCTTAATTTTTCTGCTGGTCTTACCTGAATGTCTGCGATTCCGACAAACGCGCATTGCAATTTGAGGTTTCATCCGTAACTTGGTCAGAACGGTCAGAACCGACGAGAATCGAGGGTTTCTCAGCTAAATACGAACTTTTTTCTGAATTTTCGGAGCGGGGCAGCCGAGTGTCTGGAGCCCTGTCGAACCCACCCAAAAATTTCAGGATCGGTTCATAAACAGCCGAGATTTGTTGAAAAATGTCGAATTTCTGGCTATCTTGTCTCTAAATCAAGATTCCTCAATTTTTCTGCTGGTCTTACCTGAATGTCTGCGATTCCGACAAACGTGCATTGCAATTTGAGGTCTCATCCGTAACTTGGTCAGAACGGTCAGAACCGACGAGAATCGAGGGTTTCTCAGCCAAATACCAACTTTTTTCTGAATTCTTGGTGCGGGGCAGCTGAGTGTCTTGAGCTTCGTCGAACCCACCCAAAAATTTCAGGATCGGTTCATAAACAGCCGAGATTTGTTGAAAAATGTCGTATTTCTGGCTATCTTGTCTCTAAATCAAGATTCCTCAATTTTTCTGCTGGTCTTACCTGAATGTCTGCGATTCCGACAAACGCGCATTGCAATCTGAGGTTCCATCCGTAACTTGGTCAGAACGGTCAGAACCGACGAGAATCGAGGGTTTCTCCGCCAAATACCAACTTTTTTCTGAATTTCCAGAGCGGGGCAGCCGAGTGTCTGAAGCCCTGTCGAACCCACCCAAAAATTTCGTGATCGGTTCATAAACAGCCGAGATTTGTTGAAAAATGTCGAATTTCTGGCTATCTTGTCTCCAAATTAAGATTCCTCAATTTTTCTGCTGGTCGTACCTGAATGTCTGCGATTCCGACAAACGCGCATTGCAATTTGAGGTTTCATCCGTAACTTGGTCAGAACGGTCAGAACCGACGAGAATCGAGGGTTTCTCAGCTAAATACGAACTTTTTTCTGAATTTTCGGAGCGGGGCAGCCGAGTGTCCGGAGCCCTGTCGAACCCACCCAAAAATTTCAGGATCGGTTCATAAACAGCCGAGATTTGTTGAAAAATGTCGAATTTCTGGCTATCTTGTCTCTAAATCAAGATTCCTCAATTTTTCTTCTGGTCTTACCTGAATGTCTGCGATTCCGACAAACGCGCATTGCAATTTGAGGTCTCATCCGTAACTTGGTCAGAACGGTCAGAACCGACGAGAATCCAGGGTTTCTCAGCCAAAGACGAACTTTTTTCTGGATATTCGGAGCGGGGCAGCCGAGTGTCTGGAGCCCTGTCGAACCCACCCAAAAATTTCAGGATCGGTTGATAAACAGCCGAGATTTGTTGAAAAATGTCGAATTCCCGGCTATCTTGTCTCTAAATCAAGATTCCCTAATTTTTCTGCTGGTCTTACCTGAATGTCTGCGATTCCGACAAACGCGCATTGCAATTTGAGGTCTCATCCGTAACTTGGTCAGAACGGTCAGAACCGACGAGAATCGAGGGTTTCTCAGCCAAATACCAACTTTTTTCTGAATTTTTGGTGCGGGGCAGCTGAGTGTCTGGAGCTTCGTCGAACCCACCCAAAAATTTCAGGATCGGTTCATAAACAGCCGAGATTTGTTGAAAAATGTCGTATTTCTGGCTATCTTGTCTCTAAATCAAGATTCCTCAATTTTTCTGCTGGTCTTACCTGAATGTCTGCGATTCCGACAAACGCGCATTGCAATCTGAGGTTTCATCCGTAACTTGGTCAGAACGGTCAGAACCGACGAGAATCGAGGGTTTCTCAGCCAAATACCAACTTTTTTCTGAATTTACAGAGCGGGGCAGCCGAGTGTCTGGAGCCCTGTCGAACCCACCCAAAAATTTCGTGATCGGTTCATAAACAGCCGAAATTTGTTGAAAAATGTCGAATTTCTGGCTATCTTGTCTCTAAATCAAGATTCCTCAATTTTTCTGCTGGTCGTACCTGAATGTCTGCGATTCCGACAAACGCGCATTGCAATTTGAGGTTTCATCCGTAACTTGGTCAGAACGGTCAGAACCGACGAGAATCGAGGGTTTCTCAGCTAAATACGAACTTTTTTCTGAATTTTCGGAGCGGGGCAGCCGAGTGTCCGGAGCCCTGTCGAACCCACCCAAAAATTTCAGGATCGGTTCATAAACAGCCGAGATTTGTTGAAAAATGTCGAATTTCTGGCTATCTTGTCTCTAAATCAAGATTCCTCAATTTTTCTTCTGGTCTTACCTGAATGTCTGCGATTCCGACAAACGCGCATTGCAATTGGAGGTCTCATCCGTAACTTGGTCAGAACGGTCAGAACCGACGAGAATCGAGGGTTTCTCAGCCAAATACGAACTTTTTTCTGAATATTCGAAGCGCGGCAGCCGAGTGTCTGGAGCCCTGTCGAACCCACCCAAAAATTTCAGGATCGGTTGATAAACAGCCGAGATTTGTTGAAAAATGTTGAATTTCCGGCTATCTTGTCTCTAAATCAAGATTCCTTAATTTTTCTGCTGGTCTTACCTGAATGTCTGCGATTCCGACAAACGCGCATTGCAATTTGAGGTTTCATCCGTAACTTGGTCAGAACGGTCAGAACCGACGAGAATCGAGGGTTTCTCAGCTAAATACGAACTTTTTTCTGAATTTTTGGAGCGGGGCAGCCGAGTGTCCGGAGCCCTGTCGAACCCACCCAAAAATTTCAGGATCGGTTCATAAACAGCCAAGATTTGTTGAAAAATGTCGAATTTCTGGCTATCTTGTCTCTAAATCAAGATTCCTCAATTTTTCTTCTGGTCTTACCTGAATGTCTGCGATTCCGACAAACGCGCATTGCAATCTGAGGTCTCATCCGTAACTTGGTCAGAACGGTCAGAACCGACGAGAATCGAGGGTTTCTCAGCCAAATACGAACTTTTTTCTGAATTTTCGGAGCGGGGCAGCCGAGTGTCTGGAGCCCTGTCGAACCCACCCAAAAATTTCAGGATCGGTTCATAAACAGCCGAGATTTGTTGAAAAATGTCGAATTTCTGGCTATCTTGTCTCTAAATCAAGATTCCTCAATTTTTCTTCTGGTCTTACCTGAATGTCTGCGATTCCGAAAAACGCGCATTGCAATTTGAGGTTTCATCCGTAACTTGGTCAAAACGGTCAGAACCGACGAGAATCGAGGGTTTCTCAGCCAAATACGAACTTTTTTCTGAATTTTCGGAGCGGGGCATCCGAGTGTCTGGAGCCCTGTCGAACCCACCCAAAAATTTCAGGATCGGTTCATTAACGACCGAGATTTGTTGAAAAATGTCGAATTTCTGGCTATCTTGTCTCTAAATCAAGATTCCTCAATTTTTCTGCTGGTCGTACCTGAATGTCTGCGATTCCGACAAACGCGCATTGCAATTTGAGGTTTCATCCGTAACTTGGTCAGAACGGTCAGAACCGACGAGAATCGAGGGTTTCTCAGCTAAATACGAACTTTTTTCTGAATTTTCGGAGCGGGGCAGCCGAGTGTCTGGAGCCCTGTCGAACCCACCCAAAAATTTCAGGATCGGTTCATAAACAGCCGAGATTTGTTGAAAAATGTCGAATTTCTGGCTATCTTGTCTCTAAATCAAGATTCCTCAATTTTTCTGCTGGTCTTACCTGAATGTCTGTGATTCCGACAAACGCGCATTGCAATTTGAGGCTTCATCCGTAACTTGGTCAGCACGGTCAGAACCGACGAGAATCGAGGGTTTCTCAGCCAAATACCAACTTTTTTCTGAATTTTTGGTGCGGGGCAGCTGAGTGTCTGGAGCTCTGTCGAACCCACCCAAAAATTTCAGGATCGGTTCATAAACAGCCGAGATTTGTTGAAAAATGTCGAATTTCTGGCTATCTTGTCTCTAAATCAAGATTCCTCAATTTTTTTTCTGGTCTTACCTGAATGTCTGCGATTCCGACAAACGCGCATTGCAATTTGAGGTCTCATCCGTAACTTGGTCAGAACGGTCAGAACCGACGAGAATCGAGGGTTCCTCAGCCAAATACGAACTTTTTTCTGAATATTCGGAGCGGGGCAGCCGAGTGTCTGGAGCCCTGTCGAACCCACCCAAAAATTTCAGGATCGGTTGATAAACAGCCGAGATTTGTTGAAAAATGTCGAATTTCCGGCTATCTTGTCTCTAAATCAAGATTCCTTAATTTTTCTGCTGGTCTTACCTGAATGTCTGCGATTCCGACAAACGCGCATTGCAATTTGAGGTTTCATCCGTAACTTGGTCAGAACGGTCAGAACCGACGAGAATCGAGGGTTTCTCAGCTAAATACGAACTTTTTTCTGAATTTTCGGAGCGGGGCAGCCGAGTGTCCGGAGCCCTGTCGAACCCACCCAAAAATTTCAGGATCGGTTCATAAACAGCCGAGATTTGTTGAAAAATGTCGAATTTCTGGCTATCTTGTCTCTAAATCAAGATTCCTCAATTTTTCTGCTGGTCGTACCTGAATGTCTGCGATTCCGACAAACGCGCATTGCAATTTGAGGTTTCATCCGTAACTTGGTCAGAACGGTCAGAACCGACGAGAATCGAGGGTTTCTCAGCTAAATACGAACTTTTTTCTGAATTTTCGGAGCGGGGCAGCCGAGTGTCCGGAGCCCTGTCGAACCCACCCAAAAATTTCAGGATCGGTTCATTAACAGCCGAGATTTGTTGAAAAATGTCGAATTTCTGGCTATCTTGTCTCCAAATCAAGATTCCTCAATTTTTCTGCTGGTCGTACCTGAATGTCTGCGATTCCGACAAACGCGCATTGCAATTTGAGGTTTCATCCGTAACTTGGTCAGAACGGTCAGAACCGACGAGAATCGAGGGTTTCTCAGCTAAATACGAACTTTTTTCTGAATTTTCGGAGCGGGGCAGCCGAGTGTCCGGAGCCCTGTCGAACCCACCCAAAAATTTCAGGATCGGTTCATAAACAGCCGAGATTTGTTGAAAAATGTCGAATTTCTGGCTATCTTGTCTCTAAATCAAGATTCCTCAATTTTTCTTCTGGTCTTACCTGAATGTCTGCGATTCCGACAAACGCGCATTGCAATTTGAGGTCTCATCCGTAACTTGGTCAGAACGGTCAGAACCGACGAGAATCGAGGGTTTCTCAGCCAAATACCAACTTTTTTCTGAATTTCCAGAGCGGGGCAGCCGAGTGTCTGGAGCTTCGTCGAACCCACCCAAAAATTTCAGGATCGGTTCATAAACAGCCGAGATTTGTTGAAAAATGTCGTATTTCTGGCTATCTTGTCTCTAAATCAAGATTCCTCAATTTTTCTGCTGGTCTTACCTGAATGTCTGCGATTCCGACAAACGCGCATTGCAATCTGAGGTTTCATCCGTAACTTGGTCAGAACGGTCAGAACCGACGAGAATCGAGGGTTTCTCAGCCAAATACCAACTTTTTTCTGAATTTCCAGAGCGGGGCAGCCGAGTGTCTGGAGCTTCGTCGAACCCACCCAAAAATTTCAGGATCGGTTCATAAACAGCCGAGATTTGTTGAAAAATGTCGTATTTCTGGCTATCTTGTCTCTAAATCAAGATTCCTCAATTTTTCTGCTGGTCTTACCTGAATGTCTGCGATTCCGACAAACGCGCATTGCAATCTGAGGTTTCATCCGTAACTTGGTCAGAACGGTCAGAACCGACGAGAATCGAGGGTTTCTCAGCCAAATACCAACTTTTTTCTGAATTTCCAGAGCGGGGCAGCCGAGTGTCTGGAGCTTCGTCGAACCCACCCAAAAATTTCAGGATCGGGTCATAAACAGCCGAGATTTGTTGAAAAATGTCGTATTTCTGGCTATCTTGTCTCTAAATCAAGATTCCTCAATTTTTCTGCTGGTCTTACCTGAATGTCTGCGATTCCGACAAACGCGCATTGCAATCTGAGGTTTCATCCGTAACTTGGTCAGAACGGTCAGAACCGACGAGAATCGAGGGTTTCTCAGCCAAATACCGACTTTTTTCTGAATTTCCAGAGCGGGGCAGCCGAGTGTCTGGAGCCCTGTCGAACCCACCCAAAAATTTCGTGATTGGTTCATAAACAGCCGAGATTTGTTGAAAAATGTCGAATTTCTGGCTATCTTGTCTCTAAATCAAGATTCCTCAATTTTTCTGCTGGTCGTACCTGAATGTCTGCGATTCCGACAAACGCGCATTGCAATTTGAGGTTTCATCCGTAACTGGGTCAGGACGGTCAGAACCGACGAGAATCGAGGGTTTCTCAGCTAAATACGAACTTTTTTCTGAATTTTCGGAGCGGGGCAGCCGAGTGTCCGGAGCCCTGTCGAACCCACCCAAAAATTTCAGGATCGGTTCATGAACAGCCGAGATTTGTTGAAAAATGTCGAATTTCTGGCTATCTTGTCTCTAAATCAAGATTCCTCAATTTTTTTTCTGGTCTTACCTGAATGTCTGCGATTCCGACAAACGCGCATTGCAATTTGAGGTCTCATCCGTAACTTGGTCAGAACGGTCAGAACCGACGAGAATCGAGGGTTTCTCAGCCAAATACGAACTTTTTTCTGAATATTCGGAGCGGGGCAGCCGAGTGTCTGGAGCCCCGTCGAACCCACCCAAAAATTTCAGGATCGGTTGATAAACAGCCGAGATTTGTTGAAAAATGTCGAATTTCCGGCTATCTTGTCTCTAAATCAAGATTCCTTAATTTTTCTGCTGGTCTTACCTGAATGTCTGCGATTCCGACAAACGCGCATTGCAATTTGAGGTTTCATCCGTAACTTGGTCAGAACGGTCAGAACCGACGAGAATCGAGGGTTTCTCAGCTAAATACGAACTTTTTTCTGAATTTTCGGAGCGGGGCAGCCGAGTGTCCGGAGCCCTGTCGAACCCACCCAAAAATTTCAGGATCGGTTCATAAACAGCCGAGATTTGTTGAAAAATGTCGAATTTCTGGCTATCTTGTCTCTAAATCAAGATTCCTCAATTTTTCTGCTGGTCGTACCTGAATGTCTGCGATTCCGACAAACGCGCATTGCAATTTGAGGTTTCATCCGTAACTTGGTCAGAACGGTCAGAACCGACGAGAATCGAGGGTTTCTCAGCTAAATACGAACTTTTTTCTGAATTTTCGGAGCGGGGCAGCCGAGTGTCTGGAGCCCTGTCGAACCCACCCAAAAATTTCAGGATCGGTTCATAAACAGCCGAGATTTGTTGAAAAATGTCGAATTTCTGGCTATCTTGTCTCTAAATCAAGATTCCTCAATTTTTCTGCTGGTCTTACCTGAATGTCTGTGATTCCGACAAACGCGCATTGCAATTTGAGGCTTCATCCGTAACTTGGTCAGAACGGTCAGAACCGACGAGAATCGAGGGTTTCTCAGCCAAATACCAACTTTTTTCTGAATTTTTGGTGCGGGGCAGCTGAGTGTCTGGAGCTCTGTCGAACCCACCCAAAAATTTCAGGATCGGTTCATAAACAGCCGAGATTTGTTGAAAAATGTCGAATTTCTGGCTATCTTGTCTCTAAATCAAGATTCCTCAATTTTTCTTCTGGTCTTACCTGAATGTCTGCGATTCCGACAAACGCGCATTGCAATTTGAGGTCTCATCCGTAACTTGGTCAGAACGGTCAGAACCGACGAGAATCGAGGGTTTCTCAGCCAAATACGAACTTTTTTCTGAATATTCGGAGCGGGGCAGCCGAGTGTCTGGAGCCCTGTCGAACCCACCCAAAAATTTCAGGATCGGTTGATAAACAGCCGAGATTTGTTGAAAAATGTCGAATTTCCGGCTATCTTGTCTCTAAATCAAGATTCCTTAATTTTTCTGCTGGTCTTACCTGAATGTCTGCGATTCCGACAAACGCGCATTGCATTTTGAGGTTTCATCCGTAACTTGGTCAGAACGGTCAGAACCGACGAGAATCGAGGGTTTCTCAGCTAAATACGAACTTTTTTCTGAATTTTCGGAGCGGGGCAGCCGAGTGTCCGGTGCCCTGTCAAACCCACCCAAAAATTTCAGGATCGGTTCATTAACAGCCGAGATTTGTTGAAAAATGTCGAATTTCTGGCTATCTTGTCTCCAAATCAAGATTCCTCAATTTTTCTGCTGGTCGTACCTGAATGTCTGCGATTCCGACAAACGCGCATTGCAATTTGAGGTTTCATCCGTAACTTGGTCAGAACGGTCAGAACCGACGAGAATCGAGGGTTCCTCAGCTAAATACGAACTTTTTTCTGAATTTTCGGAGCGGGGCAGCCGAGTGTCTGGAGCCCTGTCGAACCCACCCAAAAATTTCAGGATCGGTTCATAAACAGCCGAGATTTGTTGAAAAATGTCGAATTTCTGGCTATCTTGTCTCTGAATCAAGATTCCTCAATTTTTCTGCTGGTCTTACCTGAATGTCTGTGATTCCGACAAACGCGCATTGCAATTTGAGGCTTCATCCGTAACTTGGTCAGAACGGTCAGAACCGACGAGAATCGAGGGTTTCTCAGCCAAATACCAACTTTTTTCTGAATTTTTGGTGCGGGGCAGCTGAGTGTCTGGAGCTCTGTCGAACCCACCCAAAAATTTCAGGATCGGTTCTTAAACAGCCGAGATTTGTTGAAAAATGTCGAATTTCTGGCTATCTTGTCTCTAAATCAAGATTCCTCAATTTTTCTGCTGGTCTTACCTGAATGTCTGCAATTCCGACAAACGCGCATTGCAATTTGAGGTCTCATCCGTAACTTGGTCAGAACGGTCAGAACCGACGAGAATCGAGGGTTTCTCAGCCAAATACCAACTTTTTTCTGAATTTTTGGTGCGGGGCAGCTGAGTGTCTGGAGCTTCGTCGAACCCACCCAAAAATTTCAGGATCGGTTCATAAACAGCCGAGATTTGTTGAAAAATGTCGTATTTCTGGCTATCTTGTCTCTAAATCAAGATTCCTCAATTTTTCTGCTGGTCTTACCTGAATGTCTGCGATTCCGACAAACGCGCATTGCAATCTGAGGTTTCATCCGTAACTTGGTCAGAACGGTCAGAACCGACGAGAATCGAGGGTTTCTCAGCCAAATACCAACTTTTTTCTGAATTTCCAGAGCGGGGCAGCCGAGTGTCTGGAGCCCTGTCGAACCCACCCAAAAATTTCGTGATCGGTTCATAAACAGCCGAAATTTGTTGAAAAATGTCGAATTTCTGGCTATCTTGTCTCTAAATCAAGATTCCTCAATTTTTCTGCTGGTCGTACCTGAATGTCTGCGATTCCGACAAACGCGCATTGCAATTTGAGGTTTCATCCGTAACTTGGTCAGAACGGTCAGAACCGACGAGAATCGAGGGTTTCTCAGCTAAATACGAACTTTTTTCTGAATTTTCGGAGCGGGGCAGCCGAGTGTCCGGAGCCCTGTCGAACCCACCCAAAAATTTCAGGATCGGTTCATAAACAGCCGAGATTTGTTGAAAAATGTCGAATTTCTGGCTATCTTGTCTCTAAATCAAGATTCCTCAATTTTTCTTCTGGTCTTACCTGAATGTCTGCGATTCCGACAAACGCGCATTGCAATTGGAGGTCTCATCCGTAACTTGGTCAGAACGGTCAGAACCGACGAGAATCGAGGGTTTCTCAGCCAAATACGAACTTTTTTCTGAATATTCGAAGCGCGGCAGCCGAGTGTCTGGAGCCCTGTCGAACCCACCCAAAAATTTCAGGATCGGTTGATAAACAGCCGAGATTTGTTGAAAAATGTTGAATTTCCGGCTATCTTGTCTCTAAATCAAGATTCCTTAATTTTTCTGCTGGTCTTACCTGAATGTCTGCGATTCCGACAAACGCGCATTGCAATTTGAGGTTTCATCCGTAACTTGGTCAGAACGGTCAGAACCGACGAGAATCGAGGGTTTCTCAGCTAAATACGAACTTTTTTCTGAATTTTCGGAGCGGGGCAGCCGAGTGTCCGGAGCCCTGTCGAACCCACCCAAAAATTTCAGGATCGGTTCATAAACAGCCAAGATTTGTTGAAAAATGTCGAATTTCTGGCTATCTTGTCTCTAAATCAAGATTCCTCAATTTTTCTTCTGGTCTTACCTGAATGTCTGCGATTCCGACAAACGCGCATTGCAATCTGAGGTCTCATCCGTAACTTGGTCAGAACGGTCAGAACCGACGAGAATCGAGGGTTTCTCAGCCAAATACGAACTTTTTTCTGAATTTTCGGAGCGGGGCAGCCGAGTGTCCGGAGCCCTGTCGAACCCACCCAAAAATTTCAGGATCGGTTCATAAACAGCCGAGATTTGTTGAAAAATGTCGAATTTCTGGCTATCTTGTCTCTAAATCAAGATTCCTCAATTTTTCTTCTGGTCTTACCTGAATGTCTGCGATTCCGAAAAACGCGCATTGCAATTTGAGGTCTCATCCGTAACTTGGTCAAAACGGTCAGAACCGACGAGAATCGAGGGTTTCTCAGCCAAATACGAACTTTTTTCTGAATTTTCGGAGCGGGGCATCCGAGTGTCTGGAGCCCTGTCGAACCCACCCAAAAATTTCAGGATCGGTTCATTAACGACCGAGATTTGTTGAAAAATGTCGAATTTCTGGCTATCTTGTCTCTAAATCAAGATTCCTCAATTTTTCTGCTGGTCGTACCTGAATGTCTGCGATTCCGACAAACGCGCATTGCAATTTGAGGTTTCATCCGTAACTTGGTCAGAACGGTCAGAACCGACGAGAATCGAGGGTTTCTCAGCTAAATACGAACTTTTTTCTGAATTTTCGGAGCGGGGCAGCCGAGTGTCTGGAGCCCTGTCGAACCCGCCCAAAAATTCCAGGATCGGTTCATAAACAGCCGAGATTTGTTGAAAAATGTCGAATTTCTGGCTATCTTGTCTCTAAATCAAGATTCCTCAATTTTTCTGCTGGTCTTACCTGAATGTCTGTGATTCCGACAAACGCGCATTGCAATTTGAGGCTTCATCCGTAACTTGGTCAGAACGGTCAGAACCGACGAGAATCGAGGGTTTCTCAGCCAAATACCAACTTTTTTCTGAATTTTTGGTGCGGGGCAGCTGAGTGTCTGGAGCTCTGTCGAACCCACCCAAAAATTTCAGGATCGGTTCATAAACAGCCGAGATTTGTTGAAAAATGTCGAATTTCTGGCTATCTTGTCTCTAAATCAAGATTCCTCAATTTTTCTGCTGGTCTTACCTGAATGTCTGCGATTCCGACAAACGTGCATTGCAATTTGAGGTCTCATCCGTAACTTGGTCAGAACGGTCAGAACCGACGAGAATCGAGGGTTTCTCAGCCAAATACCAACTTTTTTCTGAATTCTTGGTGCGGGGCAGCTGAGTGTCTGGAGCTTCGTCGAACCCACCCAAAAATTTCAGGATCGGTTCATAAACAGCCGAGATTTGTTGAAAAATGTCGTATTTCTGGCTATCTTGTCTCTAAATGAAGATTCCTCAATTTTTCTGCTGGTCTTACCTGAATGTCTGCGATTCCGACAAACGCGCATTGCAATCTGAGGTTTCATCCGTAACTTGGTCAGAACGGTCAGAACCGACGAGAATCGAGGGTTTCTCAGCCAAATACCAACTTTTTTCTGAATTTCCAGAGCGGGGCAGCCGAGTGTCTGAAGCCCTGTCGAACCCACCCAAAAATTTCGTGATCGGTTCATAAACAGCCGAGATTTGTTGAAAAATGTCGAATTTCTGGCTATCTTGTCTCCGAATTAGGATTCCTCAATTTTTCTGCTGGTCGTACCTGAATGTCTGCGATTCCGACAAACGCGCATTGCAATTTGAGGTTTCATCCGTAACTTGGTCAGAACGGTCAGAACCGACGAGAATCGAGGGTTTCTCAGCTAAATACGAACTTTTTTCTGAATTTTCGGAGCGGGGCAGCCGAGTGTCCGGAGCCCTGTCGAACCCACCCAAAAATTTCAGGATCGGTTCATAAACAGCCGAGATTTGTTGAAAAATGTCGAATTTCTGGCTATCTTGTCTCTAAATCAAGATTCCTCAATTTTTCTTCTGGTCTTACCTGAATGTCTGCGATTCCGACAAACGCGCATTGCAATTGGAGGTCTCATCCGTAACTTGGTCAGAACGGTCAGAACCGACGAGAATCGAGGGTTTCTCAGCCAAATACGAACTTTTTTCTGAATATTCGAAGCGCGGCAGCCGAGTGTCTGGAGCCCTGTCGAACCCACCCAAAAATTTCAGGATCGGTTGATAAACAGCCGAGATTTGTTGAAAAATGTTGAATTTCCGGCTATCTTGTCTCTAAATCAAGATTCCTTAATTTTTCTGCTGGTCTTACCTGAATGTCTGCGATTCCGACAAACGCGCATTGCAATTTGAGGTTTCATCCGTAACTTGGTCAGAACGGTCAGAACCGACGAGAATCGAGGGTTTCTCAGCTAAATACGAACTTTTTTCTGAATTTTCGGAGCGGGGCAGCCGAGTGTCCGGAGCCCTGTCGAACCCACCCAAAAATTTCAGGATCGGTTCATAAACAGCCAAGATTTGTTGAAAAATGTCGAATTTCTGGCTATCTTGTCTCTAAATCAAGATTCCTCAATTTTTCTTCTGGTCTTACCTGAATGTCTGCGATTCCGACAAACGCGCATTGCAATCTGAGGTCTCATACGTAACTTGGTCAGAACGGTCAGAACCGACGAGAATCGAGGGTTTCTCAGCCAAATACGAACTTTTTTCTGAATTTTCGGAGCGGGGCAGCCGAGTGTCCGGAGCCCTGTCGAACCCACCCAAAAATTTCAGGATCGGTTCATAAACAGCCGAGATTTGTTGAAAAATGTCGAATTTCTGGCTATCTTGTCTCTAAATCAAGATTCCTCAATTTTTCTTCTGGTCTTACCTGAATGTCTGCGATTCCGAAAAACGCGCATTGCAATTTGAGGTCTCATCCGTAACTTGGTCAAAACGGTCAGAACCGACGAGAATCGAGGGTTTCTCAGCCAAATACGAACTTTTTTCTGAATTTTCGGAGCG
This sequence comes from Diprion similis, assembly GCF_021155765.1. NCBI lineage: Eukaryota > Metazoa > Arthropoda > Insecta > Hymenoptera > Diprionidae > Diprion > Diprion similis. The sequence continues at coordinate 10,134,957 of NC_060117.1, forward strand.
GGGCATCCGAGTGTCTGGAGCCCTGTCGAACCCACCCAAAAATTTCAGGATCGGTTCATTAACGACCGAGATTTGTTGAAAAATGTCGAATTTCTGGCTATCTTGTCTCTAAATCAAGATTCCTCAATTTTTCTGCTGGTCGTACCTGAATGTCTGCGATTCCGACAAACGCGCATTGCAATTTGAGGTTTCATCCGTAACTTGGTCAGAACGGTCAGAACCGACGAGAATCGAGGGTTTCTCAGCTAAATACGAACTTTTTTCTGAATTTTCGGAGCGGGGCAGCCGAGTGTCTGGAGCCCTGTCGAACCCGCCCAAAAATTCCAGGATCGGTTCATAAACAGCCGAGATTTGTTGAAAAATGTCGAATTTCTGGCTATCTTGTCTCTAAATCAAGATTCCTCAATTTTTCTGCTGGTCTTACCTGAATGTCTGTGATTCCGACAAACGCGCATTGCAATTTGAGGCTTCATCCGTAACTTGGTCAGAACGGTCAGAACCGACGAGAATCGAGGGTTTCTCAGCCAAATACCAACTTTTTTCTGAATTTTTGGTGCGGGGCAGCTGAGTGTCTGGAGCTCTGTCGAACCCACCCAAAAATTTCAGGATCGGTTCATAAACAGCCGAGATTTGTTGGAAAATGTCGAATTTCTGGCTATCTTGTCTCTAAATCAAGATTCCTCAATTTTTCTGCTGGTCTTACCTGAATGTCTGCGATTCCGACAAACGTGCATTGCAATTTGAGGTCTCATCCGTAACTTGGTCAGAACGGTCAGAACCGACGAGAATCGAGGGTTTCTCAGCCAAATACCAACTTTTTTCTGAATTCTTGGTGCGGGGCAGCTGAGTGTCTGGAGCTTCGTCGAACCCACCCAAAAATTTCAGGATCGGTTCATAAACAGCCGAGATTTGTTGAAAAATGTCGTATTTCTGGCTATCTTGTCTCTAAATCAAGATTCCTCAATTTTTCTGCTGGTCTTACCTGAATGTCTGCGATTCCGACAAACGCGCATTGCAATCTGAGGTTTCATCCGTAACTTGGTCAGAACGGTCAGAACCGACGAGAATCGAGGGTTTCTCAGCCAAATACCAACTTTTTTCTGAATTTCCAGAGCGGGGCAGCCGAGTGTCTGAAGCCCTGTCGAACCCACCCAAAAATTTCGTGATCGGTTCATAAACAGCCGAGATTTGTTGAAAAATGTCGAATTTCTGGCTATCTTGTCTCCGAATTAGGATTCCTCAATTTTTCTGCTGGTCGTACCTGAATGTCTGCGATTCCGACAAACGCGCATTGCAATTTGAGGTTTCATCCGTAACTTGGTCAGAACGGTCAGAACCGACGAGAATCGAGGGTTTCTCAGCTAAATACGAACTTTTTTCTGAATTTTCGGAGCGGGGCAGCCGAGTGTCCGGAGCCCTGTCGAACCCACCCAAAAATTTCAGGATCGGTTCATAAACAGCCGAGATTTGTTGAAAAATGTCGAATTTCTGGCTATCTTGTCTCTAAATCAAGATTCCTCAATTTTTCTGCTGGTCTTACCTGAATGTCTGCGATTCCGACAAACGTGCATTGCAATTTGAGGTCTCATCCGTAACTTGGTCAGAACGGTCAGAACCGACGAGAATCGAGGGTTTCTCAGCCAAATACGAACTTTTTTCTGGATATTCGGAGCGGGGCAGCCGAGTGTCTGGAGCCCTGTCGAACCCACCCAAAAATTTCAGGATCGGTTGATAAACAGCCGAGATTTGTTGAAAAATGTCGAATTTCCGGCTATCTTGTCTCTAAATCAAGATTCCTTAATTTTTCTGCTGGTCTTACCTGAATGTCTGCGATTCCGACAAACGCGCATTGCAATTTGAGGTTTCATCCGTAACTTGGTCAGAACGGTCAGAACCGACGAGAATCGAGGGTTTCTCAGCTAAATACGAACTTTTTTCTGAATTTTCGGAGCGGGGCAGCCGAGTGTCTGGAGCCCTGTCGAACCCACCCAAAAATTTCAGGATCGGTTCATAAACAGCCGAGATTTGTTGAAAAATGTCGAATTTCTGGCTATCTTGTCTCTAAATCAAGATTCCTCAATTTTTCTGCTGGTCTTACCTGAATGTCTGCGATTCCGACAAACGTGCATTGCAATTTGAGGTCTCATCCGTAACTTGGTCAGAACGGTCAGAACCGACGAGAATCGAGGGTTTCTCAGCCAAATACCAACTTTTTTCTGAATTCTTGGTGCGGGGCAGCTGAGTGTCTTGAGCTTCGTCGAACCCACCCAAAAATTTCAGGATCGGTTCATAAACAGCCGAGATTTGTTGAAAAATGTCGTATTTCTGGCTATCTTGTCTCTAAATCAAGATTCCTCAATTTTTCTGCTGGTCTTACCTGAATGTCTGCGATTCCGACAAACGCGCATTGCAATCTGAGGTTCCATCCGTAACTTGGTCAGAACGGTCAGAACCGACGAGAATCGAGGGTTTCTCCGCCAAATACCAACTTTTTTCTGAATTTCCAGAGCGGGGCAGCCGAGTGTCTGAAGCCCTGTCGAACCCACCCAAAAATTTCGTGATCGGTTCATAAACAGCCGAGATTTGTTGAAAAATGTCGAATTTCTGGCTATCTTGTCTCCAAATTAAGATTCCTCAATTTTTCTGCTGGTCGTACCTGAATGTCTGCGATTCCGACAAACGCGCATTGCAATTTGAGGTTTCATCCGTAACTTGGTCAGAACGGTCAGAACCGACGAGAATCGAGGGTTTCTCAGCTAAATACGAACTTTTTTCTGAATTTTCGGAGCGGGGCAGCCGAGTGTCCGGAGCCCTGTCGAACCCACCCAAAAATTTCAGGATCGGTTCATAAACAGCCGAGATTTGTTGAAAAATGTCGAATTTCTGGCTATCTTGTCTCTAAATCAAGATTCCTCAATTTTTCTTCTGGTCTTACCTGAATGTCTGCGATTCCGACAAACGCGCATTGCAATTTGAGGTCTCATCCGTAACTTGGTCAGAACGGTCAGAACCGACGAGAATCCAGGGTTTCTCAGCCAAAGACGAACTTTTTTCTGGATATTCGGAGCGGGGCAGCCGAGTGTCTGGAGCCCTGTCGAACCCACCCAAAAATTTCAGGATCGGTTGATAAACAGCCGAGATTTGTTGAAAAATGTCGAATTCCCGGCTATCTTGTCTCTAAATCAAGATTCCCTAATTTTTCTGCTGGTCTTACCTGAATGTCTGCGATTCCGACAAACGCGCATTGCAATTTGAGGTCTCATCCGTAACTTGGTCAGAACGGTCAGAACCGACGAGAATCGAGGGTTTCTCAGCCAAATACCAACTTTTTTCTGAATTTTTGGTGCGGGGCAGCTGAGTGTCTGGAGCTTCGTCGAACCCACCCAAAAATTTCAGGATCGGTTCATAAACAGCCGAGATTTGTTGAAAAATGTCGTATTTCTGGCTATCTTGTCTCTAAATCAAGATTCCTCAATTTTTCTGCTGGTCTTACCTGAATGTCTGCGATTCCGACAAACGCGCATTGCAATCTGAGGTTTCATCCGTAACTTGGTCAGAACGGTCAGAACCGACGAGAATCGAGGGTTTCTCAGCCAAATACCAACTTTTTTCTGAATTTACAGAGCGGGGCAGCCGAGTGTCTGGAGCCCTGTCGAACCCACCCAAAAATTTCGTGATCGGTTCATAAACAGCCGAAATTTGTTGAAAAATGTCGAATTTCTGGCTATCTTGTCTCTAAATCAAGATTCCTCAATTTTTCTGCTGGTCGTACCTGAATGTCTGCGATTCCGACAAACGCGCATTGCAATTTGAGGTTTCATCCGTAACTTGGTCAGAACGGTCAGAACCGACGAGAATCGAGGGTTTCTCAGCTAAATACGAACTTTTTTCTGAATTTTCGGAGCGGGGCAGCCGAGTGTCCGGAGCCCTGTCGAACCCACCCAAAAATTTCAGGATCGGTTCATAAACAGCCGAGATTTGTTGAAAAATGTCGAATTTCTGGCTATCTTGTCTCTAAATCAAGATTCCTCAATTTTTCTTCTGGTCTTACCTGAATGTCTGCGATTCCGACAAACGCGCATTGCAATTGGAGGTCTCATCCGTAACTTGGTCAGAACGGTCAGAACCGACGAGAATCGAGGGTTTCTCAGCCAAATACGAACTTTTTTCTGAATATTCGAAGCGCGGCAGCCGAGTGTCTGGAGCCCTGTCGAACCCACCCAAAAATTTCAGGATCGGTTGATAAACAGCCGAGATTTGTTGAAAAATGTTGAATTTCCGGCTATCTTGTCTCTAAATCAAGATTCCTTAATTTTTCTGCTGGTCTTACCTGAATGTCTGCGATTCCGACAAACGCGCATTGCAATTTGAGGTTTCATCCGTAACTTGGTCAGAACGGTCAGAACCGACGAGAATCGAGGGTTTCTCAGCTAAATACGAACTTTTTTCTGAATTTTTGGAGCGGGGCAGCCGAGTGTCCGGAGCCCTGTCGAACCCACCCAAAAATTTCAGGATCGGTTCATAAACAGCCAAGATTTGTTGAAAAATGTCGAATTTCTGGCTATCTTGTCTCTAAATCAAGATTCCTCAATTTTTCTTCTGGTCTTACCTGAATGTCTGCGATTCCGACAAACGCGCATTGCAATCTGAGGTCTCATCCGTAACTTGGTCAGAACGGTCAGAACCGACGAGAATCGAGGGTTTCTCAGCCAAATACGAACTTTTTTCTGAATTTTCGGAGCGGGGCAGCCGAGTGTCTGGAGCCCTGTCGAACCCACCCAAAAATTTCAGGATCGGTTCATAAACAGCCGAGATTTGTTGAAAAATGTCGAATTTCTGGCTATCTTGTCTCTAAATCAAGATTCCTCAATTTTTCTTCTGGTCTTACCTGAATGTCTGCGATTCCGAAAAACGCGCATTGCAATTTGAGGTTTCATCCGTAACTTGGTCAAAACGGTCAGAACCGACGAGAATCGAGGGTTTCTCAGCCAAATACGAACTTTTTTCTGAATTTTCGGAGCGGGGCATCCGAGTGTCTGGAGCCCTGTCGAACCCACCCAAAAATTTCAGGATCGGTTCATTAACGACCGAGATTTGTTGAAAAATGTCGAATTTCTGGCTATCTTGTCTCTAAATCAAGATTCCTCAATTTTTCTGCTGGTCGTACCTGAATGTCTGCGATTCCGACAAACGCGCATTGCAATTTGAGGTTTCATCCGTAACTTGGTCAGAACGGTCAGAACCGACGAGAATCGAGGGTTTCTCAGCTAAATACGAACTTTTTTCTGAATTTTCGGAGCGGGGCAGCCGAGTGTCTGGAGCCCTGTCGAACCCGCCCAAAAATTCCAGGATCGGTTCATAAACAGCCGAGATTTGTTGAAAAATGTCGAATTTCTGGCTATCTTGTCTCTAAATCAAGATTCCTCAATTTTTCTGCTGGTCTTACCTGAATGTCTGTGATTCCGACAAACGCGCATTGCAATTTGAGGCTTCATCCGTAACTTGGTCAGAACGGTCAGAACCGACGAGAATCGAGGGTTTCTCAGCCAAATACCAACTTTTTTCTGAATTTTTGGTGCGGGGCAGCTGAGTGTCTGGAGCTCTGTCGAACCCACCCAAAAATTTCAGGATCGGTTCATAAACAGCCGAGATTTGTTGAAAAATGTCGAATTTCTGGCTATCTTGTCTCTAAATCAAGATTCCTCAATTTTTCTGCTGGTCTTACCTGAATGTCTGCGATTCCGACAAACGTGCATTGCAATTTGAGGTCTCATCCGTAACTTGGTCAGAACGGTCAGAACCGACGAGAATCGAGGGTTTCTCAGCCAAATACCATTTTTTTTCTGAATTCTTGGTGCGGGGCAGCTGAGTGTCTGGAGCTTCGTCGAACCCACCCAAAAATTTCAGGATCGGTTCATAAACAGCCGAGATTTGTTGAAAAATGTCGTATTTCTGGCTATCTTGTCTCTAAATCAAGATTCCTCAATTTTTCTGCTGGTCTTACCTGAATGTCTGCGATTCCGACAAACGCGCATTGCAATCTGAGGTTTCATCCGTAACTTGGTCAGAACGGTCAGAACCGACGAGAATCGAGGGTTTCTCAGCCAAATACCAACTTTTTTCTGAATTTCCAGAGCGGGGCAGCCGAGTGTCTGAAGCCCTGTCGAACCCACCCAAAAATTTCGTGATCGGTTCATAAACAGCCGAGATTTGTTGAAAAATGTCGAATTTCTGGCTATCTTGTCTCCGAATTAGGATTCCTCAATTTTTCTGCTGGTCGTACCTGAATGTCTGCGATTCCGACAAACGCGCATTGCAATTTGAGGTTTCATCCGTAACTTGGTCAGAACGGTCAGAACCGACGTGAATCGAGGGTTTCTCAGCTAAATACGAACTTTTTTCTGAATTTTCGGAGCGGGGCAGCCGAGTGTCCGGAGCCCTGTCGAACCCACCCAAAAATTTCAGGATCGGTTCATAAACAGCCGAGATTTGTTGAAAAATGTCGAATTTCTGGCTATCTTGTCTCTAAATCAAGATTCCTCAATTTTTCTTCTGGTCTTACCTGAATGTCTGCGATTCCGACAAACGCGCATTGCAATTTGAGGTCTCATCCGTAACTTGGTCAGAACGGTCAGAACCGACGAGAATCGAGGGTTTCTCAGCCAAAATACGAACTTTTTTCTGGATATTCGGAGCGGGGCAGCCGAGTGTCTGGAGCCCTGTCGAACCCACCCAAAAATTTCAGGATCGGTTGATAAACAGCCGAGATTTGTTGAAAAATGTCGAATTTCCGGCTATCTTGTCTCTAAATCAAGATTCCTTAATTTTTCTGCTGGTCTTACCTGAATGTCTGCGATTCCGACAAACGCGCATTGCAATTTGAGGTTTCATCCGTAACTTGGTCAGAACGGTCAGAACCGACGAGAATCGAGGGTTTCTCAGCTAAATACGAACTTTTTTCTGAATTTTCGGAGCGGGGCAGCCGAGTGTCTGGAGCCCTGTCGAACCCACCCAAAAATTTCAGGATCGGTTCATAAACAGCCGAGATTTGTTGAAAAATGTCGAATTTCTGGCTATCTTGTCTCTAAATCAAGATTCCTCAATTTTTCTGCTGGTCTTACCTGAATGTCTGCGATTCCGACAAACGTGCATTGCAATTTGAGGTCTCATCCGTAACTTGGTCAGAACGGTCAGAACCGACGAGAATCGAGGGTTTCTCAGCCAAATACCAACTTTTTTCTGAATTCTTGGTGCGGGGCAGCTGAGTGTCTGGAGCTTCGTCGAACCCACCCAAAAATTTCAGGATCGGTTCATAAACAGCCGAGATTTGTTGAAAAATGTCGTATTTCTGGCTATCTTGTCTCTAAATCAAGATTCCTCAATTTTTCTGCTGGTCTTACCTGAATGTCTGCGATTCCGACAAACGCGCATTGCAATCTGAGGTTTCATCCGTAACTTGGTCAGAACGGTCAGAACCGACGAGAATCGAGGGTTTCTCCGCCAAATACCAACTTTTTTCTGAATTTCCAGAGCGGGGCAGCCGAGTGTCTGAAGCCCTGTCGAACCCACCCAAAAATTTCGTGATCGGTTCATAAACAGCCGAGATTTGTTGAAAAATGTCGAATTTCTGGCTATCTTGTCTCCAAATTAAGATTCCTCAATTTTTCTGCTGGTCGTACCTGAATGTCTGCGATTCCGACAAACGCGCATTGCAATTTGAGGTTTCATCCGTAACTTGGTCAGAACGGTCAGAACCGACGAGAATCGAGGGTTTCTCAGCTAAATACGAACTTTTTTCTGAATTTTCGGAGCGGGGCAGCCGAGTGTCCGGAGCCCTGTCGAACCCACCCAAAAATTTCAGGATCGGTTCATAAACAGCCGAGATTTGTTGAAAAATGTCGAATTTCTGGCTATCTTGTCTCTAAATCAAGATTCCTCAATTTTTCTTCTGGTCTTACCTGAATGTCTGCGATTCCGACAAACGCGCATTGCAATTTGAGGTCTCATCCGTAACTTGGTCAGAACGGTCAGAACCGACGAGAATCCAGGGTTTCTCAGCCAAAGACGAACTTTTTTCTGGATATTCGGAGCGGGGCAGCCGAGTGTCTGGAGCCCTGTCGAACCCACCCAAAAATTTCAGGATCGGTTGATAAACAGCCGAGATTTGTTGAAAAATGTCGAATTTCCGGCTATCTTGTCTCTAAATCAAGATTCCCTAATTTTTCTGCTGGTCTTACCTGAATGTCTGCGATTCCGACAAACGCGCATTGCAATTTGAGGTTTCATCCGTAACTTGGTCAGAACGGTCAGAACCGACGAGAATCGAGGGTTTCTCAGCTAAATACGAACTTTTTTCTGAATTTTCGGAGCGGGGCAGCCGAGTGTCTGGAGCCCTGTCGAACCCACCCAAAAATTTCAGGATCGGTTCATAAACAGCCGAGATTTGTTGAAAAATGTCGAATTTCTGGCTATCTTGTCTCTAAATCAAGATTCCTCAATTTTTCTGCTGGTCTTACCTGAATGTCTGTGATTCCGACAAACGCGCATTGCAATTTGAGGCTTCATCCGTAACTTGGTCAGAACGGTCAGAACCGACGAGAATCAAGGGTTTCTCAGCCAAATACCAACTTTTTTCTGAATTTTTGGTGCGGGGCAGCTGAGTGTCTGGAGCTCTGTCGAACCCAGCCAAAAATTTCAGGATCGGTTCATAAACAGCCGAGATTTGTTGAAAAATGTCGAATTTCTGGCTATCTTGTCTCTAAATCAAGATTCCTCAATTTTTCTGCTGGTCGTACCTGAATGTCTGCGATTCCGACAAACGCGCATTGCAATTTGAGGTTTCATCCGTAACTTGGTCAGAACGGTCAGAACCGACGAGAATCGAGGGTTTCTCAGCTAAATACGAACTTTTTTCTGAATTTTCGGAGCGGGGCAGCCGAGTGTCCGGAGCCCTGTCGAACCCACCCAAAAATTTCAGGATCGGTTCATAAACAGCCGAGATTTGTTGAAAAATGTCGAATTTCTGGCTATCTTGTCTCTAAATCAAGATTCCTCAATTTTTCTCCTGGTCTTACCTGAATGTCTGCGATTCCGACAAACGCGCATTGCAATTTGAGGTCTCATCCGTAACTTGGTCAGAACGGTCAGAACCGACGAGAATCGAGGGTTTCGCAGCCAAATACCAACTTTTTTCTGAATTTCCAGAGCAGGGCAGCCAAGTGTCTAGAGCCCTGTCGAACCCACCCAAAAATTTCAGGATCGGTTCATAAACAGCCGAGATTTGTTGAAAAATGTCGAATTTCTGGCTATCTTGTCTCTAAATCAAGATTCCTCAATTTTTCTGCTGGTCGTACCTGAATGTCTGCGATTCCGACAAACGCGCATTGCAATTTGAGGTTTCATCCGTAACTTGGTCAGAACGGTCAGAACCGACGAGAATCGAGGGTTTCTCAGCTAAATACGAACTTTTTTCTGAATTTCCGGAGCGGGGCAGCCGAGTGTCTGGAGCCCTGTCGAACCCACCCAAAAATTTCAGGATCGGTTCATAAACAGCCGAGATTTGTTGAAAAATGTCGAATTTCTGGCTATCTTGTCTCTAAATCAAGATTCCTCAATTTTTCTGCTGGTCTTACCTGAATGTCTGCGATTCCGACAAACGCGCATTGCAATTTGAGGTTTCATCCGTAACTTGGTCAGAACGGTCAGAACCGACGAGAATCGAGGGTTTCTCAGCCAAATACGAACTTTTTTCTGAATTTCCGGAGCGGGGCAGCCGAGTGTCTGGAGCCCTGTCGAACCCACCCAAAAATTTCAGGATCGGTTCATAAACAGCCGAGATTTGTTGCAAAATGTCGAATTTCTGGCTATCTTGTCTCTAAATCAAGATTCCTCAATTTTTCTTCTGGTCTTACCTGAATGTCTGCGATTCCGACAAACGCGCATTGCGATTTGAGGTCTCATCCGTAACTTGGTCAGAACGGTCAGAACCGACGAGAATCGAGGGTTTCTCAGCCAAATACGAACTTTTTCCTGAATTTTCGGAGCGGGGCAGCCGAGTGTCTGGAGCCCTGTCGAACCCACCCAAAAATTTCAGGATCGGTTGATAAACAGCCGAGATTTGTTGAAAAATGTCGAATTTCCGGCTATCTTGTCTCTAAATCAAGATTCCTCAATTTTTCTGCTGGTCTTACCTGAATGTCTGCGATTCCGACAAACGCGCATTGCAATTTGAGGTTTCATCCGTAACTTGGTCAGAACGGTCAGAACCGACGAGAATCGAGGGTTTCTCAGCTAAATACGAACTTTTTTCTGAATTTTCGGAGCGGGGCAGCCGAGTGTCCGGAGCCCTGTCGAACCCACCCAAAAATTAAAGGATCGGTTCATAAACAGCCGAGATTTGTTGAAAAATGTCGAATTTCTGGCTATCTTGTCTCTAAATCAAGATTTCTCAATTTTTCTTCTGGTCTTACCTGAATGTCTGCGATTCCGACAAACGCGCATTGCGATTTGAGGTCTCATCCGTAACTTGGTCAGAACGGTCAGAACCGACGAGAATCGAGGGTTTCTCAGCCAAATACCAACTTTTTTCTGAATTTTTGGTGCGGGGCAGCTGAGTGTCTGGAGCTCTGTCGAACCCACCCAAAAATTTCAGGATCGGTTCATAAACAGCCGAGATTTGTTGAAAAATGTCGAATTTCTGGCAATCTTGTCTCTAAATCAAGATTCCTCAATTTTTCTGCTGGTCTTACCTGAATGTCTGCGATTCCGACAAACGTGCATTGCAATTTGAGGTCTCATCCGTAACTTGGTCAGAACGGTCAGAACCGACGAGAATCGAGGGTTTCTCAGCCAAATACCAACTTTTTTCTGAATTCTTGGTGCGGGGCAGCTGAGTGTCTGGAGCTTCGTCGAACCCACCCAAAAATTTCAGGATCGGTTCATAAACAGCCGAGATTTGTTGAAAAATGTCGTATTTCTGGCTATCTTGTCTCTAAATCAAGATTCCTCAATTTTTCTGCTGGTCTTACCTGAATGTCTGCGATTCCGACAAACGCGCATTGCAATCTGAGGTTTCATCCGTAACTTGGTCAGAACGGTCAGAACCGACGAGAATCGAGGGTTTCTCAGCCAAATACGAACTTTTTTCTGAATTTTCGGAGCGGGGCAGCCGAGTGTCTGGAGCCCTGTCGAACCCACCCAAAAATTTCAGGATCGGTTGATAAACAGCCGAGATTTGTTGAAAAATGTCGAATTTCCGGCTATCTTGTCTCTAAATCAAGATTCCTCAATTTTTCTGCTGGTCTTACCTGAATGTCTGCGATTCCGACAAACGCGCATTGCAATTTGAGGTTTCATCCGTAACTTGGTCAGAACGGTCAGAACCGACGAAAATCGAGGGTTTCTCAGCCAAATACCAACTTTTATCTAAATTTCCAGAGCGGAGCAGCCGAGTGTCTGGAGCCCTGTCGAACCCACCCAAAAATTTCAGGATCGGTTCATAAACAGCCGAGATTTGTTGAAAAATGTCGAATTTCTGGCTATCTTGTCTCTAAATCAAGATTCCTCAATTTTTCTGCTGGTCGTACCTGAATGTCTGCGATTCCGACAAACGCGCATTGCAATTTGAGGTTTCATCCGTAACTTGTTCGGAACGGTCAGAACCGACGAGAATCGAGGGTTTTTTCAGCTAAATACGAACTTTTTTCTTAATTTCCGGAGCGGGGCAGCCGAGTGTCTGGAGCCCTGTTGAACCCACCCAAAAATTTCAGGATCGGTTCATAAACAGCCGAGATTTGTTGAAAAATGTCGAATTTCTGGCTATCTTGTCTCTAAATCAAGATTCCTCAATTTTTCTGCTGGTCTTACCTGAATGTCTGCGATTCCGACAAACGCGCATTGCAATTTGAGGTTTCATCCGTAACTTGGTCAGAACGGTCAGAACCGACGAGAATCGAGGGTTTCTCAGCCAAATACGAACTTTTTTCTGAATTTCCGGAGCGGGGCAGCCGAGTGTCTGGAGCCCTGTCGAACCCACCCAAAAATTTCAGGATCGGTTCATAAACAGCCGAGATTTGTTGAAAAATGTCGAATTTCTGGCTATCTTGTCTCTAAATCAAGATTCCTCAATTTTTCTTCTGGTCTTACCTGAATGTCTGCGATTTCGACAAACGCGCATTGCAATTTAAGGTCTTATCCGTAACTTGGTCAGAACGGTCAGAACCGACGAGAATCGAGGGTTTCTCAGCCAAATACCAACTTTTTTCTGAATTTTTGGTGCGGGGCAGCTGAGTGTCTGGAGCTTTGTCGAACCCACCCAAAAATTTCAGGATCGGTTTATAAACAGCCGAGATTTGTTGAAAAATGTCGAATTTCCGGCTATCTTGTCTCTAAATCAAGATTCCTCAATTTTTCTGCTGGTCTTACCTGAATGTCTGCGATTCCGACAAACGCGCATTGCAATTTGAGGTTTCATCCGTAACTTGGTCAGAACGGTCAGAACCGACGAAAATCGAGGGTTTCTCAGCCAAATACCAACTTTTTTCTGAATTTTTGGTGCGGGGCAGCTGAGTGTCTGGAGCTTTGTCGAACCCACCCAAAAATTTCAGGATCGGTTTATAAACAGCCGAGATTTGTTGAAAAATGTCGAATTTCCGGCTATCTTGTCTCTAAATCAAGATTCCTCAATTTTTCTGCTGGTCTTACCTGAATGTCTGCGATTCCGACAAACGCGCATTGCAATTTGAGGTTTCATCCGTAACTTGGTCAGAACGGTCAGAACCGACGAAAATCGAGGGTTTCTCAGCCAAATACCAACTTTTATCTGAATTTCCAGAGCGGGGCAGCCGAGTGTCTGGAGCCCTGTCGAACCCACCCGAAAATTTCAGGATCGGTTCATAAACAGCCGAGATTTGTTGAAAAATGTCGAATTTCTGGCTATCTTGTCTCTAAATCAAGATTCCTCAATTTTTCTGCTGGTCGTACCTGAATGTCTGCGATTCCGACAAACGCGCATTGCAATTTGAGGTTTCATCCGTAACTTGTTCGGAACGGTCAGAACCGACAAGAATCGAGGGTTTCTCAGCTAAATACGAACTTTTTTCTGAATTTCCGGAGCGGGGCAGCCGAGTGTCTGGAGCCCTGTTGAACCCACCCAAAAATTTCAGGATCGGTTCATAAACAGCCGAGATTTGTTGAAAAATGTCGAATTTCTGGCTATCTTGTCTCTAAATCAAGATTCCTCAATTTTTCTGCTGGTCTTACCTGAATGTCTGCGATTTCGACAAACGCGCATTGCAATTTGAGGTTTCATCCGTAACTTGGTCAGAACGGTCAGAACCGACGAGAATCGAGGGTTTCTCAGCCAAATACGAACTTTTTTCTGAATTTCCGGAGCGGGGCAGCCGAGTGTCTGGAGCCCTGTCGAACCCACCCAAAAATTTCAGGATCGGTTCATAAACAGCCGAGATTTGTTGAAAAATGTCGAATTTCTTGCTATCTTGTCTCTAAATCAAGATTCCTCAATTTTTCTTCTGGTCTTACCTGAATGTCTGCGATTCTGACAAACGCGCATTGCAATTTAAGGTCTTATCCGTAACTTGGTCAGAACGGTCAGAACCGACGAGAATCGAGGGTTTCTCAGCCAAATACCAACTTTTTTCGGAATTTTTGGTGCGGGGCAGCTGAGTGTCTGGAGCTTTGTCGAACCCACCCAAAAATTTCAGGATCGGTTTATAAACAGCCGAGATTGGTTGAAAAATGTCGAATTTCTGGCTATCTTGTCTCTAAATCAAGATTCCTCAATTTTTCTGCTGGTCTTACCTGAATGTCTGCGATTCCGACAGACGCGCATTGCAATTTGAGGTTTCATCCGTAACTTGGTCAGAACGGTCAGAACCGACGAAAATCGAGGGTTTCTCAGCCAAATACCAACTTTTTTCTGAATTTCCAGAGCGGGGCAGCCGAGTGTCTGGAGCCCTGTCGAACCCACCCAAAAATTTCAGGATCGGTTCATAAACAGCCGAGATTTGTTGAAAAATGTCGAATTTCTGGCTATCTTGTCTCTAAATCAAGATTCCTCAATTTTTCTGCTGGTCTTACCTGAATGTCTGCGATTCCGACAAACGCGCATTGCAATTTGAGGTTTCATCCGTAACTTGGTCAGAACGGTCAGAACCGACGAGAATCGAGGGTTTCTCAGCTAAATACGAACTTTTTTCTGAATTTCCGGAGCGGGGCAGCCGAGTGTCTGGAGCCCTGTCGAACCCACCCAAAAATTTCAGGATCGGTTCATAAACAGCCGAGATTTGTTGAAAAATGTCGAATTTCTGGCTATCTTGTCTCTAAATCAAGATCCCTCAATTTTTCTGCTGATCTTACCTGAATGTCTGCGATTCCGACAAACGCGCATTGCAATTTGAGGTTTCATCCGTAACTTGGTCAGAACGGTCAGAACCGACGAGAATCGAGGGTTTTTTAGCCAAATACCAACTTTTTTCTGAATTTTTGGTGCGGGGCAGCTAAGTGTCTGGAGCTTTGTCGAACCCACCCAAAAATTTCAGGATCGGTTAATAAACAGCCGAGATTTGTTGAAAAATGTCGAATTTCTGGCTATCTTGTCTCTAAATCAAGATTCCTCAATTTTTCTGCTGGTCTTACCTGAATGTCTGCGATTCCGACAAACGCGCATTGCAATTTGAGGTTTCATCCGTAACTTGGTCAGAACGGTCAGAACCGACGAAAATCGAGGGTTTCTCAGCCAAATACCAACTTTTTTCTGAATTTCCAGAGCGGGGCAGCCGAGTGTCTGGAGCCCTGTCGAACCCACCCAAAAATTTCAGGATCGGTTCATAAACAGCCGAGATTTGTTGAAAAATGTCGAATTTCTGGCTATCTTGTCTCTAAATCAAGATTCCTCAATTTTTCTGCTGGTCGTACCTGAATGTCTGCGATTCCGACAAACGCGCATTGCAATTTGAGGTTTCATCCGTAACTTGGTCAGAACGGTCAGAACCGACGAGAATCGAGGGTTTCTCAGCTAAATACGAACTTTTTTCTGAATTTCCGGAGCGGGGCAGCCGAGTGTCTGGAGCCCTGTCGAACCCACCCGAAAATTTCAGGATCGGTTCATAAACAGCCGAGATTTGTTGAAAAATGTCGAATTTCTGGCTATCTTGTCTCTAAATCAAGATTCCTTAATTTTTCCTCTGGTCTTACCTGAATGTCTGCGATTCCGACAAACGCGCATTGCAATTTGAGGTCTCATCCGTAACTTGGTCAGAACGGTCAGAACCGACGAGAATCGAGGGTTTCTCAGCCAAATACGAACTTTTTATTGAATTTTCGGAGCGGGGCAGCCGAGTGTCTGGAGCCCTGTCGAACCCACGCAAAAATTTCAGGATCGGTTGATAAACAGCCGAGATTTGTTGAAAAATGTCGAATTTCCGGCTATCTTGTCTCTAAATCAAGATTCCTCAATTTTTCTGCTGGTCTTACCCGAATGTCTGCGATTTCGACAAACGCGCATTGCAATTCAAGGTTTCATCCGTAACTTGGTCAGAACGGTCAGAACCGACGAGAATCGAGGGTTTCTCAGCCAAATACGAACTTTTTTCTGAATATTCGGAGCGGGGCAGCCGAGTGTCTGGAGCCCTGTCGAACCCACCCAAAAATTTCGTGATCGGTTCATAAACAGCCGAGATATGTTGAAAAATGTCGAATTTCTGGCTATCTTGTCTCTAAATTAAGATTCCTCAATTTTTCTGCTGGTCGTACCTGAATGTCTGCGATTCCGACAAACGCGCATTGCAATTTGAGGTTTCATCCGTAACTTGGTCAGAACGGTCAGAACCGACGAGAATCGAGGGTTTCTCAGCTAAATACGAACTTTTTTCTGAATTTTCGGAGCGGGGCAGCCGAGTGTCCGGAGCCCTGTCGAACCCACCCAAAAATTTCAGGATCGGTTCATAAACAGCCGAGATTTGTTGAAAAATGTCGAATTTCTGGCTATCTTGTCTCTAAATCAAGATTCCTCAATTTTTCTTCTGGTCTTACCCGAATGTCTGCGATTCCGACAAACGCGCATTGCAATTTGAGGTCTCATCCGTAACTTGGTCAGAACGGTCAGAACCGACGAGAATCGAGGGTTTCTCAGCCAAATACGAACTTTTTTCTGAATATTCGGAGCGGGGCAGCCGAGTGTCTGGAGCCCTGTCGAACCCACCCAAAAATTTCAGGATCGGTTGATAAACAGCCGAGATTTGTTGAAAAATGTCGAATTTCCGGCTATCTTGTCTCTAAATCAAGATTCCTCAATTTTTCTGCTGGTCTTACCTGAATGTCTGCGATTCCGACAAACGCGCATTGCAATTTGAGGTTTCATCCGTAACTTGGTCAGAACGGTCAGAACCGACGAGAATCGAGGGTTTCTCAGCTAAATACGAACTTTTTTCTGAATTTTCGGAGCGGGGCAGCCGAGTGTCCGGAGCCCTGTCGAACCCACCCAAAAATTTCAGGATCGGTTCATAAACAGCCGAGATTTGTTGAAAAATGTCGAATTTCTGGCTATCTTGTCTCTAAATCAAGATTCCTCAATTTTTCTTCTGGTCTTACCTGAATGTCTGCGATTCCGACAAACGCGCATTGCAATTTGAGGTTTCATCCGTAACTTGGTCAGAACGGTCAGAACCGACGAGAATCGAGGGTTTCTCAGCTAAATACGAACTTTTTTCTGAATTTTCGGAGCGGGGCAGCCGAGTGTCCGGAGCCCTGTCGAACCCACCCAAAAATTTCAGGATCGGTTCATAAACAGCCGAGATTTGTTGAAAAATGTCGAATTTCTGGCTATCTTGTCTCTAAATCAAGATTCCTCAATTTTTCATCTGGTCTTACCTGAATGTCTGCGATTCCGACAAACGCGCATTGCAATTTGAGGTCTCATCCGTAACTTGGTCAGAACGGTCAGAACCGACGAGAATCGAGGGTTTCTCAGCCAAATACGAACTTTTTTCTGAATATTCGGAGCGGGGCAGCCGAGTGTCTGGAGCCCTGTCGAACCCACCCAAAAATTTCAGGATCGGTTGATAAACAGCCGAGATTTGTTGAAAAATGTCGAATTTCCGGCTATCTTGTCTCTAAATCAAGATTCCTTAATTTTTCTGCTGGTCTTACCTGAATGTCTGCGATTCCGACAAACGCGCATTGCAATTTGAGGTTTCATCCGTAACTTGGTCAGAACGGTCAGAACCGACGAGAATCGAGGGTTTCTCAGCTAAATACGAACTTTTTTCTGAATTTTCGGAGCGGGGCAGCCGAGTGTCCGGAGCCCTGTCGAACCCACCCAAAAATTTCAGGATCGGTTCATAAACAGCCGAGATTTGTTGAAAAATGTCGAATTTCTGGCTATCTTGTCTCTAAATCAAGATTCCTCAATTTTTCTTCTGGTCTTACCTGAATGTCTGCGATTCCGACAAACGCGCATTGCAATTTGAGGTCTCATCCGTAACTTGGTCAGAACGGTCAGAACCGACGAGAATCGAGGGTTTCTCAGCCAAATACCAACTTTTTTCTGAATTTCCAGAGCAGGGCAGCCGAGTGTCTGGAGCCCTGTCGAACCCACCCAAAAATTTCAGGATCGGTTCATAAACAGCCGAGATTTGTTGAAAGATGTCGAATTTCTGGCTATCTTGTCTCTAAATCAAGATTCCTCAATTTTTCTGCTGGTCGTACCTGAATGTCTGCGATTCCGACAAACGCGCATTGCAATTTGAGGTTTCATCCGTAACTTGGTCAGAACGGTCAGAACCGACGAGAATCGAGGGTTTCTCAGCTAAATACGAACTTTTTTCTGAATTTCCGGAGCGGGGCAGCCGAGTGTCTGGAGCCCTGTCGAACCCACCCAAAAATTTCAGGATCGGTTCATGAACAGCCGAGATTTGTTGAAAAATGTCGAATTTCTGGCTATCTTGTCTCTAAATCAAGATTCCTCAATTTTTCTGCTGGTCTTACCTGAATGTCTGCGATTCCGACAAACGCGCATTGCAATTTGAGGTTTCATCCGTAACTTGGTCAGAACGGTCAGAACCGACGAGAATCGAGGGTTTCTCAGCCAAATACGAACTTTTTTCTGAATATTCGGAGCGGGGCAGCCGAGTGTCTGGAGCCCTGTCGAACCCACCCAAAAATTTCAGGATCGGTTGATAAACAGCCGAGATTTGTTGAAAAATGTCGAATTTCCGGCTATCTTGTCTCTAAATCAAGATTCCTTAATTTTTCTGCTGGTCTTACCTGAATGTCTGCGATTCCGACAAACGCGCATTGCAATTTGAGGTTTCATCCGTAACTTGGTCAGAACGGTCAGAACCGACGAGAATCGAGGGTTTCTCAGCTAAATACGAACTTTTTTCTGAATTTTCGGAGCGGGGCAGCCGAGTGTCCGGAGCCCTGTCGAACCCACCCAAAAATTTCAGGATCGGTTCATAAACAGCCGAGATTTGTTGAAAAATGTCGAATTTCTGGCTATCTTGTCTCTAAATCAAGATTCCTCAATTTTTCTTCTGGTCTTACCTGAATGTCTGCGATTCCGACAAACGCGCATTGCAATTTGAGGTCTCATCCGTAACTTGGTCAGAACGGTCAGAACCGACGAGAATCGAGGGTTTCTCAGCCAAATACCAACTTTTTTCTGAATTTCCAGAGCAGGGCAGCCGAGTGTCTGGAGCCCTGTCGAACCCACCCAAAAATTTCAGGATCGGTTCATAAACAGCCGAGATTTGTTGAAAGATGTCGAATTTCTGGCTATCTTGTCTCTAAATCAAGATTCCTCAATTTTTCTGCTGGTCGTACCTGAATGTCTGCGATTCCGACAAACGCGCATTGCAATTTGAGGTTTCATCCGTAACTTGGTCAGAACGGTCAGAACCAACGAGAATCGAGGGTTTCTCAGCTAAATACGAACTGTTTTCTGAATTTCCGGAGCGGGGCAGCCGAGTGTCTGGAGCCCTGTCGAACCCACCCAAAAATTTCAGGATCGGTTCATAAACAGCCGAGATTTGTTGAAAAATGTCGAATTTCTGGCTATCTTGTCTCTAAATCAAGATTCCTCAATTTTTCTGCTGGTCTTACCTGAATGTCTGCGATTCCGACAAACGCGCATTGCAATTTGAGGTTTCATCCGTAACTTGGTCAGAACGGTCAGAACCGACGAGAATCGAGGGTTTCTCAGCCAAATACGAACTTTTTTCTGAATTTCCGGAGCGGGGCAGCCGAGTATCTGGAGCCCTGTCGAACCCACCCAAAAATTTCAGGATCGGTTCATAAACAGCCGAGATTTGTTGAAAAATGTCGAATTTCTGGCTATCTTGTCTGTAAATCAAGATTCCTTAATTTTTCTGCTGGTCTTACCTGAATGTCTGCGATTCCGACAAACGCGCATTGCAATTTGAGGTTTCATCCGTAACTTGGTCAGAACGGTCAGAACCGACGAAAATCGAGGGTTTCTCAGCCAAATACCAACTTTTTTCTGAATTTCCAGAGCGGGGCAGCCGAGTGTCTGGAGCCCTGTCGAACCCACCCAAAAATTTCAGGATCGGTTGATAAACAGCCGAGATTTGTTGAAAAATGTCGAATTTCCGGCTATCTTGTCTCTAAGTCAAGATTCCTTAATTTTTCTGCTGGTCTTACCTGAATGTCTGCGATTCCGACAAACGCGCATTGCAATTTGAGGTTTCATCCGTAACTTGGTCAGAACGGTCAGAACCGACGAGAATCGAGGGTTTCTCAGCTAAATACGAACTTTTTTCTGAATTTTCGGACCGGGGCAGCCGATTGTCCGGAGCCCTGTTGAACCCACCTAAAAATTTCAGGATCGGTTCATAAACAGCCGAGATTTGTTGAAAAATGTCGAATTTCTGGCTATCTTGTCTCTAAATCAAGATTCCTCAATTTTTCTTCTGGTCTTACCTGAATGTCTGCGATTCCGACAAACGCGCATTGCAATTTGAGGTCTCATCCGTAACTTGGTCAGAACGGTCAGAACCGACGAGAATCGAGGGTTTCTCAGCCAAATACCAACTTTTTTCTGAATTTCCAGAGCAGGGCAGCCGAGTGTCTGGAGCCCTGTCGAACCCACCCAAAAATTTCAGGATCGGTTCATAAACAGCCGAGATTTGTTGAAAGATGTCGAATTTCTGGCTATCTTGTCTCTAAATCAAGATTCCTCAATTTTTCTGCTGGTCGTACCTGAATGTCTGCGATTCCGACAAACGCGCATTGCAATTTGAGGTTTCATCCGTAACTTGGTCAGAACGGTCAGAACCGACGAGAATCGAGGGTTTCTCAGCTAAATACGAACTTTTTTCTGAATTTCCGGAGCGGGGCAGCCGAGTGTCTGGAGCCCTGTCGAACCCACCCAAAAATTTCAGGATCGGTTCATAAACAGCCGAGATTTGTTGAAAAATGTCGAATTTCTGGCTATCTTGTCTCTAAATCAAGATTCCTCAATTTTTCTGCTGGTCTTACCTGAATGTCTGCGATTCCGACAAACGCGCATTGCAATTTGAGGTTTCATCCGTAACTTGGTCAGAACGGTCAGAACCGACGAGAATCGAGGGTTTCTCAGCCAAATACGAACTTTTTTCTGAATTTCCGGAGCGGGGCAGCCGAGTATCTGGAGCCCTGTCGAACCCACCCAAAAATTTCAGGATCGGTTCATAAACAGCCGAGATTTGTTGAAAAATGTCGAATTTCTGGCTATCTTGTCTCTAAATCAAGATTCCTTAATTTTTCTGCTGGTCTTACCTGAATGTCTGCGATTCCGACAAACGCGCATTGCAATTTGAGGTTTCATCCGTAACTTGGTCAGAACGGTCAGAACCGACGAAAATCGAGGGTTTCTCAGCCAAATACCAACTTTTTTCTGAATTTCCAGAGCGGGGCAGCCGAGTGTCTGGAGCCCTGTCGAACCCACCCAAAAATTTCAGGATCGGTTCATAAACAGCCGAGACTTGTTGAAAAATGTCGAATTTCTGGCTATCTTGTCTCTAAATCAAGATTCCTCAATTTTTCTGCTGGTCGTACCTGAATGTCTGCGATTCCGACAAACGCGCATTGCAATTTGAGGTTTCATCCGTAACTTGGTCAGAACGGTCAGAACCGACGAGAATCGAGGGTTTCTCAGCTAAATACGAACTTTTTTCTGAATTTCCGGAGCGGGGCAGCCGAGTGTCTGAAGCCCTGTCGAACCTACCCAAAAATTTCAGGATCGGTTCATAAACAGCCGAGATTTGTTGAAAAATGTCGAATTTCTGGCTATCTTGTCTCTAAATCAAGATTCCTCAATTTTTCTTCTGGTCTTACCTGAATGTCTGCGATTCCGACAAACGCGCATTGCAATTTGAGGTCCCATCCGTAACTTGGTCAGAACGGTCAGAACCGACGAGAATCGAGGGTTTCTCAGCCAAATACGAACTTTTTATTGAATTTTCGGAGCGGGGCAGCCGAGTGTCTGGAGCCCTGTCGAACCCACGCAAAAATTTCAGGATCGGTTGATAAACAGCCGAGATTTGTTGAAAAATGTCGAATTTCCGGCTATCTTGTCTCTAAATCAAGATTCCTCAATTTTCCTGCTGGTCTTACCTGAATGTCTGCGATTCCGACAAACGCGCATTGCAATTTAAGGTTTCATCCGTAACTTGGTCAGAACGGTCAGAACCGACGAGAATCGAGGGTTTCTCAGCTAAATACGAACTTTTTTCTGAATTTTCGGAGCGGGGCAGCCGAGTGTCCGGAGCCCTGTCGAACCCACCCAAAAATTTCAGGATCGGTTCATAAACAGCCGAGATTTGTTGAAAAATGTCGAATTTCTGGCTATCTTGTCTCTAAATCAAGATTCCTTAATTTTTCTTCTGGTCTTACCTGAATGTCTGCGATTCTGACAAACGCGCATTGCAATTTGAGGTCTCATCCGTAACTTGGTCAGAACGGTCAGAACCGACGAGAATCGAGGGTTTCTCAGCCAAATACGAACTTTTTCCTGAATTTTCGGAGCGGGGCAGCCGAGTGTCTGGAGCCCTGTCGAACCCACCCAAAAATTTCAGGATCGGTTGATGAACAGCCGAGATTTGTTGAAAAATGTCGAATTTCCGGCTATCTTGTCTCTAAATCAAGATTCCTCAATTTTTCTGCTGGTCTTACCTGAATGTCTGCGATTCCGACAAACGCGCATTGCAATTTGAGGTTTCATCCGTAACTTGGTCAGAACGGTCAGAACCGACGAGAAACGAGGGTTTCTCAGCCAAATACGAACTTTTTTCTGAATATTCGGAGCGGGGCAGCCGAGTGTCTGGAGCCCTGTCGAACCCACCCAAAAATTTCAGGATCGGTCGATAAACAGCCGAGATTTGTTGAAAAATGTCGAATTTCCGGCTATCTTGTCTCTAAATCAAGATTCCTTAATTTTTCTGCTGGTCTTACCTGAATGTCTGCGATTCCGACAAACGCGCATTGCAATTTGAGGTTTCATCCGTAACTTGGTCAGAACGGTCAGAACCGACGAGAATCGAGGGTTTCTCAGCTAAATACGAACTTTTTTCTGAATTTTCGGAGCGGGGCAGCCGAGTGTCCGGAGCCCTGTCGAACCCACCCAAAAATTTCAGGATCGGTTCATAAACAGCCGAGATTTGTTGAAAAATGTCGAATTTCTGGCTATCTTGTCTCTAAATCAAGATTCCTCAATTTTTCTTCTGGTCTTACCTGAATGTCTGCGATTCCGACAAACGCGCATTGCAATTTGAGGTCTCATCCGTAACTTGGTCAGAACGGTCAGAACCGACGAGAATCGAGGGTTTCTCAGCCAAATACCAACTTTTTTCTGAATTTCCAGAGCAGGGCAGCCGAGTGTCTGGAGCCCTGTCGAACCCACCCAAAAATTTCAGGATCGGTTCATAAACAGCCGAGATTTGTTGAAAGATGTCGAATTTCTGGCTATCTTGTCTCTAAATCAAGATTCCTCAATTTTTCTGCTGGTCGTACCTGAATGTCTGCGATTCCGACAAACGCGCATTGCAATTTGAGGTTTCATCCGTAACTTGGTCAGAACGGTCAGAACCGACGAGAATCGAGGGTTTCTCAGCTAAATACGAACTTTTTTCTGAATTTCCGGAGCGGGGCAGCCGAGTGTCTGAAGCCCTGTCGAACCTACCCAAAAATTTCAGGATCGGTTCATAAACAGCCGAGATTTGTTGAAAAATGTCGAATTTCTGGCTATCTTGTCTCTAAATCAAGATTCCTCAATTTTTCTTCTGGTCTTACCTGAATGTCTGCGATTCCGACAAACGCGCATTGCAATTTGAGGTCCCATCCGTAACTTGGTCAGAACGGTCAGAACCGACGAGAATCGAGGGTTTCTCAGCTAAATACGAACTTTTTATTGAATTTTCGGAGCGGGGCAGCCGAGTGTCTGGAGCCCTGTCGAACCCACGCAAAAATTTCAGGATCGGTTGATAAACAGCCGAGATTTGTTGAAAAATGTCGAATTTCCGGCTATCTTGTCTCTAAATCAAGATTCCTCAATTTTCCTGCTGGTCTTACCTGAATGTCTGCGATTCCGACAAACGCGCATTGCAATTTAAGGTTTCATCCGTAACTTGGTCAGAACGGTCAGAACCGACGAGAATCGAGGGTTTCTCAGCTAAATACGAACTTTTTTCTGAATTTTCGGAGCGGGGCAGCCGAGTGTCCGGAGCCCTGTCGAACCCACCCAAAAATTTCAGGATCGGTTCATAAACAGCCGAGATTTGTTGAAAAATGTCGAATTTCTGGCTATCTTGTCTCTAAATCAAGATTCCTTAATTTTTCTTCTGGTCTTACCTGAATGTCTGCGATTCTGACAAACGCGCATTGCAATTTGAGGTCTCATCCGTAACTTGGTCAGAACGGTCAGAACCGACGAGAATCGAGGGTTTCTCAGCCAAATACGAACTTTTTCCTGAATTTTCAGAGCGGGGCAGCCGAGTGTCTGGAGCCCTGTCGAACCCACCCAAAAATTTCAGGATCGGTTGATAAACAGCCGAGATTTGTTGAAAAATGTCGAATTTCCGGCTATCTTGTCTCTAAATCAAGATTCCTCAATTTTTCTGCTGGTCTTACCTGAATGTCTGCGATTCCGACAAACGCGCATTGCAATTTGAGGTTTCATCCGTAACTTGGTCAGAACGGTCAGAACCGACGAGAAACGAGGGTTTCTCAGCCAAATACGAACTTTTTTCTGAATATTCGGAGCGGGGCAGCCGAGTGTCTGGAGCCCTGTCGAACCCACCCAAAAATTTCAGGATCGGTCGATAAACAGCCGAGATTTGTTGAAAAATGTCGAATTTCCGGCTATCTTGTCTCTAAATCAAGATTCCTTAATTTTTCTGCTGGTCTTACCTGAATGTCTGCGATTCCGACAAACGCGCATTGCAATTTGAGGTTTCATCCGTAACTTGGTCAGAACGGTCAGAACCGACGAGAATCGAGGGTTTCTCAGCTAAATACGAACTTTTTTCTGAATTTTCGGAGCGGGGCAGCCGAGTGTCCGGAGCCCTGTCGAACCCACCCAAAAATTTCAGGATCGGTTCATAAACAGCCGAGATTTGTTGAAAAATGTCGAATTTCTGGCTATCTTGTCTCTAAATCAAGATTCCTCAATTTTTCTTCTGGTCTTACCTGAATGTCTGCGATTCCGACAAACGCGCATTGCAATTTGAGGTCTCATCCGTAACTTGGTCAGAACGGTCAGAACCGACGAGAATCGAGGGTTTCTCAGCCAAATACCAACTTTTTTCTGAATTTCCAGAGCAGGGCAGCCGAGTGTCTGGAGCCCTGTCGAACCCACCCAAAAATTTCAGGATCGGTTCATAAACAGCCGAGATTTGTTGAAAGATGTCGAATTTCTGGCTATCTTGTCTCTAAATCAAGATTCCTCAATTTTTCTGCTGGTCGTACCTGAATGTCTGCGATTCCGACAAACGCGCATTGCAATTTGAGGTTTCATCCGTAACTTGGTCAGAACGGTCAGAACCGACGAGAATCGAGGGTTTCTCAGCTAAATACGAACTTTTTTCTGAATTTCCGGAGCGGGGCAGCCGAGTGTCTGGAGCCCTGTCGAACCCACCCAAAAATTTCAGGATCGGTTCATAAACAGCCGAGATTTGTTGAAAAATGTCGAATTTCTGGCTATCTTGTCTCTAAATCAAGATTCCTCAATTTTTCTGCTGGTCTTACCTGAATGTCTGCGATTCCGACAAACGCGCATTGCAATTTGAGGTTTCATCCGTAACTTGGTCAGAACGGTCAGAACCGACGAGAATCGAGGGTTTCTCAGCCAAATACGAACTTTTTTCTGAATTTCCGGAGCGGGGCAGCCGAGTATCTGGAGCCCTGTCGAACCCACCCAAAAATTTCAGGATCGGTTCATAAACAGCCGAGATTTGTTGAAAAATGTCGAATTTCTGGCTATCTTGTCTGTAAATCAAGATTCCTTAATTTTTCTGCTGGTCTTACCTGAATGTCTGCGATTCCGACAAACGCGCATTGCAATTTGAGGTTTCATCCGTAACTTGGTCAGAACGGTCAGAACCGACGAAAATCGAGGGTTTCTCAGCCAAATACCAACTTTTTTCTGAATTTCCAGAGCGGGGCAGCCAAGTGTCTGGAGCCCTGTCGAACCCACCCAAAAATTTCAGGATCGGTTGATAAACAGCCGAGATTTGTTGAAAAATGTCGAATTTCCGGCTATCTTGTCTCTAAATCAAGATTCCTTAATTTTTCTGCTGGTCTTACCTGAATGTCTGCGATTCCGACAAACGCGCATTGCAATTTGAGGTTTCATCCGTAACTTGGTCAGAACGGTCAGAACCGACGAGAATCGAGGGTTTCTCAGCTAAATACGAACTTTTTTCTGAATTTTCGGACCGGGGCAGCCGAGTGTCCGGAGCCCTGTCGAACCCACCCAAAAATTTCAGGATCGGTTCATAAACAGCCGAGATTTGTTGAAAAATGTCGAATTTCTGGCTATCTTGTCTCTAAATCAAGATTCCTCAATTTTTCTTCTGGTCTTACCTGAATGTCTGCGATTCCGACAAACGCGCATTGCAATTTGAGGTCTCATCCGTAACTTGGTCAGAACGGTCAGAACCGACGAGAATCGAGGGTTTCTCAGCCAAATACCAACTTTTTTCTGAATTTCCAGAGCAGGGCAGCCGAGTGTCTGGAGCCCTGTCGAACCCACCCAAAAATTTCAGGATCGGTTCATAAACAGCCGAGATTTGTTGAAAGATGTCGAATTTCTGGCTATCTTGTCTCTAAATCAAGATTCCTCAATTTTTCTGCTGGTCGTACCTGAATGTCTGCGATTCCGACAAACGCGCATTGCAATTTGAGGTTTCATCCGTAACTTGGTCAGAACGGTCAGAACCGACGAGAATCGAGGGTTTCTCAGCTAAATACGAACTTTTTTCTGAATTTCCGGAGCGGGGCAGCCGAGTGTCTGGAGCCCTGTCGAACCCACCCAAAAATTTCAGGATCGGTTCATAAACAGCCGAGATTTGTTGAAAAATGTCGAATTTCTGGCTATCTTGTCTCTAAATCAAGATTCCTCAATTTTTCTGCTGGTCTTACCTGAATGTCTGCGATTCCGACAAACGCGCATTGCAATTTGAGGTTTCATCCGTAACTTGGTCAGAACGGTCAGAACCGACGAGAATCGAGGGTTTCTCAGCCAAATACGAACTTTTTTCTGAATTTCCGGAGCGGGGCAGCCGAGTATCTGGAGCCCTGTCGAACCCACCCAAAAATTTCAGGATCGGTTCATAAACAGCCGAGATTTGTTGAAAAATGTCGAATTTCTGGCTATCTTGTCTCTAAATCAAGATTCCTTAATTTTTCTGCTGGTCTTACCTGAATGTCTGCGATTCCGACAAACGCGCATTGCAATTTGAGGTTTCATCCGTAACTTGGTCAGAACGGTCAGAACCGACGAAAATCGAGGGTTTCTCAGCCAAATACCAACTTTTTTCTGAATTTCCAGAGCGGGGCAGCCGAGTGTCTGGAGCCCTGTCGAACCCACCCAAAAATTTCAGGATCGGTTCATAAACAGCCGAGACTTGTTGAAAAATGTCGAATTTCTGGCTATCTTGTCTCTAAATCAAGATTCCTCAATTTTTCTGCTGGTCGTACCTGAATGTCTGCGATTCCGACAAACGCGCATTGCAATTTGAGGTTTCATCCGTAACTTGGTCAGAACGGTCAGAACCGACGAGGATCGAGGGTTTCTCAGCTAAATACGAACTTTTTTCTGAATTTTCGGAGCGGGGCAGCCGAGTGTCCGGAGCCCTGTCGAACCCACCCAAAAATTTCAGGATCGGTTCATAAACAGCCGAGATTTGTTGAAAAATGTCGAATTTCTGGCTATCTTGTCTCTAAATCAAGATTCCTCAATTTTTCTTCTGGTCTTACCTGAATGTCTGCGATTCCGACAAACGCGCATTGCAATTTGAGGTCTCATCCGTAACTTGGTCAGAACGGTCAGAACCGACGAGAATCGAGGGTTTCTCAGCCAAATACCAACTTTTTTCTGAATTTCCAGAGCAGGGCAGCCGAGTGTCTGGAGCCCTGTCGAACCCACCCAAAAATTTCAGGATCGGTTCATAAACAGCCGAGATTTGTTGAAAGATGTCGAATTTCTGGCTATCTTGTCTCTAAATCAAGATTCCTTAATTTTTCTGCTGGTCGTACCTGAATGTCTGCGATTCCGACAAACGCGCATTGCAATTTGAGGTTTCATCCGTAACTTGGTCAGAACGGTCAGAACCGACGAGAATCGAGGGTTTCTCAGCTAAATACGAACTTTTTTCTGAATTTCCGGAGCGGGGCAGCCGAGTGTCTGGAGCCCTGTCGAACCCACTCAAAAATTTCAGGATCGGTTCATAAACAGCCGAGATTTGTTGAAAAATGTCGAATTTCTGGCTATCTTGTCTCTAAATCAAGATTCCTCAATTTTTCTGCTGGTCTTACCTGAATGTCTGCGATTCCGACAAACGCGCATTGCAATTTGAGGTTTCATCCGTAACTTGGTCAGAACGGTCAGAACCGACGAGAATCAAGGGTTTCTCAGCCAAATACGAACTTTTTTCTGAATTTCCGGAGCGGGGCAGCCGAGTATCTGGAGCCCTGTCGAACCCACCCAAAAATTTCAGGATCGGTTCATAAACAGCCGAGATTTGTTGAAAAATGTCGAATTTCTGGCTATCTTGTCTGTAAATCAAGATTCCTTAATTTCTCTGCTGGTCTTACCTGAATGTCTGCGATTCCGACAAACGCGCATTGCAATTTGAGGTTTCATCCGTAACTTGGTCAGAACGGTCAGAACCGACGAAAATCGAGGGTTTCTCAGCCAAATACCAACTTTTTTCTGAATTTCCAGAGCGGGGCAGCCAAGTGTCTGGAGCCCTGTCGAACCCACCCAAAAATTTCAGGATCGGTTGATAAACAGCCGAGATTTGTTGAAAAATGTCGAATTTCCGGCTATCTTGTCTCTAAATCAAGATTCCTTAATTTTTCTGCTGGTCTTACCTGAATGTCTGCGATTCCGACAAACGCGCATTGCAATTTGAGGTTTCATCCGTAACTTGGTCAGAACGGTCAGAACCGACGAGAATCGAGGGTTTCTCAGCTAAATACGAACTTTTTTCTGAATTTTCGGACCGGGGCAGCCGAGTGTCCGGAGCCCTGTCGAACCCACCCAAAAATTTCAGGATCGGTTCATAAACAGCCGAGATTTGTTGAAAAATGTCGAATTTCTGGCTATCTTGTCTCTAAATCAAGATTCCTCAATTTTTCTTCTGGTCTTACCTGAATGTCTGCGATTCCGACAAACGCGCATTGCAATTTGAGGTCTCATCCGTAACTTGGTCAGAACGGTCAGAACCGACGAGAATCGAGGGTTTCTCAGCCAAATACCAACTTTTTTCTGAATTTCCAGAGCAGGGCAGCCGAGTGTCTGGAGCCCTGTCGAACCCACCCAAAAATTTCAGGATCGGTTCATAAACAGCCGAGATTTGTTGAAAGATGTCGAATTTCTGGCTATCTTGTCTCTAAATCAAGATTCCTCAATTTTTCTGCTGGTCGTACCTGAATGTCTGCGATTCCGACAAACGCGCATTGCAATTTGAGGTTTCATCCGTAACTTGGTCAGAACGGTCAGAACCGACGAGAATCGAGGGTTTCTCAGCTGAATACGAACTTTTTTCTGAATTTCCGGAGCGGGGCAGCCGAGTGTCTGGAGCCCTGTCGAACCCACCCAAAAATTTCAGGATCGGTTCATAAACAGCCGAGATTTGTTGAAAAATGTCGAATTTCTGGCGATCTTGTCTCTAAATCAAGATTCCTCAATTTTTCTGCTGGTCTTACCTGAATGTCTGCGATTCCGACAAACGCGCATTGCAATTTGAGGTTTCATCCGTAACTTGGTCCGAACGGTCAGAACCGACGAGAATCGAGGGTTTCTCAGCCAAATACGAACTTTTTTCTGAATTTCCGGAGCGGGGCAGCCGAGTATCTGGAGCCCTGTCGAACCCACCCAAAAATTTCAGGATCGGTTCATAAACAGCCGAGATTTGTTGAAAAATGTCGAATTTCTGGCTATCTTGTCTCTAAATCAAGATTCCTTAATTTTTCTGCTGGTCTTACCTGAATGTCTGCGATTCCGACAAACGCGCATTGCAATTTGAGGTTTCATCCGTAACTTGGTCAGAACGGTCAGAACCGACGAAAATCGAGGGTTTCTTAGCCAAATACCAACTTTTTTCTGAATTTCCAGAGCGGGGCAGCCGAGTGTCTGGAGCCCTGTCGAACCCACCCAAAAATTTCAGGATCGGTTCATAAACAGCCGAGACTTGTTGAAAAATGTCGAATTTCTGGCTATCTTGTCTCTAAATCAAGATTCCTCAATTTTTCTGCTGGTCGTACCTGAATGTCTGCGATTCCGACAAACGCGCATTGCAATTTGAGGTTTCATCCGTAACTTGGTCAGAACGGTCAGAACCGACGAGAATCGAGGGTTTCTCAGCTAAATACGAACTTTTTTCTGAATTTCCGGAGCGGGGCAGCCGAGTGTCTGAAGCCCTGTCGAACCTACCCAAAAATTTCAGGATCGGTTCATAAACAGCCGAGATTTGTTGAAAAATGTCGAATTTCTGGCTATCTTGTCTCTAAATCAAGATTCCTCAATTTTTCTTCTGGTCTTACCTGAATGTCTGCGATTCCGACAAACGCGCAATGCAATTTGAGGTCCCATCCGTAACTTGGTCAGAACGGTCAGAACCGACGAGAATCGAGGGTTTCTCAGCCAAATACGAACTTTTTATTGAATTTTCGGAGCGGGGCAGCCGAGTGTCTGGAGCCCTGTCGAACCCACGCAAAAATTTCAGGATCGGTTGATAAACAGCCGAGATTTGTTGAAAAATGTCGAATTTCCGGCTATCTTGTCTCTAAATCAAGATTCCTCAATTTTCCTGCTGGTCTTACCTGAATGTCTGCGATTCCGACAAACGCGCATTGCAATTTAAGGTTTCATCCGTAACTTGGTCAGAACGGTCAGAACCGACGAGAATCGAGGGTTTCTCAGCTAAATACGAACTTTTTTCTGAATTTTCGGAGCGGGGCAGCCGAGTGTCCGGAGCCCTGTCGAACCCACCCAAAAATTTCAGGATCGGTTCATAAACAGCCGAGATTTGTTGAAAAATGTCGAATTTCTGGCTATCTTGTCTCTAAATCAAGATTCCTTAATTTTTCTTCTGGTCTTACCTGAATGTCTGCGATTCTGACAAACGCGCATTGCAATTTGAGGTCTCATCCGTAACTTGGTCAGAACGGTCAGAACCGACGAGAATCGAGGGTTTCTCAGCCAAATACGAACTTTTTCCTGAATTTTCGGAGCGGGGCAGCCGAGTGTCTGGAGCCCTGTCGAACCCACCCAAAAATTTCAGGATCGGTTGATAAACAGCCGAGATTTGTTGAAAAATGTCGAATTTCCGGCTATCTTGTCTCTAAATCAAGATTCCTCAATTTTTCTGCTGGTCTTACCTGAATGTCTGCGATTCCGACAAACGCGCATTGCAATTTGAGGTTTCATCCGTAACTTGGTCAGAACGGTCAGAACCGACGAAAATCGAGGGTTTCTCAGCCAAATACCAACTTTTTTCTGAATTTTTGGTGCGGGGCAGGAGCTTTGTCGAACCCACCCGAAAATTTCAGGATCGGTTTATAAACAGCCGAGATTTGTTGAAGAATGGCGAATTTCTGGCTATCTTGTCTCTAAATCAAGATTCCTCAATTTTTCTGCTGGTCGTACCTGAATGTCTGCGATTCCGACAAACGCGCATTGCAATTTGAGGTTTCATCCGTAACTTGGTCAGAACGGTCAGAACCGACGAGAATCAAGGGTTTCTCAGCTGAATACGAACTTTTTTCTAAATTTCCGGAGCGGGGCAGCCGAGTGTCTGGAGCCCTGTCGAACCCACCCAAAAATTTCAGGATCGGTTCATAAACAGCCGAGATTTGTTGAAAAATGTCGAATTTCTGGCTATCTTGTCTCTAAATCAAGATTCCTCAATTTTTCTTCTGGTCTTACCTGAATGTCTGCGATTCCGACAAACGCGCATTGCAATTTGAGGTTTCATCCGTAACTTGGTCAGAACGGTCAGAACCGACGAGAATCGAGGGTTTCTCAGCTAAATACGAACTTTTTTCTGAATTTTCGGACCGGGGCAGCCGAGTGTCCGGAGCCCTGTCGAACCCACCCAAAAATTTCAGGATCG
This sequence comes from Diprion similis, assembly GCF_021155765.1. Lineage (NCBI taxonomy): Eukaryota > Metazoa > Arthropoda > Insecta > Hymenoptera > Diprionidae > Diprion > Diprion similis. Next base: position 10,166,807 of record NC_060117.1, read on the forward strand.
GTTCATAAACAGCCGAGATTTGTTGAAAAATGTCGAATTTCCGGCTATCTTGTCTCTAAATCAAGATTCCTCAATTTTCCTGCTGGTCTTACCTGAATGTCTGCGATTCCGACAAACGCGCATTGCAATTCAAGGTTTCATCCGTAACTTGGTCAGAACGGTCAGAACCGACGAGAATCGAGGGTTTCTCAGCTAAATACGAACTTTTTTCTGAATTTTCGGAGCGGGGCAGCCGAGTGTCCGGAGCCCTGTCGAACCCACCCAAAAATTTCAGGATCGGTTCATAAACAGCCGAGATTTGTTGAAAAATGTCGAATTTCTGGCTATCTTGTCTCTAAATCAAGATTCCTTAATTTTTCTTCTGGTCTTACCTGAATGTCTGCGATTCTGACAAACGCGCATTGCAATTTGAGGTCTCATCCGTAACTTGGTCAGAACGGTCAGAACCGACGAGAATCGAGGGTTTCTCAGCCAAATACGAACTTTTTCCTGAATTTTCGGAGCGGGGCAGCCGAGTGTCTGGAGCCCTGTCGAACCCACCCAAAAATTTCAGGATCGGTTGATGAACAGCCGAGATTTGTTGAAAAATGTCGAATTTCCGGCTATCTTGTCTCTAAATCAAGATTCCTCAATTTTTCTGCTGGTCTTACCTGAATGTCTGCGATTCCGACAAACGCGCATTGCAATTTGAGGTTTCATCCGTAACTTGGTCAGAACGGTCAGAACCGACGAGAAACGAGGGTTTCTCAGCCAAATACGAACTTTTTTCTGAATATTCGGAGCGGGGCAGCCGAGTGTCTGGAGCCCTGTCGAACCCACCCAAAAATTTCAGGATCGGTCGATAAACAGCCGAGATTTGTTGAAAAATGTCGAATTTCCGGCTATCTTGTCTCTAAATCAAGATTCCTTAATTTTTCTGCTGGTCTTACCTGAATGTCTGCGATTCCGACAAACGCGCATTGCAATTTGAGGTTTCATCCGTAACTTGGTCAGAACGGTCAGAACCGACGAGAATCGAGGGTTTCTCAGCTAAATACGAACTTTTTTCTGAATTTTCGGAGCGGGGCAGCCGAGTGTCCGGAGCCCTGTCGAACCCACCCAAAAATTTCAGGATCGGTTCATAAACAGCCGAGATTTGTTGAAAAATGTCGAATTTCTGGCTATCTTGTCTCTAAATCAAGATTCCTCAATTTTTCTTCTGGTCTTACCTGAATGTCTGCGATTCCGACAAACGCGCATTGCAATTTGAGGTCTCATCCGTAACTTGGTCAGAACGGTCAGAACCGACGAGAATCGAGGGTTTCTCAGCCAAATACCAACTTTTTTCTGAATTTCCAGAGCAGGGCAGCCGAGTGTCTGGAGCCCTGTCGAACCCACCCAAAAATTTCAGGATCGGTTCATAAACAGCCGAGATTTGTTGAAAGATGTCGAATTTCTGGCTATCTTGTCTCTAAATCAAGATTCCTCAATTTTTCTGCTGGTCGTACCTGAATGTCTGCGATTCCGACAAACGCGCATTGCAATTTGAGGTTTCATCCGTAACTTGGTCAGAACGGTCAGAACCGACGAGAATCGAGGGTTTCTCAGCTAAATACGAACTTTTTTCTGAATTTCCGGAGCGGGGCAGCCGAGTGTCTGGAGCCCTGTCGAACCCACCCAAAAATTCCAGGATCGGTTCATAAACAGCCGAGATTTGTTGAAAAATGTCGAATTTCTGGCTATCTTGTCTCTAAATCAAGATTCCTCAATTTTTCTGCTGGTCTTACCTGAATGTCTGCGATTCCGACAAACGCGCATTGCAATTTGAGGTTTCATCCGTAACTTGGTCAGAACGGTCAGAACCGACGAGAATCGAGGGTTTCTCAGCCAAATACGAACTTTTTTCTGAATATTCGGAGCGGGGCAGCCGAGTGTCTGGAGCCCTGTCGAACCCACCCAAAAATTTCAGGATCGGTTGATAAACAGCCGAGATTTGTTGAAAAATGTCGAATTTCCGGCTATCTTGTCTCTAAATCAAGATTCCTTAATTTTTCTGCTGGTCTTACCTGAATGTCTGCGATTCCGACAAACGCGCATTGCAATTTGAGGTTTCATCCGTAACTTGGTCAGAACGGTCAGAACCGACGAGAATCGAGGGTTTCTCAGCTAAATACGAACTTTTTTCTGAATTTTCGGAGCGGGGCAGCCGAGTGTCCGGAGCCCTGTCGAACCCACCCAAAAATTTCAGGATCGGTTCATAAACAGCCGAGATTTGTTGAAAAATGTCGAATTTCTGGCTATCTTGTCTCTAAATCAAGATTCCTCAATTTTTCTTCTGGTCTTACCTGAATGTCTGCGATTCCGACAAACGCGCATTGCAATTTGAGGTCTCATCCGTAACTTGGTCAGAACGGTCAGAACCGACGAGAATCGAGGGTTTCTCAGCCAAATACCAACTTTTTTCTGAATTTCCAGAGCAGGGCAGCCGAGTGTCTGGAGCCCTGTCGAACCCACCCAAAAATTTCAGGATCGGATCATAAACAGCCGAGATTTGTTGAAAGATGTCGAATTTCTGGCTATCTTGTCTCTAAATCAAGATTCCTCAATTTTTCTGCTGGTCGTACCTGAATGTCTGCGATTCCGACAAACGCGCATTGCAATTTGAGGTTTCATCCGTAACTTGGTCAGAACGGTCAGAACCGACGAGAATCGAGGGTTTCTCAGCTAAATACGAACTTTTTTCTGAATTTCCGGAGCGGGGCAGCCGAGTGTCTGGAGCCCTGTCGAACCCACCCAAAAATTTCAGGATCGGTTCATAAACAGCCGAGATTTGTTGAAAAATGTCGAATTTCTGGCTATCTTGTCTCTAAATCAAGATTCCTCAATTTTTTTGCTGGTCTTACCTGAATGTCTGCGATTCCGACAAACGCGCATTGCAATTTGAGGTTTCATCCGTAACTTGGTCAGAACGGTCAGAACCGACGAGAATCGAGGGTTTCTCAGCCAAATACGAACTTTTTTCTGAATTTCCGGAGCGGGGCAGCCGAGTATCTGGAGCACTGTCGAACCCACCCAAAAATTTCAGGATCGGTTCATAAACAGCCGAGATTTGTTGAAAAATGTCGAATTTCTGGCTATCTTGTCTGTAAATCAAGATTCCTTAATTTTTCTGCTGGTCTTACCTGAATGTCTGCGATTCCGACAAACGCGCATTGCAATTTGAGGTTTCATCCGTAACTTGGTCAGAACGGTCAGAACCGACGAAAATCGAGGGTTTCTCAGCCAAATACCAACTTTTTTCTGAATTTCCAGAGCGGGGCAGCCGAGTGTCTGGAGCCCTGTCGAACCCACCCAAAAATTTCAGGATCGGTTGATAAACAGCCGAGATTTGTTGAAAAATGTCGAATTTCCGGCTATCTTGTCTCTAAGTCAAGATTCCTTAATTTTTCTGCTGGTCTTACCTGAATGTCTGCGATTCCGACAAACGCGCATTGCAATTTGAGGTTTCATCCGTAACTTGGTCAGAACGGTCAGAACCGACGAGAATCGAGGGTTTCTCAGCTAAATACGAACTTTTTTCTGAATTTTCGGACCGGGGCAGCCGAGTGTCCGGAGCCCTGTCGAACCCACCTAAAAATTTCAGGATCGGTTCATAAACAGCCGAGATTTGTTGAAAAATGTCGAATTTCTGGCTATCTTGTCTCTAAATCAAGATTCCTCAATTTTTCTTCTGGTCTCACCTGAATGTCTGCGATTCCGACAAACGCGCATTGCAATTTGAGGTCTCATCCGTAACTTGGTCAGAACGGTCAGAACCGACGAGAATCGAGGGTTTCTCAGCCAAATACCAACTTTTTTCTGAATTTCCAGAGCAGGGCAGCCGAGTGTCTGGAGCCCTGTCGAACCCACCCAAAAATTTCAGGATCGGTTCATAAACAGCCGAGATTTGTTGAAAGATGTCGAATTTCTGGCTATCTTGTCTCTAAATCAAGATTCCTCAATTTTTCTGCTGGTCGTACCTGAATGTCTGCGATTCCGACAAACGCGCATTGCAATTTGAGGTTTCATCCGTAACTTGGTCAGAACGGTCAGAACCGACGAGAATCGAGGGTTTCTCAGCTAAATACGAACTTTTTTCTGAATTTCCGGAGCGGGGCAGCCGAGTGTCTGGAGCCCTGTCGAACCCACCCAAAAATTTCAGGATCGGTTCATAAACAGCCGAGATTTGTTGAAAAATGTCGAATTTCTGGCTATCTTGTCTCTAAATCAAGATTCCTCAATTTTTCTGCTGGTCTTACCTGAATGTCTGCGATTCCGACAAACGCGCATTGCAATTTGAGGTTTCATCCGTAACTTGGTCAGAACGGTCAGAACCGACGAGAATCGAGGGTTTCTCAGCCAAATACGAACTTTTTTCTGAATTTCCGGAGCGGGGCAGCCGAGTATCTGGAGCCCTGTCGAACCCACCCAAAAATTTCAGGATCGGTTCATAAACAGCCGAGATTTGTTGAAAAATGTCGAATTTCTGGCTATCTTGTCTGTAAATCAAGATTCCTTAATTTTTCTGCTGGTCTTACCTGAATGTCTGCGATTCCGACAAACGCGCATTGCAATTTGAGGTTTCATCCGTAACTTGGTCAGAACGGTCAGAACCGACGAAAATCGAGGGTTTCTCAGCCAAATACCAACTTTTTTCTGAATTTCCAGAGCGGGGCAGCCAAGTGTCTGGAGCCCTGTCGAACCCACCCAAAAATTTCAGGATCGGTTGATAAACAGCCGAGATTTGTTGAAAAATGTCGAATTTCCGGCTATCTTGTCTCTAAATCAAGATTCCTTAATTTTTCTGCTGGTCTTACCTGAATGTCTGCGATTCCGACAAACGCGCATTGCAATTTGAGGTTTCATCCGTAACTTGGTCAGAACGGTCAGAACCGACGAGAATCGAGGGTTTCTCAGCTAAATACGAACTTTTTTCTGAATTTTCGGACCGGGGCAGCCGAGTGTCCGGAGCCCTGTCGAACCCACCCAAAAATTTCAGGATCGGTTCATAAACAGCCGAGATTTGTTGAAAAATGTCGAATTTCTGGCTATCTTGTCTCTAAATCAAGATTCCTCAATTTTTCTTCTGGTCTTACCTGAATGTCTGCGATTCCGACAAAAGCGCATTGCAATTTGAGGTCTCATCCGTAACTTGGTCAGAACGGTCAGAACCGACGAGAATCGAGGGTTTCTCAGCCAAATACCAACTTTTTTCTGAATTTCCAGAGCAGGGCAGCCGAGTGTCTGGAGCCCTGTCGAACCCACCCAAAAATTGCAGGATCGGTTCATAAACAGCCGAGATTTGTTGAAAGATGTCGAATTTCTGGCTATCTTGTCTCTAAATCAAGATTCCTCAATTTTTCTGCTGGTCGTACCTGAATGTCTGCGAGTCCGACAAACGCGCATTGCAATTTGAGGTTTCATCCGTAACTTGGTCAGAGCGGTCAGAACCGACGAGAATCGAGGGTTTCTCAGCTAAATACGAACTTTTTTCTGAATTTCCGGAGCGGGGCAGCCGAGTGTCTGGAGCCCTGTCGAACCCACCCAAAAATTTCAGGATCGGTTCATAAACAGCCGAGATTTGTTGAAAAATGTCGAATTTCTGGCTATCTTGTCTCTAAATCAAGATTTCTCAATTTTTCTGCTGGTCTTACCTGAATGTCTGCGATTCCGACAAACGCGCATTGCAATTTGAGGTTTCATCCGTAACTTGGTCAGAACGGTCAGAACCGACGAGAATCGAGGGTTTCTCAGCCAAATACGAACTTTTTTCTGAATTTCCGGAGCGGGGCAGCCGAGTATCTGGAGCCCTGTCGAACCCACCCAAAAATTTCAGGATCGGTTTATAAACAGCCGAGATTTGTTGAAAAATGTCGAATTTCTGGCTATCTTGTCTCTAAATCAAGATTCCTTAATTTTTCTGCTGGTCTTACCTGAATGTCTGCGATTCCGACAAACGCGCATTGCAATTTGAGGTTTCATCCGTAACTTGGTCAGAACGGTCAGAACCGACGAAAATCGAGGGTTTCTCAGCCAAATACCAACTTTTTTCTGAATTTCCAGAGCGGGGCAGCCGAGTGTCTGGAGCCCTGTCGAACCCACCCAAAAATTTCAGGATCGGTTCATAAACAGCCGAGACTTGTTGAAAAATGTCGAATTTCTGGCTATCTTGTCTCTAAATCAAGATTCCTCAATTTTTCTGCTGGTCGTACCTGAATGTCTGCGATTCCGACAAACGCGCATTGCAATTTGAGGTTTCATCCGTAACTTGGTCAGAACGGTCAGAACCGACGAGAATCGAGGGTTTCTCAGCTAAATACGAACTTTTTTCTGAATTTCCGGAGCGGGGCAGCCGAGTGTCTGAAGCCCTGTCGAACCTACCCAAAAATTTCAGGATCGGTTCATAAACAGCCGAGATTTGTTGAAAAATGTCGAATTTCTGGCTATCTTGTCTCTAAATCAAGATTCCTCAATTTTTCTTCTGGTCTCACCTGAATGTCTGCGATTCCGACAAACGCGCATTGCAATTTGAGGTCCCATCCGTAACTTGGTCAGAACGGTCAGAACCGACGAGAATCGAGGGTTTCTCAGCCAAATACGAACTTTTTATTGAATTTTCGGAGCGGGGCAGCCGAGTGTCTGGAGCCCTGTCGAACCCACGCAAAAATTTCAGGATCGGTTGATAAACAGCCGAGATTTGTTGAAAAATGTCGAATTTCCGGCTATCTTGTCTCTAAATCAAGATTCCTCAATTTTCCTGCTGGTCTTACCTGAATGTCTGCGATTCCGACAAACGCGCATTGCAATTTAAGGTTTCATCCGTAACTTGGTCAGAACGGTCAGAACCGACGAGAATCGAGGGTTTCTCAGCTAAATACGAACTTTTTTCTGAATTTTCGGAGCGGGGCAGCCGAGTGTCCGGAGCCCTGTCGAACCCACCCAAAAATTTCAGGATCGGTTCATAAACAGCCGAGATTTGTTGAAAAATGTCGAATTTCTGGCTATCTTGTCTCTAAATCAAGATTCCTTAATTTTTCTTCTGGTCTTACCTGAATGTCTGCGATTCTGACAAACGCGCATTGCAATTTGAGGTCTCATCCGTAACTTGGTCAGAACGGTCAGAACCGACGAGAATCGAGGGTTTCTCAGCCAAATACGAACTTTTTCCTGAATTTTCAGAGCGGGGCAGCCGAGTGTCTGGAGCCCTGTCGAACCCACCCAAAAATTTCAGGATCGGTTGATAAACAGCCGAGATTTGTTGAAAAATGTCGAATTTCCGGCTATCTTGTCTCTAAATCAAGATTCCTCAATTTTTCTGCTGGTCTTACCTGAATGTCTGCGATTCCGACAAACGCGCATTGCAATTCGAGGTTTCATCCGTAACTTGGTCAGAACGGTCAGAACCGACGAAAATCGAGGGTTTCTCAGCCAAATACCAACTTTTTTCTGAATTTTTGGTGCGGGGCAGGAGCTTTGTCGAACCCACCCGAAAATTTCAGGATCGGTTTATAAACAGCCGAGATTTGTTGAAGAATGTCGAATTTCTGGCTATCTTGTCTCTAAATCAAGATTCCTCAATTTTTCTGCTGGTCGTACCTGAATGTCTGCGATTCCGACAAACGCGCATTGCAATTTGAGGTTTCATCCGTAACTTGGTCAGAACGGTCAGAACCGACGAGAATCAAGGGTTTCTCAGCTAAATACGAACTTTTTTCTAAATTTCCGGAGCGGGGCAGCCGAGTGTCTGGAGCCCTGTCGAACCCACCCAAAAATTTCAGGATCGGTTCATAAACAGCCGAGATTTGTTGAAAAATGTCGAATTTCTGGCTATCTTGTCTCTAAATCAAGATTCCTCAATTTTTCTGCTGGTCTTACCTGAATGTCCGCGATTCCGACAAACGCGCATTGCAATTTGAGGTTTCATCCGTAACTTGGTCAGAACGGTCAGAACCGACGAGAATCGAGGGTTTCTCAGCCAAATACGAACTTTTTTCTGAATTTCCGGAGCGGGGCAGCCGAGTGTCTGGAGCCCTGTCGAACCCACCCAAAAATTTCAGGATCGGTTCATAAACAGCCGAGATTTGTTGAAGAATGTCGAATTTCTGGCTATCTTGTCTCTAAATCAAGATTCCTCAATTTTTCTTCTGGTCTTACCTGAATGTCTGCGATTCCGACAAACGCGCATTGCAATTTAAGGTCTTATCCGTAACTTGGTCAGAACGGTCAGAACCGACGAGAATCGAGGGTTTCTCAGCCAAATACCAACTTTTTTCTGAATTTTTGGTGCGGGGCAGCTGAGTGTCTGGAGCTTTGTCGAACCCACCCAAAAATTTCAGGATCGGTTTATAAACAGCCGAGATTTGTTGAAAAATGTCGAATTTCTGGCTATCTTGTCTCTAAATCAAGATTCCTCAATTTTTCTGCTGGTCTTACCTGAATGTCTGCGATTCCGACAAACGCGCATTGCAATTTGAGGTTTCATCCGTAACTTGGTCAAAACGGTCAGAACCGACGAGAATCGAGGGTTTCTCAGCCAAATACGAACTTTTTTCTGAATTTCCGTAGCGGGGCAGCCGAGTGTCTGGAGCCCTGTCGAACCCACCCAAAAATTTCAGGATCGGTTCATAAACAGCCGAGATTTGTTGAAAAATGTCGAATTTCTGGCTATCTTGTCTCCAAATCAAGATTTCTCAATTTTTCTGCTGGTCTTACCTGAATGTCTGCGATTCCGACAAACGCGCATTGCGATTTGAGGTCTCATTCGTCACTTGGTCAGAACGGTCAGAACCGACGAGAATCGAGGGTTTCTCAGCCAAATACGAACTTTTTTCTGAATTTCCGGAGCGGGGCAGCCGAGTGTCTGGAGCCCTGTCGAACCCACCCAAAAATTTCAGGATCGGTTGATAAACAGCCGAGATTTGTTGAAAAATGTCGAATTTCCGGCTATCTTGTCTCTAAATCAAGATTCCTCAATTTTTCTGCTGGTCTTACCTGAATGTCTGCGATTCCGACAAACGCGCATTGCAATTTGAGGTTTCATCCGTAACTTGGTCAGAACGGTCAGAACCGACGAAAATCGAGGGTTTCTCAGCCAAATACCAACTTTTTTCTGAATTTCCAGAGCGGGGCAGCCGAGTGTCTGGAGCTCTGTCGAACCCACCCAAAAATTTCAGGATCGGTTCATAAACAGCCGAGATTTGTTGAAAAATGTCGAATTTCTGGCTATCTTGTCTCTAAATCAAGATTCCTCAATTTTTCTGCTGGTCGTACCTGAATGTCTGCGATTCCGACAAACGTGCATTGCAATTTGAGGTTTCATCCGTAACTTGGTCAGAACGGTCGGAACCGACGAGAATCGAGGGTTTCTCAGCTAAATACGAACTTTTTTCTGAATTTCCGGAGCGGGGCAGCCGAGTGTCTGGAGCCCTGTCGAACCCACCCAAAAATTTCAGGATCGGTTCATAAACAGCCGAGATTTGTTGAAAAATGTCGAATTTCTGGCTATCTTGTCTCTAAATCAAGATTCCTCAATTTTTCTGCTGGTCTTACCTGAATGTCTGCGATTCCGACAAACGCGCATTGCAATTTGAGGTTTCATCCGTAACTTGGTCAGAACGGTCAGAACCGACGAGAATCGAGGGTTTCTCAGCCAAATACGAACTTTTTTCTGAATTTCCGGAGCGGGGCAGCCGAGTATCTGGAGCCCTGTCGAACCCACCCAAAAATTTCAGGATCGGTTCATAAACAGCCGAGATTTGTTGAAAAATGTCGAATTTCTGGCTATCTTGTCTGTAAATCAAGATTCCTTAATTTTTCTGCTGGTCTTACCTGAATGTCTGCGATTCCGACAAACGCGCATTGCAATTTGAGGTTTCATCCGTAACTTGGTCAGAACGGTCAGAACCGACGAAAATCGAGGGTTTCTCAGCCAAATACCAACTTTTTTCTGAATTTCCAGAGCGGGGCAGCCAAGTGTCTGGAGCCCTGTCGAACCCACCCAAAAATTTCAGGATCGGTTGATAAACAGCCGAGATTTGTTGAAAAATGTCGAATTTCCGGCTATCTTGTCTCTAAATCAAGATTCCTTAATTTTTCTGCTGGTCTTACCTGAATGTCTGCGATTCCGACAAACGCGCATTGCAATTTGAGGTTTCATCCGTAACTTGGTCAGAACGGTCAGAACCGACGAGAATCGAGGGTTTCTCAGCTAAATACGAACTTTTTTCTGAATTTTCGGACCGGGGCAGCCGAGTGTCCGGAGCCCTGTCGAACCCACCCAAAAATTTCAGGATCGGTTCATAAACAGCCGAGATTTGTTGAAAAATGTCGAATTTCTGGCTATCTTGTCTCTAAATCAAGATTCCTCAATTTTTCTTCTGGTCTTACCTGAATGTCTGCGATTCCGACAAACGCGCATTGCAATTTGAGGTCTCATTCGTAACTTGGTCAGAACGGTCAGAACCGACGAGAATCGAGGGTTTCTCAGCCAAATACCAACTTTTTTCTGAATTTCCAGAGCAGGGCAGCCGAGTGTCTGGAGCCCTGTCGAACCCACCCAAAAATTGCAGGATCGGTTCATAAACAGCCGAGATTTGTTGAAAGATGTCGAATTTCTGGCTATCTTGTCTCTAAATCAAGATTCCTCAATTTTTCTGCTGGTCGTACCTGAATGTCTGCGATTCCGACAAACGCGCATTGCAATTTGAGGTTTCATCCGTAACTTGGTCAGAACGGTCAGAACCGACGAGAATCGAGGGTTTCTCAGCTAAATACGAACTTTTTTCTGAATTTCCGGAGCGGGGCAGCCGAGTGTCTGGAGCCCTGTCGAACCCACCCAAAAATTTCAGGATCGGTTCATAAACAGCCGAGATTTGTTGAAAAATGTCGAATTTCTGGCTATCTTGTCTCTAAATCAAGATTCCTCAATTTTTCTGCTGGTCTTACCTGAATGTCTGCGATTCCGACAAACGCGCATTGCAATTTGAGGTTTCATCCGTAACTTGGTCAGAACGGTCAGAACCGACGAGAATCGAGGGTTTCTCAGCCAAATACGAACTTTTTTCTGAATTTCCGGAGCGGGGCAGCCGAGTATCTGGAGCCCTGTCGAACCCACCCAAAAATTTCAGGATCGGTTTATAAACAGCCGAGATTTGTTGAAAAATGTCGAATTTCTGGCTATCTTGTCTCTAAATCAAGATTCCTTAATTTTTCTGCTGGTCTTACCTGAATGTCTGCGATTCCGACAAACGCGCATTGCAATTTGCAGTTTCATCCGTAACTTGGTCAGAACGGTCAGAACCGACGAAAATCGAGGGTTTCTCAGCCAAATACCAACTTTTTTCTGAATTTCCAGAGCGGGGCAGCCGAGTGTCTGGAGCCCTGTCGAACCCACCCAAAAATTTCAGGATCGGTTCATAAACAGCCGAGACTTGTTGAAAAATGTCGAATTTCTGGCTATCTTGTCTCTAAATCAAGATTCCTCAATTTTTCTGCTGGTCGTACCTGAATGTCTGCGATTCCGACAAACGCGCATTGCAATTTGAGGTTTCATCCGTAACTTGGTCAGAACGGTCAGAACCGACGAGAATCGAGGGTTTCTCAGCTAAATACGAACTTTTTTCTGAATTTCCGGAGCGGGGCAGCCGAGTGTCTGAAGCCCTGTCGAACCTACCCAAAAATTTCAGGATCGGTTCATAAACAGCCGAGATTTGTTGAAAAATGTCGAATTTCTGGCTATCTTGTCTCTAAATCAAGATTCCTCAATTTTTCTTCTGGTCTTACCTGAATGTCTGCGATTCCGACAAACGCGCATTGCAATTTGAGGTCCCATCCGTAACTTGGTCAGAACGGTCAGAACCGACGAGAATCGAGGGTTTCTCAGCCAAATACGAACTTTTTATTGAATTTTCGGAGCGGGGCAGCCGAGTGTCTGGAGCCCTGTCGAACCCACGCAAAAATTTCAGGATCGGTTGATAAACAGCCGAGATTTGTTGAAAAATGTCGAATTTCCGGCTATCTTGTCTCTAAATCAAGATTCCTCAATTTTCCTGCTGGTCTTACCTGAATGTCTGCGATTCCGACAAACGCGCATTGCAATTTAAGGTTTCATCCGTAACTTGGTCAGAACGGTCAGAACCGACGAGAATCGAGGGTTTCTCAGCTAAATACGAACTTTTTTCTGAATTTTCGGAGCGGGGCAGCCGAGTGTCCGGAGCCCTGTCGAACCCACCCAAAAATTTCAGGATCGGTTCATAAACAGCCGAGATTTGTTGAAAAATGTCGAATTTCTGGCTATCTTGTCTCTAAATCAAGATTCCTTAATTTTTCTTCTGGTCTTACCTGAATGTCTGCGATTCTGACAAACGCGCATTGCAATTTGAGGTCTCATCCGTAACTTGGTCAGAACGGTCAGAACCGACGAGAATCGAGGGTTTCTCAGCCAAATACGAACTTTTTCCTGAATTTTCAGAGCGGGGCAGCCGAGTGTCTGGAGCCCTGTCGAACCCACCCAAAAATTTCAGGATCGGTTGATAAACAGCCGAGATTTGTTGAAAAATGTCGAATTTCCGGCTATCTTGTCTCTAAATCAAGATTCCTCAATTTTTCTGCTGGTCTTACCTGAATGTCTGCGATTCCGACAAACGCGCATTGCAATTCGAGGTTTCATCCGTAACTTGGTCAGAACGGTCAGAACCGACGAAAATCGAGGGTTTCTCAGCCAAATACCAACTTTTTTCTGAATTTTTGGTGCGGGGCAGGAGCTTTGTCGAACCCACCCGAAAATTTCAGGATCGGTTTATAAACAGCCGAGATTTGTTGAAGAATGTCGAATTTCTGGCTATCTTGTCTCTAAATCAAGATTCCTCAATTTTTCTGCTGGTCGTACCTGAATGTCTGCGATTCCGACAAACGCGCATTGCAATTTGAGGTTTCATCCGTAACTTGGTCAGAACGGTCAGAACCGACGAGAATCAAGGGTTTCTCAGCTAAATACGAACTTTTTTCTAAATTTCCGGAGCGGGGCAGCCGAGTGTCTGGAGCCCTGTCGAACCCACCCAAAAATTTCAGGATCGGTTCATAAACAGCCGAGATTTGTTGAAAAATGTCGAATTTCTGGCTATCTTGTCTCTAAATCAAGATTCCTCAATTTTTCTGCTGGTCTTACCTGAATGTCCGCGATTCCGACAAACGCGCATTGCAATTTGAGGTTTCATCCGTAACTTGGTCGGAACGGTCAGAACCGACGAGAATCGAGGGTTTCTCAGCCAAATACGAACTTTTTTCTGAATTTCCGGAGCGGGGCAGCCGAGTGTCTGGAGCCCTGTCGAACCCACCCAAAAATTTCAGGATCGGTTCATAAACAGCCGAGATTTGTTGAAGAATGTCGAATTTCTGGCTATCTTGTCTCTAAATCAAGATTCCTCAATTTTTCTTCTGGTCTTACCTGAATGTCTGCGATTCCGACAAACGCGCATTGCAATTTAAGGTCTTATCCGTAACTTGGTCAGAACGGTCAGAACCGACGAGAATCGAGGGTTTCTCAGCCAAAAACCAACTTTTTTCTGAATTTTTGGTGCGGGGCAGCTGAGTGTCTGGAGCTTTGTCGAACCCACCCAAAAATTTCAGGATCGGTTTATAAACAGCCGAGATTTGTTGAAAAATGTCGAATTTCTGGCTATCTTGTCTCTAAATCAAGATTCCTCAATTTTTCTGCTGGTCTTACCTGAATGTCTGCGATTCCGACAAACGCGCATTGCAATTTGAGGTTTCATCCGTAACTTGGTCAAAACGGTCAGAACCGACGAGAATCGAGGGTTTCTCAGCCAAATACGAACTTTTTTCTGAATTTCCGTAGCGGGGCAGCCGAGTGTCTGGAGCCCTGTCGAACCCACCCAAAAATTTCAGGATCGGTTCATAAACAGCCGAGATTTGTTGAAAAATGTCGAATTTCTGGCTATCTTGTCTCCAAATCAAGATTTCTCAATTTTTCTGCTGGTCTTACCTGAATGTCTGCGATTCCGACAAACGCGCATTGCGATTTGAGGTCTCATTCGTCACTTGGTCAGAACGGTCAGAACCGACGAGAATCGAGGGTTTCTCAGCCAAATACGAACTTTTTTCTGAATTTCCGGAGCGGGGCAGCCGAGTGTCTGGAGCCCTGTCGAACCCACCCAAAAATTTCAGGATCGGTTGATAAACAGCCGAGATTTGTTGAAAAATGTCAAATTTCCGGCTATCTTGTCTCTAAATCAAGATTCCTCAATTTTTCTGCTGGTCTTACCTGAATGTCTGCGATTCCGACAAACGCGCATTGCAATTTGAGGTTTCATCCGTAACTTGGTCAGAACGGTCAGAACCGACGAAAATCGAGGGTTTCTCAGCCAAATACCAACTTTTTTCTGAATTTCCAGAGCGGGGCAGCCGAGTGTCTGGAGCTCTGTCGAACCCACCCAAAAATTTCAGGATCGGTTCATAAACAGCCGAGATTTGTTGAAAAATGTCGAATTTCTGGCTATCTTGTCTCTAAATCAAGATTCCTCAATTTTTCTGCTGGTCGTACCTGAATGTCTGCGATTCCGACAAACGTGCATTGCAATTTGAGGTTTCATCCGTAACTTGGTCAGAACGGTCGGAACCGACGAGAATCGAGGGTTTCTCAGCTAAATACGAACTTTTTTCTGAATTTCCGGAGCGGGGCAGCCGAGTGTCTGGAGCCCTGTCGAACCCACCCAAAAATTTCAGGATCGGTTCATAAACAGCCGAGATTTGTTGAAAAATGTCGAATTTCTGGCTATCTTGTCTCTAAATCAAGATTCCTCAATTTTTCTGCTGGTCTTACCTGAATGTCTGCGATTCCGACAAACGCGCATTGCAATTTGAGGTTTCATCCGTAACTTGGTCAGAACGGTCAGAACCGACGAGAATCGAGGGTTTCTCAGCCAAATACGAACTTTTTTCTGAATTTCCGGAGCGGGGCAGCCGAGTATCTGGAGCCCTGTCGAACCCACCCAAAAATTTCAGGATCGGTTCATAAACAGCCGAGATTTGTTGAAAAATGTCGAATTTCTGGCTATCTTGTCTGTAAATCAAGATTCCTTAATTTTTCTGCTGGTCTTACCTGAATGTCTGCGATTCCGACAAACGCGCATTGCAATTTGAGGTTTCATCCGTAACTTGGTCAGAACGGTCAGAACCGACGAAAATCGAGGGTTTCTCAGCCAAATACCAACTTTTTTCTGAATTTCCAGAGCGGGGCAGCCAAGTGTCTGGAGCCCTGTCGAACCCACCCAAAAATTTCAGGATCGGTTGATAAACAGCCGAGATTTGTTGAAAAATGTCGAATTTCCGGCTATCTTGTCTCTAAATCAAGATTCCTTAATTTTTCTGCTGGTCTTACCTGAATGTCTGCGATTCCGACAAACGCGCATTGCAATTTGAGGTTTCATCCGTAACTTGGTCAGAACGGTCAGAACCGACGAGAATCGAGGGTTTCTCAGCTAAATACGAACTTTTTTCTGAATTTTCGGACCGGGGCAGCCGAGTGTCCGGAGCCCTGTCGAACCCACCCAAAAATTTCAGGATCGGTTCATAAACAGCCGAGATTTGTTGAAAAATGTCGAATTTCTGGCTATCTTGTCTCTAAATCAAGATTCCTCAATTTTTCTTCTGGTCTTACCTGAATGTCTGCGATTCCGACAAACGCGCATTGCAATTTGAGGTCTCATCCGTAACTTGGTCAGAACGGTCAGAACCGACGAGAATCGAGGGTTTCTCAGCCAAATACCAACTTTTTTCTGAATTTCCAGAGCAGGGCAGCCAAGTGTCTGGAGCCCTGTCGAACCCACCCAAAAATTGCAGGATCGGTTCATAAACAGCCGAGATTTGTTGAAAGATGTCGAATTTCTGGCTATCTTGTCTCTAAATCAAGATTCCTCAATTTTTCTGCTGGTCGTACCTGAATGTCTGCGATTCCGACAAACGCGCATTGCAATTTGAGGTTTCATCCGTAACTTGGTCAGAACGGTCAGAACCGACGAGAATCGAGGGTTTCTCAGCTAAATACGAACTTTTTCCTGAATTTCCGGAGCGGGGCAGCCGAGTGTCTGGAGCCCTGTCGAACCCACCCAAAAATTTCAGGATCGGTTCATAAACAGCCGAGATTTGTTGAAAAATGTCGAATTTCTGGCTATCTTGTCTCTAAATCAAGATTCCTCAATTTTTCTGCTGGTCTTACCTGAATGTCTGCGATTCCGACAAACGCGCATTGCAATTTGAGGTTTCATCCGTAACTTGGTCAGAACGGTCAGAACCGACGAGAATCGAGGGTTTCTCAGCCAAATACGAACTTTTTTCTGAATTTCCGGAGCGGGGCAGCCGAGTATCTGGAGCCCTGTCGAACCCACCCAAAAATTTCAGGATCGGTTTATAAACAGCCGAGATTTGTTGAAAAATGTCGAATTTCTGGCTATCTTGTCTCTAAATCAAGATTCCTTAATTTTTCTGCTGGTCTTACCTGAATGTCTGCGATTCCGACAAACGCGCATTGCAATTTGAGGTTTCATCCGTAACTTGGTCAGAACGGTCAGAACCGACGAAAATCGAGGGTTTCTCAGCCAAATACCAACTTTTTTCTGAATTTCCAGAGCGGGGCAGCCGAGTGTCTGGAGCCCTGTCGAACCCACCCAAAAATTTCAGGATCGGTTCATAAACAGCCGAGACTTGTTGAAAAATGTCGAATTTCTGGCTATCTTGTCTCTAAATCAAGATTCCTCAATTTTTCTGCTGGTCGTACCTGAATGTCTGCGATTCCGACAAACGCGCATTGCAATTTGAGGTTTCATCCGTAACTTGGTCAGAACGGTCAGAACCGACGAGAATCGAGGGTTTCTCAGCTAAATACGAACTTTTTTCTGAATTTCCGGAGCGGGGCAGCCGAGTGTCTGAAGCCCTGTCGAACCTACCCAAAAATTTCAGGATCGGTTCATAAACAGCCGAGATTTGTTGAAAAATGTCGAATTTCTGGCTATCTTGTCTCTAAATCAAGATTCCTCAATTTTTCTTCTGGTCTTACCTGAATGTCTGCGATTCCGACAAACGCGCATTGCAATTTGAGGTCCCATCCGTAACTTGGTCAGAACGGTCAGAACCGACGAGAATCGAGGGTTTCTCAGCCAAATACGAACTTTTTATTGAATTTTCGGAGCGGGGCAGCCGAGTGTCTGGAGCCCTGTCGAACCCACGCAAAAATTTCAGGATCGGTTGATAAACAGCCGAGATTTGTTGAAAAATGTCGAATTTCCGGCTATCTTGTCTCTAAATCAAGATTCCTCAATTTTCCTGCTGGTCTTACCTGAATGTCTGCGATTCCGACAAACGCGCATTGCAATTTAAGGTTTCATCCGTAACTTGGTCAGAACGGTCAGAACCGACGAGAATCGAGGGTTTCTCAGCTAAATACGAACTTTTTTCTGAATTTTCGGAGCGGGGCAGCCGAGTGTCCGGAGCCCTGTCGAACCCACCCAAAAATTTCAGGATCGGTTCATAAACAGCCGAGATTTGTTGAAAAATGTCGAATTTCTGGCTATCTTGTCTCTAAATCAAGATTCCTTAATTTTTCTTCTGGTCTTACCTGAATGTCTGCGATTCTGACAAACGCGCATTGCAATTTGAGGTCTCATCCGTAACTTGGTCAGAACGGTCAGAACCGACGAGAATCGAGGGTTTCTCAGCCAAATACGAACTTTTTCCTGAATTTTCAGAGCGGGGCAGCCGAGTGTCTGGAGCCCTGTCGAACCCACCCAAAAATTTCAGGATCGGTTGATAAACAGCCGAGATTTGTTGAAAAATGTCGAATTTCCGGCTATCTTGTCTCTAAATCAAGATTCCTCAATTTTTCTGCTGGTCTTACCTGAATGTCTGCGATTCCGACAAACGCGCATTGCAATTCGAGGTTTCATCCGTAACTTGGTCAGAACGGTCAGAACCGACGAAAATCGAGGGTTTCTCAGCCAAATACCAACTTTTTTCTGAATTTTTGGTGCGGGGCAGGAGCTTTGTCGAACCCACCCGAAAATTTCAGGATCGGTTTATAAACAGCCGAGATTTGTTGAAGAATGTCGAATTTCTGGCTATCTTGTCTCTAAATCAAGATTCCTCAATTTTTCTGCTGGTCGTACCTGAATGTCTGCGATTCCGACAAACGCGCATTGCAATTTGAGGTTTCATCCGTAACTTGGTCAGAACGGTCAGAACCGACGAGAATCAAGGGTTTCTCAGCTAAATACGAACTTTTTTCTAAATTTCCGGAGCGGGGCAGCCGAGTGTCTGGAGCCCTGTCGAACCCACCCAAAAATTTCAGGATCGGTTCATAAACAGCCGAGATTTGTTGAAAAATGTCGAATTTCTGGCTATCTTGTCTCTAAATCAAGATTCCTCAATTTTTCTGCTGGTCTTACCTGAATGTCCGCGATTCCGACAAACGCGCATTGCAATTTGAGGTTTCATCCGTAACTTGGTCAGAACGGTCAGAACCGACGAGAATCGAGGGTTTCTCAGCCAAATACGAACTTTTTTCTGAATTTCCGGAGCGGGGCAGCCGAGTGTCTGGAGCCCTGTCGAACCCACCCAAAAATTTTAGGATCGGTTCATAAACAGCCGAGATTTGTTGAAGAATGTCGAATTTCTGGCTATCTTGTCTCTAAATCAAGATTCCTCAATTTTTCATCTGGTCTTACCTGAATGTCTGCGATTCCGACAAACGCGCATTGCAATTTAAGGTCTTATCCGTAACTTGGTCAGAACGGTCAGAACCGACGAGAATCGAGGGTTTCTCAGCCAAATACCAACTTTTTTCTGAATTTTTGGTGCGGGGCAGCTGAGTGTCTGGAGCTTTGTCGAACCCACCCAAAAATTTCAGGATCGGTTTATAAACAGCCGAGATTTGTTGAAAAATGTCGAATTTCTGGCTATCTTGTCTCTAAATCAAGATTCCTCAATTTTTCTGCTGGTCTTACCTGAATGTCTGCGATTCCGACAAACGCGCATTGCAATTTGAGGTTTCATCCGTAACTTGGTCAAAACGGTCAGAACCGACGAGAATCGAGGGTTTCTCAGCCAAATACGAACTTTTTTCTGAATTTCCGTAGCGGGGCAGCCGAGTGTCTGGAGCCCTGTCGAACCCACCCAAAAATTTCAGGATCGGTTCATAAACAGCCGAGATTTGTTGAAAAATGTCGAATTTCTGGCTATCTTGTCTCCAAATCAAGATTTCTCAATTTTTCTGCTGGTCTTACCTGAATGTCTGCGATTCCGACAAACGCGCATTGCGATTTGAGGTCTCATTCGTCACTTGGTCAGAACGGTCAGAACCGACGAGAATCGAGGGTTTCTCAGCCAAATACGAACTTTTTTCTGAATTTCCGGAGCGGGGCAGCCGAGTGTCTGGAGCCCTGTCGAACCCACCCAAAAATTTCAGGATCGGTTCATAAACAGCCGAGATTTGTTGAAAAATGTCGAATTTCTGGCTATCTTGTCTCTAAATCAAGATTCCTCAATTTTTCTGCTGGTCTTACCTGAATGTCTGCGATTCCGACAAACGCGCATTGCAATTTGAGGTTTCATCCGTAACTTGGTCAGAACGGTCAGAACCGACGAGAATCGAGGGTTTCTCAGCCAAATACGAACTTTTTTCTGAATTTCCGGAGCGGGGCAGCCGAGTATCTGGAGCCCTGTCGAACCCACCCAAAAATTTCAGGATCGGTTTATAAACAGCCGAGATTTGTTGAAAAATGTCGAATTTCTGGCTATCTTGTCTCTAAATCAAGATTCCTTAATTTTTCTGCTGGTCTTACCTGAATGTCTGCGATTCCGACAAACGCGCATTGCAATTTGAGGTTTCATCCGTAACTTGGTCAGAACGGTCAGAACCGACGAAAATCGAGGGTTTCTCAGCCAAATACCAACTTTTTTCTGAATTTCCAGAGCGGGGCAGCCGAGTGTCTGGAGCCCTGTCGAACCCACCCAAAAATTTCAGGATCGGTTCATAAACAGCCGAGACTTGTTGAAAAATGTCGAATTTCTGGCTATCTTGTCTCTAAATCAAGATTCCTCAATTTTTCTGCTGGTCGTACCTGAATGTCTGCGATTCCGACAAACGCGCATTGCAATTTGAGGTTTCATCCGTAACTTGGTCAGAACGGTCAGAACCGACGAGAATCGAGGGTTTCTCAGCTAAATACGAACTTTTTTCTGAATTTCCGGAGCGGGGCAGCCGAGTGTCTGAAGCCCTGTCGAACCTACCCAAAAATTTCAGGATCGGTTCATAAACAGCCGAGATTTGTTGAAAAATGTCGAATTTCTGGCTATCTTGTCTCTAAATCAAGATTCCTCAATTTTTCTTCTGGTCTTACCTGAATGTCTGCGATTCCGACAAACGCGCATTGCAATTTGAGGTCCCATCCGTAACTTGGTCAGAACGGTCAGAACCGACGAGAATCGAGGGTTTCTCAGCCAAATACGAACTTTTTATTGAATTTTCGGAGCGGGGCAGCCGAGTGTCTGGAGCCCTGTCGAACCCACGCAAAAATTTCAGGATCGGTTGATAAACAGCCGAGATTTGTTGAAAAATGTCGAATTTCCGGCTATCTTGTCTCTAAATCAAGATTCCTCAATTTTCCTGCTGGTCTTACCTGAATGTCTGCGATTCCGACAAACGCGCATTGCAATTTAAGGTTTCATCGGTAACTTGGTCAGAACGGTCAGAACCGACGAGAATCGAGGGTTTCTCAGCTAAATACGAACTTTTTTCTGAATTTTCGGAGCGGGGCAGCCGAGTGTCCGGAGCCCTGTCGAACCCACCCAAAAATTTCAGGATCGGTTCATAAACAGCCGAGATTTGTTGAAAAATGTCGAATTTCTGGCTATCTTGTCTCTAAATCAAGATTCCTTAATTTTTCTTCTGGTCTTACCTGAATGTCTGCGATTCTGACAAACGCGCATTGCAATTTGAGGTCTCATCCGTAACTTGGTCAAAACGGTCAGAACCGACGAGAATCGAGGGTTTCTCAGCCAAATACGAACTTTTTCCTGAATTTTCAGAGCGGGGCAGCCGAGTGTCTGGAGCCCTGTCGAACCCACCCAAAAATTTCAGGATCGGTTGATAAACAGCCGAGATTTGTTGAAAAATGTCGAATTTCCGGCTATCTTGTCTCTAAATCAAGATTCCTCAATTTTTCTGCTGGTCTTACCTGAATGTCTGCGATTCCGACAAACGCGCATTGCAATTCGAGGTTTCATCCGTAACTTGGTCAGAACGGTCAGAACCGACGAAAATCGAGGGTTTCTCAGCCAAATACCAACTTTTTTCTGAATTTTTGGTGCGGGGCAGGAGCTTTGTCGAACCCACCCGAAAATTTCAGGATCGGTTTATAAACAGCCGAGATTTGTTGAAGAATGTCGAATTTCTGGCTATCTTGTCTCTAAATCAAGATTCCTCAATTTTTCTGCTGGTCGTACCTGAATGTCTGCGATTCCGACAAACGCGCATTGCAATTTGAGGTTTCATCCGTAACTTGGTCAGAACGGTCAGAACCGACGAGAATCAAGGGTTTCTCAGCTAAATACGAACTTTTTTCTAAATTTCCGGAGCGGGGCAGCCGAGTGTCTGGAGCCCTGTCGAACCCACCCAAAAATTTCAGGATCGGTTCATAAACAGCCGAGATTTGTTGAAAAATGTCGAATTTCTGGCTATCTTGTCTCTAAATCAAGATTCCTCAATTTTTCTGCTGGTCTTACCTGAATGTCCGCGATTCCGACAAACGCGCATTGCAATTTGAGGTTTCATCCGTAACTTGGTCAGAACGGTCAGAACCGACGAGAATCGAGGGTTTCTCAGCCAAATACGAACTTTTTTCTGAATTTCCGGAGCGGGGCAGCCGAGTGTCTGGAGCCCTGTCGAACCCACCCAAAAATTTCAGGATCGGTTCATAAACAGCCGAGATTTGTTGAAGAATGTCGAATTTCTGGCTATCTTGTCTCTAAATCAAGATTCCTCAATTTTTCTTCTGGTCTTACCTGAATGTCTGCGATTCCGACAAACGCGCATTGCAATTTAAGGTCTTATCCGTAACTTGGTCAGAACGGTCAGAACCGACGAGAATCGAGGGTTTCTCAGCCAAATACCAACTTTTTTCTGAATTTTTGGTGCGGGGCAGCTGAGTGTCTGGAGCTTTGTCGAACCCACCCAAAAATTTCAGGATCGGTTTATAAACAGCCGAGATTTGTTGAAAAATGTCGAATTTCTGGCTATCTTGTCTCTAAATCAAGATTCCTCAATTTTTCTGCTGGTCTTACCTGAATGTCTGCGATTCCGACAAACGCGCATTGCAATTTGAGGTTTCATCCGTAACTTGGTCAAAACGGTCAGAACCGACGAGAATCGAGGGTTTCTCAGCCAAATACGAACTTTTTTCTGAATTTCCGTAGCGGGGCAGCCGAGTGTCTGGAGCCCTGTCGAACCCACCCAAAAATTTCAGGATCGGTTCATAAACAGCCGAGATTTGTTGAAAAATGTCGAATTTCTGGCTATCTTGTCTCCAAATCAAGATTTCTCAATTTTTCTGCTGGTCTTACCTGAATGTCTGCGATTCCGACAAACGCGCATTGCGATTTGAGGTCTCATTCGTCACTTGGTCAGAACGGTCAGAACCGACGAGAATCGAGGGTTTCTCAGCCAAATACGAACTTTTTTCTGAATTTCCGGAGCGGGGCAGCCGAGTGTCTGGAGCCCTGTCGAACCCACCCAAAAATTTCAGGATCGGTTGATAAACAGCCGAGATTTGTTGAAAAATGTCGAATTTCCGGCTATCTTGTCTCTAAATCAAGATTCCTCAATTTTTCTGCTGGTCTTACCTGAATGTCTGCGATTCCGACAAACGCGCATTGCAATTTGAGGTTTCATCCGTAACTTGGTCAGAACGGTCAGAACCGACGAAAATCGAGGGTTTCTCAGCCAAATACCAACTCTTTTCTGAATTTCCAGAGCGGGGCAGCCGAGTGTCTGGAGCTCTGTCGAACCCACCCAAAAATTTCAGGATCGGTTCATAAACAGCCGAGATTTGTTGAAAAATGTCGAATTTCTGGCTATCTTGTCTCTAAATCAAGATTCCTCAATTTTTCTGCTGGTCGTACCTGAATGTCTGCGATTCCGACAAACGTGCATTGCAATTTGAGGTTTCATCCGTAACTTGGTCAGAACGGTCGGAACCGACGAGAATCGAGGGTTTCTCAGCTAAATACGAACTTTTTTCTGAATTTCCGGAGCGGGGCAGCCGAGTGTCTGGAGCCCTGTCGAACCCACCCAAAAATTTCAGGATCGGTTCATAAACAGCCGAGATTTGTTGAAAAATGTCGAATTTCTGGCTATCTTGTATCTAAATCAAGATTCCTCAATTTTTCTGCTGGTCTTACCTGAATGTCTGCGATTCCGACAAACGCGCATTGCAATTTGAGGTTTCATCCGTAACTTGGTCAGAACGGTCAGAACCGACGAGAATCGAGGGTTTCTCAGCCAAATACGAACTTTTTTCTGAATTTCCGGAGCGGGGCAGCCGAGTGTCTGGAGCCCTGTCATACCCACCCAAAAATTTCAGGATCGGTTCATAAACAGCCGAGATTTGTTGAAAAATGTCGAATTTCTGGCTATCTTGTCTCTAAATCAAGATTCCTCAATTTTTCTTCTGGTCTTACCTGAATGTCTGCGATTCCGACAAACGCGCATTGCAATTTAAGGTCTTATCCGTAACTTGGTCAGAACGGTCAGAACCGACGAGAATCGAGGGTTTCTCAGCCAAATACCAACTTTTTCGAATTTTTGGTGCGGGGCAGCTGAGTGTCTGGAGCTCTGTCGAACCCACCCAAAAATTTCAGGATCGGTTCATAAACAGCCGAGATTTGTTGAAAAATGTCGAATTTCTGGCTATCTTGTGTCTAAATCAAGATTCCTCAATTTTTCTGCTGGTCTTACCTGAATGTCTGCGATTCCGACAAACGCGCATTGCAATTTGAGGTTTCATCCGTAACTTGGTCGGAACGGTCAGAACCGACGAGAATCGAGGGTTTCTCAGCCAAATACAAACTTTTTTCTGAATTTTCGGAGCGGGGCAGCTGAGTGTCTGGAGCTCTGTCGAACCCACCCAAAAATTTCAGGATCGGTTCATAAACAGCCGAGATTTGTTGAAAAATGTCGAATTTCTGGCTATCTTGTCTCTGAATCAAGATTCCTCAATTTTTCTGCTGGTCTTACCTGAATGTCTGCGATTCCGACAAACGCGCATTGCAATTTAAGGTCTTATCAGTAACTTGGTCAGAACGGTCAGAACCGACGAGAATCGAGGGTTTCTCAGCCAAATACCAACTTTTTTCTGAATTTTTGGTGCGGGGCAGCTGAGTGTCCGGAGCTCTGTCGAACCCACCCAAAAATTTCAATCTCGGTTCTTGAACAGCCGAGATTTGTTGAAAAATGTCGAATTTCTGGCTATCTTGTCTCTAAATCAAGATTCCTCAATTTTTCTGCTGGTCTTACCTAAATGTCTGCGATCCCGACAAACGCGCATTGCAATTTGAGGTCTCATCCGTAACTTGGTCAGAACGGTCAGGACCGACGAGAATCGAGGGTTTCTCAGCCAAATACCAACTTTTTTCTGAATTTTTGGTGCGGGGCAGCTGAGTGTCTGGAGCTTTGTCGAACCCACCCAAAAATTTCAGGATCGGTTGATAAACAGCCGAGATTTGTTGGAAAATGTCGGATTTCTGGCTATCTTGTCTCTAAATCAAGATTCCTCAATTTTCCTGCTGGTCTTACCTGAATGTCTGCGATTCCGACGAACGCGCATTGCAATTTGAGGTTTCATCCGTAACTTGGTCAGAACGGTCAGAACCGACGAGAATCGAGGGTTTCTCAGCTAAATACCAACTTTTTTCTGAATTTTTGGTGCGGGGCAGCTGAGTGTCTGGAGCTCTGTCGAACCCACCCAAAAATTTCAGGATCGGTTCATAAACAGCCGAGATTTGTTGAAAAATGTCGAATTTCTGGCTATCTTGTCTCTGAATCAAGGTTCCTCAATTCTTCTGCTGGTCTTACCTGAATGTCTGCGATTCCGACAAACGCGCATTGCAACTTGAGGTCTTATCAGTAACTTGGTCAGAACGGTCAGAACCGACGAGAATCGAGGGTTTCTCAGCCAAATACCAACTTTTTTCTGAATTTTTGGTGCGGGGCAGCTGAGTGTCTGGAGCTCTGTCGAACCCACCCAAAAATTTCAGGATCGGTTCATAAACAGCCGAGATTTGTTGAAAAATGTCGAATTTCTGGCTATCTTGTGTCTAAATCAAGATTCCTCAATTTTTCTGCTGGTCTTACCTGAATGTCTGCGATTCCGACAAACGCGCATTGCAATTTGAGGTTTCATCCGTAACTTGGTCGGAACGGTCAGAACCGACGAGAATCGAGGGTTTCTCAGCCAAATACGAACTTTTTTCTGAATTTTCGGAGCGGGGCAGCCGAGTGTCTGGAGCCCTGTCGAACCCACCCGAAAATTTCAGGATCGGTACATAAACAGCCGAGATTTGTTGAAAAATGTCGAATTCCTGGCTATCTTGTCTCTAAATCAAGATTCCTCAATTTTTCTGCTGGTCTTACCTGAATGTCTGCAATTCCGACAAACGCGCATTGCAATTTGAGGTCTCATCCGTAACTTGGTCAGAACGGTCAGAACCGACGAGAATCGAGGGTTTCTCAGCTGAATACCAACTTTTTCTGAATTTTTGGTGCGGGGCAGCTGAGTGTCTGGAGCTCTGTCGAACCCACCCAAAAATTTCAGGATCGGTTCATAAACAGCCGAGATTTGTTGAAAAATGTCGAATTTCTGGCTATCTTGTCTCTGAATCAAGATTCCTCAATTTTTCTGCTGGTCTTACCTGAATGTCTGCGATTCCGACAAACGCGCATTGCAATTTGAGGTCTCATCCGTAACTTGGTCAGAACGGTCAGGACCGACGAGAATCGAGGGTTTCTCAGCCAAATACCAACTTTTTTCTGAATTTTTGGTGCGGGGCAGCTGAGTGTCTGGAGCTTTGTCGAACCCACCCAAAAATTTCAGGATCGGTTGATAAACAGCCGAGATTTGTTGGAAAATGTCGGATTCCTGGCTATCTTGTCTCTAAATCAAGATTCCTCAATTTTCCTGCTGGTCTTACCTGAATGTCTGCGATTCCGACGAACGCGCATTGCAATTTGAGGTTTCATCCGTAACTTGGTCAGAACGGTCAGAACCGACGAGAATCGAGGGTTTCTCAGCTAAATACCAACTTTTTTCTGAATTTTTGGTGCAGGGCAGCTGAGTGTCTGGAGCTCTGTCGAACCCACCCAAAAATTTCAGGATTGGTTCTTAAACAGCCGAGATTTGTTAAAAAATGTCGAATTTCTGGCTATCTTGTCTCTGAATCAAGATTCCTCAATTTTTCTGCTGGTCTTACCTGAATGTCTGCGATTCCGACAAACGCGCATTGCAATTTGAGGTCTTATCAGTAACTTGGTCAGAACGGTCAGAACCGACGAGAATCGAGGGTTTCTCAGCCAAATACCAACTTTTTTCTGAATTTTTGGTGCGGGGCAGCTGAGTGTCTGGAGCTGTGTCAAACCCACCCAAAAATTTCAGGATCGGTTCATAAACAGCCGAGATTTGTTGAAAAATGTCGAATTTCTGGCTATCTTGTCTCTGAATCAAGGTTCCTCAATTCTTCTGCTGGTCTCACCTGAATGTCTGCGATTCCGACAAACGCGCATTGCAATTTGAGGTCTTATCAGTAACTTGGTCAGAACGGTCAGAACCGACGAGAATCGAGGGTTTCTCAGCCAAATACCAACTTTTTTCTGAATTTTGGGTGCGGGGCAGCTGAGTGTCCGGAGCTCTGTCGAACCCACCTAAAAATTTCAGGATCGGTTAATAAACAGCCGAGATTTGTTGAAAAATGTCGAATTTTCGGCTATCTTGTCTCTGAATCAAGATTCCTCAATTTTTCTTCTGGTCTTACCTGAATGTCTGCGATTCCGACAAACGCGCATTGCGATTTGAGGTCTCATTCGTAACTTGGTCAGAACGGTCAGAACCGACGAGAATCGAGGGTTTCTCAGCCAAATACGAACTTTTTTCTGAATTTTCGGAGCGGGGCAGCCGAGTGTCTGGAGCCCTGTCGAACCCACCCAAAAATTTCAGGATCGGTTGATAAACAGCCGAGATTTGTTGAAAAATGTCGAATTTCCGGCTATCTTGTCTCTAAATCAAGATTCCTCAATTTTTCTGCTGGTCTTACCTGAATGTCTGCGATTCCGACAAACGCGCATTGCAATTTGAGGTTTCATCCGTAACTTGGTCAGAACGGTCAGAACCGACGGAAATCGAGGGTTTCTCAGCCAAATACCAATTTTTTTCTGAATTTCCAGAGCGGGGCAGCCGAGTGTCTGGAGCTCTGTCGAACCCACCCAAAAATTTCAGGATCGGTTCATAAACAGCCGAGATTTGTTGAAAAATGTCGAATTTCTGGCTATCTTGTCTCTAAATCAAGATTCCTCAATTTTTCTGCTGGTCGTACCTGAATGTCTGCGATTCCGACAAACGTGCATTGCAATTTGAGGTCTCATCCGTAACTTGGTCAGAACGGTCAGAACCGACGAGAATCGAGGGTTTCTCAGCTAAATACGAACTTTTTTCTGAATTTCCGGAGCGGGGCAGCCGAGTGTCTGGAGCCCTGTCGAACCCACCCAAAAATTTCAGGATCGGTTCATAAACAGCCGAGATTTGTTGAAAAATGTCGAATTTCTGGATATCTTGTCTCTAAATCAAGATTCCTCAATTTTTCTGCTGGTCTTACCTGAATGTCTGCGATTCCGACAAACGCGCATTGCAATTTGAGGTTTCATCCGTAACTTGGTCAGAACGGTCAGAACCGACGAGAATCGAGGGTTTCTCAGCCAAATACGAACTTTTTTTTGAATTTCCGGAGCGGGGCAGCCGAGTGTCTGGAGCCCTGTCATACCCACCCAAAAATTTCAGGATCGGTTCATAAACAGCCGAGATTTGTTGAAAAATGTCGAATTTCTGGCTATCTTGTCTCTAAATCAAGATTCCTCAATTTTTCTTCTGGTCTTACCTAAATGTCTGCGATTCCGACAAACGCGCATTGCAATTTAAGGTCTTATCCGTAACTTGGTCAGAACGGTCAGAACCGACGAGAATCGAGGGTTTCTCAGCCAAATACCAACTTTTTCGAATTTTTGGTGCGGGGCAGCTGAGTGTCTGGAGCTCTGTCGAACCCACCCAAAAATTTCAGGATCGGTTCATAAACAGCCGAGATTTGTTGAAAAATGTCGAATTTCTGGCTATCTTGTGTCTAAATCAAGATTCCTCAATTTTTCTGCTGGTCTTACCTGAATGTCTGCGATTCCGACAAACGCGCATTGCAATTTGAGGTTTCATCCGTAACTTGGTCGGAACGGTCAGAACCGACGAGAATCGAGGGTTTCTCAGCCAAATACGAACTTTTTTCTGAATTTTCGGAGCGGGGCAGCTGAGTGTCTGGAGCTCTGTCGAACCCACCCAAAAATTTCAGGATCGGTTCATAAACAGCCGAGATTTGTTGAAAAATGTCGAATTTCTGGCTATCTTGTCTCTGAATCAAGATTCCTCAATTTTTCTGCTGGTCTTACCTGAATGTCTGCGATTCCGACAAACGCGCATTGCAATTTAAGGTCTTATCAGTAACTTGGTCAGAACGGTCAGAACCGACGAGAATCGAGGGTTTCTCAGCCAAATACCAACTTTTTTCTGAATTTTTGGTGCGGGGCAGCTGAGTGTCCGGAGCTCTGTCGAACCCACCCAAAAATTTCAATCTCGGTTCTTGAACAGCCGAGATTTGTTGAAAAATGTCGAATTTCTGGCTATCTTGTCTCTAAATCAAGATTCCTCAATTTTTCTGCTGGTCTTACCTAAATGTCTGCGATCCCGACAAACCCGCATTGCAATTTGAGGTCTCATCCGTAACTTGGTCAGAACGGTCAGGACCGACGAGAATCGAGGGTTTCTCAGCCAAATACCAACTTTTTTCTGAATTTTTGGTGCGGGGCAGCTGAGTGTCTGGAGCTTTGTCGAACCCACCCAAAAATTTCAGGATCGGTTGATAAACAGCCGAGATTTGTTGGAAAATGTCGGATTTCTGGCTATCTTGTCTCTAAATCAAGATTCCTCAATTTTCCTGCTGGTCTTACCTGAATGTCTGCGATTCCGACGAACGCGCATTGCAATTTGAGGTTTCATCCGTAACTTGGTCAGAACGGTCAGAACCGACGAGAATCGAGGGTTTCTCAGCTAAATACCAACTTTTTTCTGAATTTTTGGTGCGGGGCAGCTGAGTGTCTGGAGCTCTGTCGAACCCACCCAAAAATTTCAGGATCGGTTCATAAACAGCCGAGATTTGTTGAAAAATGTCGAATTTCTGGCTATCTTGTCTCTGAATCAAGGTTCCTCAATTCTTCTGCTGGTCTTACCTGAATGTCTGCGATTCCGACAAACGCGCATTGCAATTTGAGGTCTTATCAGTAACTTGGTCAGAACGGTCAGAACCGACGAGAATCGAGGGTTTCTCAGCCAAATACCAACTTTTTTCTGAATTTTTGGTGCGGGGCAGCTGAGTGTCTGGAGCTCTGTCGAACCCACCCAAAAATTTCAGGATCGGTTCATAAACAGCCGAGATTTGTTGAAAAATGTCGAATTTCTGGCTATCTTGTGTCTAAATCAAGATTCCTCAATTTTTCTGCTGGTCTTACCTGAATGTCTGCGATTCCGACAAACGCGCATTGCAATTTGAGGTTTCATCCGTAACTTGGTCGGAACGGTCAGAACCGACGAGAATCGAGGGTTTCTCAGCCAAATACGAACTTTTTTCTGAATTTTCGGAGCGGGGCAGCCGAGTGTCTGGAGCCCTGTCGAACCCACCCGAAAATTTCAGGATCGGTACATAAACAGCCGAGATTTGTTGAAAAATGTCGAATTTCTGGCTATCTTGTCTCTAAATCAAGATTCCTCAATTTTTCTGCCGGTCTTACCTGAATGTCTGCAATTCCGACAAACGCGCATTGCAATTTGAGGTCTCATCCGTAACTTGGTCAGAACGGTCAGAACCGACGAGAATCGAGGGTTTCTCAGCTGAATACCAACTTTTTCTGAATTTTTGGTGCGGGGCAGCTGAGTGTCTGGAGCTCTGTCGAACCCACCCAAAAATTTCAGGATCGGTTCATAAACAGCCGAGATTTGTTGAAAAATGTCGAATTTCTGGCTATCTTGTCTCTGAATCAAGATTCCTCAATTTTTCTGCTGGTCTTACCTGAATGTCTGCGATTCCGACAAACGCGCATTGCAATTTGAGGTCTCATCCGTAACTTGGTCAGAACGGTCAGGACCGACGAGAATCGAGGGTTTCTCAGCCAAATACCAACTTTTTTCTGAATTTTTGGTGCGGGGCAGCTGAGTGTCTGGAGCTTTGTCGAACCCACCCAAAAATTTCAGGATCGGTTGATAAACAGCCGAGATTTGTTGGAAAATGTCGGATTCCTGGCTATCTTGTCTCTAAATCAAGATTCCTCAATTTTCCTGCTGGTCTTACCTGAATGTCTGCGATTCCGACGAACGCGCATTGCAATTTGAGGTTTCATCCGTAACTTGGTCAGAACGGTCAGAACCGACGAGAATCGAGGGTTTCTCAGCCAAATACGAACTTTTTTTTGAATTTCCGGAGCGGGGCAGCCGAGTGTCTGGAGCCCTGTCATACCCACCCAAAAATTTCAGGATCGGTTCATAAACAGCCGAGATTTGTTGAAAAATGTCGAATTTCTGGCTATCTTGTCTCTAAATCAAGATTCCTCAATTTTTCTTCTGGTCTTACCTAAATGTCTGCGATTCCGACAAACGCGCATTGCAATTTAAGGTCTTATCCGTAACTTGGTCAGAACGGTCAGAACCGACGAGAATCGAGGGTTTCTCAGCCAAATACCAACTTTTTCGAATTTTTGGTGCGGGGCAGCTGAGTGTCTGGAGCTCTGTCGAACCCACCCAAAAATTTCAGGATCGGTTCATAAACAGCCGAGATTTGTTGAAAAATGTCGAATTTCTGGCTATCTTGTGTCTAAATCAAGATTCCTCAATTTTTCTGCTGGTCTTACCTGAATGTCTGCGATTCCGACAAACGCGCATTGCAATTTGAGGTTTCATCCGTAACTTGGTCGGAACGGTCAGAACCGACGAGAATCGAGGGTTTCTCAGCCAAATACGAACTTTTTTCTGAATTTTCGGAGCGGGGCAGCTGAGTGTCTGGAGCTCTGTCGAACCCACCCAAAAATTTCAGGATCGGTTCATAAACAGCCGAGATTTGTTGAAAAATGTCGAATTTCTGGCTATCTTGTCTCTGAATCAAGATTCCTCAATTTTTCTGCTGGTCTTACCTGAATGTCTGCGATTCCGACAAACGCGCATTGCAATTTAAGGTCTTATCAGTAACTTGGTCAGAACGGTCAGAACCGACGAGAATCGAGGGTTTCTCAGCCAAATACCAACTTTTTTCTGAATTTTTGGTGCGGGGCAGCTGAGTGTCCGGAGCTCTGTCGAACCCACCCAAAAATTTCAATCTCGGTTCTTGAACAGCCGAGATTTGTTGAAAAATGTCGAATTTCTGGCTATCTTGTCTCTAAATCAAGATTCCTCAATTTTTCTGCTGGTCTTACCTAAATGTCTGCGATCCCGACAAACCCGCATTGCAATTTGAGGTCTCATCCGTAACTTGGTCAGAACGGTCAGGACCGACGAGAATCGAGGGTTTCTCAGCCAAATACCAACTTTTTTCTGAATTTTTGGTGCGGGGCAGCTGAGTGTCTGGAGCTTTGTCGAACCCACCCAAAAATTTCAGGATCGGTTGATAAACAGCCGAGATTTGTTGGAAAATGTCGGATTTCTGGCTATCTTGTCTCTAAATCAAGATTCCTCAATTTTCCTGCTGGTCTTACCTGAATGTCTGCGATTCCGACGAACGCGCATTGCAATTTGAGGTTTCATCCGTAACTTGGTCAGAACGGTCAGAACCGACGAGAATCGAGGGTTTCTCAGCTAAATACCAACTTTTTTCTGAATTTTTGGTGCGGGGCAGCTGAGTGTCTGGAGCTCTGTCGAACCCACCCAAAAATTTCAGGATCGGTTCATAAACAGCCGAGATTTGTTGAAAAATGTCGAATTTCTGGCTATCTTGTCTCTGAATCAAGGTTCCTCAATTCTTCTGCTGGTCTTACCTGAATGTCTGCGATTTCGACAAACGCGCATTGCAATTTGAGGTCTTATCAGTAACTTGGTCAGAACGGTCAGAACCGACGAGAATCGAGGGTTTCTCAGCCAAATACCAACTTTTTTCTGAATTTTTGGTGCGGGGCAGCTGAGTGTCTGGAGCTCTGTCGAACCCACCCAAAAATTTCAGGATCGGTTCATAAACAGCCGAGATTTGTTGAAAAATGTCGAATTTCTGGCTATCTTGTGTCTAAATCAAGATTCCTCAATTTTTCTGCTGGTCTTACCTGAATGTCTGCGATTCCGACAAACGCGCATTGCAATTTGAGGTTTCATCCGTAACTTGGTCGGAACGGTCAGAACCGACGAGAATCGAGGGTTTCTCAGCCAAATACGAACTTTTTTCTGAATTTTCGGAGCGGGGCAGCCGAGTGTCTGGAGCCCTGTCGAACCCACCCGAAAATTTCAGGATCGGTACATAAACAGCCGAGATTTGTTGAAAAATGTCGAATTTCTGGCTATCTTGTCTCTAAATCAAGATTCCTCAATTTTTCTGCCGGTCTTACCTGAATGTCTGCAATTCCGACAAACGCGCATTGCAATTTGAGGTCTCATCCGTAACTTGGTCAGAACGGTCAGAACCGACGAGAATCGAGGGTTTCTCAGCTGAATACCAACTTTTTCTGAATTTTTGGTGCGGGGCAGCTGAGTGTCTGGAGCTCTGTCGAACCCACCCAAAAATTTCAGGATCGGTTCATAAACAGCCGAGATTTGTTGAAAAATGTCGAATTTCTGGCTATCTTGTCTCTGAATCAAGATTCCTCAATTTTTCTGCTGGTCTTACCTGAATGTCTGCGATTCCGACAAACGCGCATTGCAATTTGAGGTCTCATCCGTAACTTGGTCAGAACGGTCAGGACCGACGAGAATCGAGGGTTTCTCAGCCAAATACCAACTTTTTTCTGAATTTTTGGTGCGGGGCAGCTGAGTGTCTGGAGCTTTGTCGAACCCACCCAAAAATTTCAGGATCGGTTGATAAACAGCCGAGATTTGTTGGAAAATGTCGGATTCCTGGCTATCTTGTCTCTAAATCAAGATTCCTCAATTTTCCTGCTGGTCTTACCTGAATGTCTGCGATTCCGACGAACGCGCATTGCAATTTGAGGTTTCATCCGTAACTTGGTCAGAACGGTCAGAACCGACGAGAATCGAGGGTTTCTCAGCTAAATACCAACTTTTTTCTGAATTTTTGGTGCGAGGCAGCTGAGTGTCTGGAGCTCTGTCGAACCCACCCAAAAATTTCAGGATCGGTTCATAAACAGCCGAGATTTGTTGAAAAATGTCGAATTTCTGGCTATCTTGTCTCTAAATCGAGATTCCTCAATTTTTCTGCTGGTCTTACCTGAATGTCTGCGATTCCGACAAACGCGCATTGCAATTTGAGGTTTCATCCGTAACTTGGTCCGAACGGTCAGAACCGACGAGAATCGAGGGTTTCTCAGCTAAATACGAACTTTTTCCTGAATTTTCGGAGCGGGGCAGCCGAGTGTCCGGAGCCCTGTCGAACCCACCCAAAAATTTCAGGATCGGTTCATAAACAGCCGAGATTTGTTGAAAAATGTCGAATTTCTGGCTATCTTGTCTCTAAATCAAGATTCCTCAATTTTTCTTCTGGTCTTACCTGAATGTCTGCGATTCCAACAAACGCGCATTGCAATTTGAGGTCTCATCCGTAACTTGGTCAGAACGGTCAGAACCGACGAGAATCGAGGGTTTCTCAGCCAAATACGAACTTTTTTCTGAATTTTCGGAGCGGGGCAGCCGAGTGTCTGGAGCTCTGTCGAACCCACCCAAAAATTTCAGGATCGGTTCATAAACAGCCGAGATTTGTTGAAAAATGTCGAATTTCTGGCTATCTTGTCTCTTAATCAAGATTCCTCAATTTTTCTGCTGGTCTTACCTAAATGTCTGCGATTCCGACAAACGCGCATTGCAATTTGAGGTCTCATCCGTAACTTGGTACGAACGGTCAGAACCGACGAGAATCGAGGGTTACTCAGCCAAATACCAACTTTTTCTTAATTTTTGGTGCGGGGCAGCTGAGTGTCTGGAGCTCTGTCAAACCCACCCGAAAATTTCAGGATCGGTTCATAAACAGCCGAGATTTGTTGAAAAATGTCGAATTTCTGGCTATCTTGTCTCTAAATCGAGATTCCTCAATTTTTCTGCTGGTCTTACCTGAATGTCTGCGATTCCGACAAACGCGCATTGCAATTTGAGGTTTCATCCGTAACTTGGTCAGAACGGTCAGAACCGACGAGAATCGAGGGTTTCTCAGCTAAATACGAACTTTTTCCTGAATTTTCGGAGCGGGGCAGCCGAGTGTCCGGAGCCCTGTCGAACCCACCCAAAAATTTCAGGATCGGTTCATAAACAGCCGAGATTTGTTGAAAAATGTCGAATTTCTGGCTATCTTGTCTCTAAATCAAGATTCCTCAATTTTTCTGCTGGTCTTACCCGAATGTCTGCGATTTCGACAAACGCGCATTGCAATTCAAGGTTTCATCCGTAACTTGGTCAGAACGGTCAGAACCGACGAGAATCGAGGGTTTCTCAGCCAAATACGAACTTTTTTCTGAATATTCGGAGCGGGGCAGCCGAGTGTCTGGAGCCCTGTCGAACCCACCCAAAAATTTCGTGATCGGTTCATAAACAGCCGAGATTTGTTGAAAAATGTCGAATTTCTGGCTATCTTGTCTCTAAATTAAGATTCCTCAATTTTTCTGCTGGTCGTACCTGAATGTCTGCGATTCCGACAAACGCGCATTGCAATTTGAGGTTTCATCCGTAACTTGGTCAGAACGGTCAGAACCGACGAGAATCGAGGGTTTCTCAGCTAAATACGAACTTTTTTCTGAATTTTCGGAGCGGGGCAGCCGAGTGTCCGGAGCCCTGTCGAACCCACCCAAAAATTTCAGGATCGGTTCATAAACAGCCGAGATTTGTTGAAAAATGTCGAATTTCTGGCTATCTTGTCTCTAAATCAAGATTCCTCAATTTTTCTTCTGGTCTTACCTGAATGTCTGCGATTCCAACAAACCCGCATTGCAATTTGAGGTCTCATCCGTAACTTGGTCAGAACGGTCAGAACCAACGAGAATCGAGGGTTTCTCAGCCAAATACTAACTTTTTCCTGAATTTTTGGTGCGGGGCAGCTGAGTGTCTGGAGCTTTGTCGAACCCACCCAAAAATTTCGGGATCGGTGCATAAACAGCCGAGATTTGTTGAAAAATGTCGAATTTCTGGCTATCTTGTCTCTAAATCAAGATTCCTCAATTTTTCTGCTGGTCTTACCTGAATGTCTGCGATTCCGACAAACGCGCATTGCAATTTGAGGTCTCATCCGTAACTTGGTACGAACGGTCAGAACCGACGAGAATCGAGGGTTTCTCAGCCAAATACCAACTTTTTGCTGAATTTTTGGTGCGGGGCAGCTGAGTGTCTGGAGCTTTGTCGAACCCACCCAAAAATTTCAGGATCGGTTTATAAACAGCCGAGATTTGTTGAAAAATGTCGAATTTCTGGCTATCTTGTCTCTAAATCAAGATTCCTCAATTTTTCTGCTGGTCTTACCTGAATGTCTGCGATTCCAACAAACGCGCATTGCAATTTGAGGTCTCATCCGTAACTTGGTCAGAACGGTCAGAACCGACGAGAATCGAGGGTTTCTCAGCCAAATACGAACTTTTTTCTGAATTTTCGGAGCGGGGCAGCCGAGTGTCTGGAGCTCTGTCGAACCCACCCAAAAATTTCAGGATCGGTTCATAAACAGCCGAGATTTGTTGAAAAATGTCGAATTTCTGGCTATCTTGTCTCTAAATCAAGATTCCTCAATTTTTCTTCTGGTCTTACCTGAATGTCTGCGATTCCGACAAACGCGCATTGCAATTTGAGGTCTCATCCGTAACTTGGTCAGAACGGTCAGAACCGACGAGAATCGAGGGTTTCTCAGCCAAATACGAACTTTTTTCTGAATATTCGGAGCGGGGCAGCCGAGTGTCTGGAGCCCTGTCGAACCCACCCAAAAATTTCAGGATCGGTTGATAAACAGCCGAGATTTGTTGAAAAATGTCGAATTTCCGGCTATCTTGTCTCTAAATCAAGATTCCTTAATTTTTCTGCTGGTCTTACCTGAATGTCTGCGATTCCGACAAACGCGCATTGCAATTTGAGGTTTCATCCGTAACTTGGTCAGAACGGTCAGAACCGACGAGAATCGAGGGTTTCTCAGCTAAATACGAACTTTTTTCTGAATTACCGGAGCGGGGCAGCCGAGTGTCCGGAGCCCTGTCGAACCCACCCAAAAATTTCAGGATCGGTTCATAAACAGCCGAGATTTGTTGAAAAATGTCGAATTTCTGGCTATCTTGTCTCTAAATCAAGATTCCTCAATTTTTCTTCTGGTCTTACCTGAATGTCTGCGATTCCGACAAACCCGCATTGCAATTTGAGGTCTCATCCGTAACTTGGTCAGAACGGTCAGAACCAACGAGAATCGAGGGTTTCTCAGCCAAATACTAACTTTTTCCTGAATTTTTGGTGCGGGGCAGCTGAGTGTCTGGAGCTTTGTCGAACCCACCCAAAAATTTCGGGATCGGTGCATAAACAGCCGAGATTTGTTGAAAAATGTCGAATTTCTGGCTATCTTGTCTCTAAATCAAGATTCCTCAATTTTTCTGCTGGTCTTACCTGAATGTCTGCGATTCCGACAAACGCGCATTGCAATTTGAGGTCTCATCCGTAACTTGGTACGAACGGTCAGAACCGACGAGAATCGAGGGTTTCTCAGCCAAATACCAACTTTTTGCTGAATTTTTGGTGCGGGGCAGCTGAGTGTCTGGAGCTTTGTCGAACCCACCCAAAAATTTCAGGATCGGTTTATAAACAGCCGAGATTTGTTGAAAAATGTCGAATTTCTGGCTATCTTGTCTCTAAATCAAGATTCCTCAATTTTTCTGCTGGTCTTACCTGAATGTCTGCGATTCCAACAAACGCGCATTGCAATTTGAGGTCTCATCCGTAACTTGGTCAGAACGGTCAGAACCGACGAGAATCGAGGGTTTCTCAGCCAAATACGGACTTTTTTCTGAATTTTTGGAGCGGGGCAGCCGAGTGTCTGGAGCTCTGTCGAACCCACCCAAAAATTTCAGGATCGGTTCATAAACAGCCGAGATTTGTTGAAAAATGTCGAATTTCTGGCTATCTTGTCTCTTAATCAAGATTCCTCAATTTTTCTGCTGGTCTTACCTAAATGTCTGCGATTCCGACAAACGCGCATTGCAATTTGAGGTCTCATCCGTAACTTGGTACGAACGGTCAGAACCGACGAGAATCGAGGGTTACTCAGCCAAATACCAACTTTTTCTTAATTTTTGGTGCGGGGCAGCTGAGTGTCTGGAGCTCTGTCAAACCCACCCGAAAATTTCAGGATCGGTTCATAAACAGCCGAGATTTGTTGAAAAATGTCGAATTTCTGGCTATCTTGTCTCTAAATCGAGATTCCTCAATTTTTCTGCTGGTCTTACCTGAATGTCTGCGATTCCGACAAACGCGCATTGCAATTTGAGGTTTCATCCGTAACTTGGTCAGAACGGTCAGAACCGACGAGAATCGAGGGTTTCTCAGCTAAATACGAACTTTTTCCTGAACTTTCGGAGCGGGGCAGCCGAGTGTCCGGAGCCCTGTCGAACCCACCCAAAAATTTCAGGATCGGTTCATAAACAGCCGAGATTTGTTGAAAAATGTCGAATTTCTGGCTATCTTGTCTCTAAATCAAGATTCCTCAATTTTTCTTCTGGTCTTACCTGAATGTCTGCGATTCCGACAAACGCGCATTGCAATTTGAGGTCTCATCCGTAACTTGGTCAGAACGGTCAGAACCGACGAGAATCGAGGGTTTCTCAGCCAAATACGAACTTTTTTCTGAATATTCGGAGCGGGGCAGCCGAGTGTCTGGAGCCCTGTCGAACCCACCCAAAAATTCCAGGATCGGTTGATAAACAGCCGAGATTTGTTGAAAAATGTCGAATTTCCGGCTATCTTGTCTCTAAATCAAGATTCCTTAATTTTTCTGCTGGTCTTACCTGAATGTCTGCGATTCCGACAAACGCGCATTGCAATTTGAGGTTTCATCCGTAACTTGGTCAGAACGGTCAGAACCGACGAGAATCGAGGGTTTCTCAGCTAAATACGAACTTTTTTCTGAATTTTCGGAGCGGGGCAGCCGAGTGTCCGGAGCCCTGTCGAACCCACCCAAAAATTTCAGGATCGGTTCATAAACAGCCGAGATTTGTTGAAAAATGTCGAATTTCTGGCTATCTTGTCTCTAAATCAAGATTCCTCAATTTTTCTTCTGGTCTTACCTGAATGTCTGCGATTCCGACAAACCCGCATTGCAATTTGAGGTCTCATCCGTAACTTGGTCAGAACGGTCAGAACCAACGAGAATCGAGGGTTTCTCAGCCAAATACTAACTTTTTCCTGAATTTTTGGTGCGGGGCAGCTGAGTGTCTGGAGCTTTGTCGAACCCACCCAAAAATTTCGGGATCGGTGCATAAACAGCCGAGATTTGTTGAAAAATGTCGAATTTCTGGCTATCTTGTCTCTAAATCAAGATTCCTCAATTTTTCTGCTGGTCTTACCTGAATGTCTGCGATTCCGACAAACGCGCATTGCAATTTGAGGTCTCATCCGTAACTTGGTACGAACGGTCAGAACCGACGAGAATCGAGGGTTTCTCAGCCAAATACCAACTTTTTGCTGAATTTTTGGTGCGGGGCAGCTGAGTGTCTGGAGCTTTGTCGAACCCCACCCAAAAATTTCAGGATCGGTTTATAAACAGCCGAGATTTGTTGAAAAATGTCGAATTTCTGGCTATCTTGTCTCTAAATCGAGATTCCTCAATTTTTTTGCTGGTCTTACCTGAATGTCTGCGATTCCGACAAACGCGCATTGCAATTTGAGGTTTCATCCGTAACTTGGTCAGAACGGTCAGAACCGACGAGAATCGAGGGTTTCTCACCCAAATACGAACTTTTTTCTGAATTTTCGGAGCGGGGCAGCCGAGTGTCTGGAGCCCTGTCGAACCCACCCAAAAATTTCAGGATCGGTTCATAAACAGCCGAGATTTGTTGAAAAATGTCAAATTTCTAGCTATCTTGTCTCTAAATCAAGATTCCTCAATTTTTCTGCTGGTCTTACCTGAATGTCTGCGATTCCGACAAACGCGCATTGCAATTTGAGGTCTCATCCGTAACTTGGTCAGAACGGTCAGAACCAACGAGAATCGAGGGTTTCTCAGCCAAATACCAACTTTTTCCTGAATTTTTGGTGCGGGGCAGCTGAGTGTCTGGAGCTTTGTCGAACCCACCCAAAAATTTCAGGATCGGTTTATAAACAGCCGAGATTTGTTGAAAAATGTCGAATTTCTGGCTATCTTGTCTCTTAATCAAGATTCCTCAATTTTTCTGCTGGTCTTGCCTGAATGTCTGCGATTCCGACAAACGAGCATTGCAATTTGAGGTCTCATCCGTAACTTGGTCAGAACGGTCAGAACCGACGAGAATCGAGGGTTTCTCAGCCAAATACCAACTTCTTTCTTAATTTTTGGTGCGGGGCAGCTGAGTGTCTGGAGCTTTGTTTAACCCACCCGAAAATTTCAGGATCGGTTCATAAACAGCCGAGATTTGTTGAAAAATGTCGAATTTCTGGCTATCTTGTCTCTAAATCAAGATTCCTCAATTTTTCTGCTGGTCTTACCTGAATGTCTGCGATTCCGACAAACGCGCAATGCAATTTGAGGTCTCATCCGTAACTTGGTCAGAACGGTCAGAACCAACGAGAATCGAGGGTTTCTCAGCCAAATACCAACTTTTTCCTGAATTTTTGGTGCGGGGCAGCTGAGTGTCTGAAGCTCTGTCGAACCGACCCAAAAATTTCAGGATCGGTTTATAAACAGCCGAGATTTGTTGAAAAATGTCAAATTTCTGGCTATCTTGTCTCTAAATCAAGATTCTTCAATTTTTTTGCTGGTCTTACCTGAATGTCTGCGATTCCAACAAACGCGCATTGCAATTTGAGGTCTCATCCGTAACTTGGTCAGAACGGTCAGAACCGACGAGAATCGAGGGTTTCCCAGCCAAATACGAACTTTTTTCTGAATTTTCGGAGCGGGGCAGCCGAGTGTCTGGAGCTCTGTCGAACCCACCCAAAAATTTCAGGATCGGTTCATAAACAGCCGAGATTTGTTGAAAAATGTCGAATTTCTGGCTATCTTGTCTCTAAATCAAGATTCCTCAATTTTTCTGCTGGTCTTACCTGAATGTCTGCGATTCCGACAAACGCGCATTGCAATTTGAGGTTTCATCCGTAACTTGGTCAGAACGGTCAGAACCGACGAGAATCGAGGGTTTCTCAGCCAAATACCAACTTTTTTCTGAATTTTTGGTGCGGGGCAGCTGAGTGTCTGGAGCTCTGTCGAACCCACCCAAAAATTTCAGGATCGGTTCATAAACAGCCGAGATTTGTTGAAAAATGTCGAATTTCTGGCTATCTTGTCTCTAAATCAAGATTCCTCAATTCTTCTGCTGGTCTTACCTGAATGTCCGCGATTCCGACAAACGCGCAATGCAATTTGAGGTCTCATCCGTAACTTGGTCAGAACGTTCAGAACCGACGAGAATCGAGGGTTTCTCAGCCAAATACGAACTTTTTTCTGAATTTTCGGTGCGGGGCAGCCAAGTGTCTGGAGCCCTGTCGAACCCACCTAAGAATTTCAGGGTCGGTTCATAAACAGCCGAGATTTGTTGAAAAATGTCGAATTTCTGGCTATCTTGTCTCTAAATCAAGATTCCTCAATTTTTCTGCTGGTCTTACCTGAATGTCTGCGATTCCGACAAACGCGCATTGCAACTTGAGGTTTCATCCGTAACTTGGTCAGAACGGTCAGAACCGACGAGAATCGAGGGTTTCTCAGCCAAATACGAACTTTTTTCTGAATTTTCGGTGCGGGGCAGCCGAGTGTCTGGAGCCCTGTCGAACCCACCCAAAAATTTCAGGATCGGTTCATAAACAGCCGAGATTTGTTGAAAAATGTCGAATTTCTGGCTATCTTGTCTCTAAATCAAGATTCCTCAATTTTTCTGCTGGTCTTACCTGAATGTCTGCGATTCTGACGAACGCGCATTGCAATTTGAGGTTTCATCCGTAACTTGGTCAGAACGGTCAGAACCGACGAGAATCGAGGGTTTCTCAGCCAAATACCAACTTTTTTCCGAATTTTTGGTGCGGGGCAGCTGAGTGTCTGGAGCTCTGTCGAACCCACCCAAAAATTTCAGGATCGGTTCATAAACAGCCGAGATTCGTTGAAAAATGTCGAATTTCTGGCTATCTTGTGTCTAAATCAAGATTCCTCAATTTTTCTGCTGGTCTCACCTGAATGTCTGCGATTCCGACAAACGCGCATTGCAATTTGAGGTTTCATCCGTAACTTGGTCAGAACGGTCAGAACCGACGAGAATCGAGGGTTCCTCAGCCAAATACGAACTTTTTTCTGAATTTTCGGAGCGGGTCAGCCGAGTGTCTGGAGCCCTGTCGAACCCACCCGAAAATTTCAGGATCGGTTCATAAACAGCCGAGATTTGTTGAAAAATGTCGAATTTCTGGCTATCTTGTCTCTAAATCGAGATTCCTCAATTTTTCTGCTGGTCTCACCTGAATGTCTGCGATTCTGACGAACGCGCATTGCAATTTGAGGTTTCATCCGTAACTTGGTCAGAACGGTCAGAACAGACAAGAATCGAGGGTTTCTCAGCCAAATACCAACTTTTTTCCGAATTTTTGGTGCGGGGCAGCTGAGTGTCTGGAGCTCTGTCGAACCCACCCAAAAATTTCAGGATCGGTTCATAAACAGCCGAGATTTGTTAAAAAATGTCGAATTTCTGGCTATCTTGTGTCTAAATCAAGATTCCTCAATTTTTCTGCTGGTCTTACCTGAATGTCTGCGATTCCGACAAACGCGCATTGCAATTTGAGGTTTCATCCGTAACTTGGTCAGAACGGTCAGAACCGACGAGAATCGAGGGTTTCTCAGCCAAATACGAACTTTTTTCTGAATTTTCGGAGCGGGGCAGCCGAGTGTCTGGAGCCCTGTCGAACCCACCCGAAAATTTCAGGATCGGTTCATAAACAGCCGAGATTTGTTGAAAAATGTCGAATTTCTGGCTATCTTGTCTCTAAATCAAGATTCCTCAATTTTTCTGCTGGTCTTACCTGAATGTCTGCGATTCCGACAAACGCGCATTGCAATTTGAGGTTTCATTCGTAACTTGGACAGAACGGTCAGAACCGACGAGAATCGAGGGTTTCTCAGCCAAATACCAACTTTTTTCCGAATTTTTGGTGCGGGGCAGCTGAGTGTCTGAAGCTCTGTCGAACCCGGCCAAAAATTTCAGGATCGGTTCATAAACAGCCGAGATTTGTTGAAAAATGTCGAATTTCTGGCTATCTTGTGTCTAAATCAAGATTCCTCAATTTTTCTGCTGGTCTTACCTGAATGTCTGCGATTCCGACAAACGCGCATTGCAATTTGAGGTTTCATCCGTAACTTGGTCAGAACGGTCAGAACCGACGAGAATCGAGGGTTCCTCAGCCAAATACCAACTTTTTTCTGAATTTTCGGTGCAGGGCAGCCGAGTGTCTGGAGCCCTGTCGAACCCACCCAAAAATTTCAGGATCGGTTCATAAACAGCCGAGATTTGTTGGAAAATGTCGAATTTCTGGCTATCTTGTCTCTAAATCAAGATTCCTCAATTCTTCTGCTGGTCTTACCTGAATGTCCGCGATTCCGACAAACGCGCAATGCAATTTGAGGTCTCATCCGTAACTTGGTCAGAACGGTCAGAACCGACGAGAATCGAGGGTTTCTCAGCCAAATACGAACTTTTTTCTGAATTTTCGGTGCGAGGCAGCCAAGTGTCTGGAGCCCTGTCGAACCCACCTAAGAATTTCAGGGTCGGTTCATAAACAGCCGAGATTTGTTGAAAAATGTCGAATTTCTAGCTATCTTGTCTCTAAATCAAGATTCCTCAATTTTTCTGCTGGTCTTACCTGAATGTCTGCGATTCCGACAAACGCGCATTGCAACTTGAGGTTTCATCCGTAACTTGGTCAGAACGGTCAGAACCGACGAGAATCGAGGGTTTCTCAGCCAAATACGAACTTTTTTCTGAATTTTCGGTGCGGGGCAGCCGAGTGTCTGGAGCCCTGTCGAACCCTCCCAAAAATTTCAGGATCGGTTTATAAACAGCCGAGATTTGTTGAAAAATGTCGAATTTCTGGCTATCTTGTCTCTAAATCAAGATTCCTCAATTTTTCTGCTGGTCTTACCTGAATGTCTGCGATTCTGACAAACGCGCATTGCAATTTGAGGTTTCATCCGTAACTTGGTCAGAACGGTCAGAACCGACGAGAATCGAGGGTTTCTCAGCCAGATAACAACTTTTTTCCGAATTTTTGGTGCGGGGCAGCTGAGTGTCTGGAGCTCTGTCGAACCCACCCAAAAATTTCAGGATCGGTTCATAAACAGCCGAGATTTGTTGAAAAATGTCGAATTTCTGGCTATCTTGTGTCTAAATCAAGATTCCTCAATTTTTCTGCTGGTCTTACCTGAATGTCTGCGATTCCGACAAACGCGCATTGCAATTTGAGGTTTCATCCGTAACTTGGTCAGAACGGTCAGAACCGACGAGAATCGAGGGTTTCTCAGCCAAATACGAACTTTTTTCTGAATTTTCGGAGCGGGGCAGCCGAGTGTCTGGAGCCCTGTCGAACCCACCCGAAAATTTCAGGATCGGTTCATAAACAGCCGAGATTTGTTGAAAAATGTCGAATTTCT
Organism: Diprion similis; assembly: GCF_021155765.1. Lineage (NCBI taxonomy): Eukaryota > Metazoa > Arthropoda > Insecta > Hymenoptera > Diprionidae > Diprion > Diprion similis. The sequence goes on from NC_060117.1 coordinate 10,211,156, forward strand.
GGCTATCTTGTCTATAAATCAAGATTCCTCAATTTTTCTGCTGGTCTTACCTGAATGTCTGCGATTCTGACGAACGCGCATTGCAATTTGAGGTTTCATCCGTAACTTGGTCAGAACGGTCAGAACCGACGAGAATCGAGGGTTTCTCAGCCAAATACCAACTTTTTTCCGAATTTTTGGTGCGGGGCAGCTGAGTGTCTGGAGCTCTGTCGAACCCACCCAAAAATTTCAGGATCGGTTCATAAACAGCCGAGATTTGTTGAAAAATGTCGAATTCCTGGCTATCTTGTGTCTAAATCAAGATTCCTCAATTTTTCTGCTGGTCTTACCTGAATGTCTGCGATTTCGACGGACGCGCATTGCAATTTGAGGTTTCATCCGTAACTTGGTCAGAACGGTCAGAACCGACGAGAATCGAGGGTTTCTCAGCCAAATACGAACTTTTTTCTGAATTTTCGGAGCGGGGCAGCCGAGTGTCTGGAGCCCTGTCGAACCCACCCGAAAATTTCAGGATCGGTTCATAAACAGCCGAGATTTGTTGAAAAATGTCGAATTTCTGGCTATCTTGTCTCTAAATCAAGATTCCTCAATTTTTCTGCTGGTCTTACCTGAATGTCTGCGATTCCGACAAACGCGCATTGCAATTTGAGGTTTCATCCGTAACTTGGACAGAACGGTCAGAACCGACGAGAATCGAGGGTTTCTCAGCCAAATACCAACTTTTTTCCGAATTTTTGGTGCGGGGCAGCTGAGTGTCTGAAGCTCTGTCGAACCCGGCCAAAAATTTCAGGATCGGTTCATAAACAGCCGAGATTTGTTGAAAAATGTCGAATCTCTGGCTATCTTGTCTCTAAATCAAGATTCCTCAATTTTTCTGCTGGTCTTACCTGAATGTCTGCGATTCCGACAAACGCGCATTGCAATTTGAGGTTTCATCCGTAACTTGGACAGAACGGTCAGAACCGACGAGAATCGAGGGTTTCTCAGCCAAATACCAACTTTTTTCCGAATTTTTGGTGCGGGGCAGCTGAGTGTCTGAAGCTCTGTCGAACCCGGCCAAAAATTTCAGGATCGGTTCATAAACAGCCGAGATTTGTTGAAAAATGTCGAATCTCTGGCTATCTTGTGTCTAAATCAAGATTCCTCAATTTTTTTGCTGGTCTTACCTGAATGTCTGCGATTCCGACAAACGCGCATTGCAATTTGAGGTTTCATCCGTAACTTGGTCAGAACGGTCAGAACCGACGAGAATCGAGGGTTTCTCAGCCAAATACGAACTTTTTACTGAATTTTTGGTGCGGGGCAGCCGAGTGTCTGGAGCCCTGTCGAACCCACCCAAAAATTTCAGGATCGGTTCATAAACAGCCGAGATTTGTTGAAAAATGTCGAATTTCTGGCTATCTTGTCTCTAAATCAAGATTCCTCAATTTTTCTGCTGGTCTTACCTGAATGTCTGCGATTCCGACAAACGCGCATTGCAATTTGAGGTTTCATCCGTACCTTGGTCAGAACGGTCAGAACCGACGAGAATCGAGGGTTTCTCAGCCAAATACGAACTTTTTTCTGAATTTTCGGAGCGGGGCAGCCGAGTGTCTGGAGCCCTGTCGAACCCACCCGAAAATTTCAGGATCGGTTCATAAACAGCCGAGATTTGTTGAAAAATGTCGAATTTCTGGCTATCTTGTCTCTAAATCAAGATTCCTCAATTTTTCTGCTGGTCTTACCTGAATGTCTGCGATTCCGACGAACGCGCATTGCAATTTGAGGTTTCATCCGTAACTTGATCAGAACGGTCAGAACCGACGAGAATCGAGGGTTTCTCAGCCAAATACGAACTTTTTTCTGAATTTTCGGTGCGGAGCAGCCCAGTGTCTGGAGCCCTGTCGAACCCACCCAAAAATTTCAGGATCGGTTCATAAACAGCCGAGATTTGTTGAAAAATGTCGAATTTCTGGCTATCTTGTCTCTAAATCAAGATTCCTCAATTTTTCTGCTGGTCTTACCTGAATGTCTGCGATTCCGACAAACGCGCATTGCAATTTGAGGTCTCATCCGTAACTTGGTCAGAACGGTCAGAACCGACGAGAATCGAGGGTTTCTCAGCCAAATACCAACTTTTTTCTGAATTTTTGGTGCGGGGCAGCTGAGTGTCTGGAGCTCTGTCGAACCCACCCAAAAATTTCAGGATCGGTTCATAAACAGCCGAGATTTGTTGAAAAATGTCGAATTTCTGGCTATCTTGTCTCTAAATCAAGATTCCTCAATTCTTCTGCTGGTCTTACCTGAATGTCCGCGATTCCGACAAACGCGCAATGCAATTTGAGGTCTCATCCGTAACTTGGTCAGAACGGTCAGAACCGACGAGAATCGAGGGTTTCTCAGCCAAATACGAATTTTTTCCTGAATTTTCGGTGCGGGGCAGCCAAGTGTCTGGAGCCCTGTCGAACCCACCTAAGAATTTCAGGGTCGGTTCATAAACAGCCGAGATTTGTTGAAAAATGTCGAATTTCTGGCTATCTTGTCTCTAAATCAAGATTCCTCAATTTTTCTGCTGGTCTTACCTGAATGTCTGCGATTCCGACAAACGCGCATTGCAATTTGAGGTTTCATCCGTAACTTGGTCAGAACGGTCAGAACCGACGAGAATCGAGGGTTTCTCAGCCAAATACGAACTTTTTTCTGAATTTTCGGAGCGGGGCAGCCGAGTGTCTGGAGCCCTGTCGAACCCACCCGAAAATTTCAGGATCGGTTCATAAACAGCCGAGATTTGTTGAAAAATGTCGAATTTCTGGCTATCTTGTCTCTAAATCAAGATTCCTCAATTTTTCTGCTGGTCTTACCTGAATGTCTGCGATTCCGACGAACGCGCATTGCAATTTGAGGTTTCATCCGTAACTTGATCAGAACGGTCAGAACCGACGAGAATCGAGGGTTTCTCAGCCAAATACGAACTTTTTTCTGAATTTTCGGTGCGGAGCAGCCCAGTGTCTGGAGCCCTGTCGAACCCACCCAAAAATTTCAGGATCGGTTCATAAACAGCCGAGATTTGTTGAAAAATGTCGAATTTCTGGCTATCTTGTCTCTAAATCAAGATTCCTCAATTTTTCTGCTGGTCTTACCTGAATGTCTGCGATTCCGACAAACGCGCATTGCAATTTGAGGTCTCATCCGTAACTTGGTCAGAACGGTCAGAACCGACGAGAATCGAGGGTTTCTCAGCCAAATACCAACTTTTTTCTGAATTTTTGGTGCGGGGCAGCTGAGTGTCTGGAGCTCTGTCGAACCCACCCAAAAATTTCAGGATCGGTTCATAAACAGCCGAGATTTGTTGAAAAATGTCGAATTTCTGGCTATCTTGTCTCTAAATCAAGATTCCTCAATTCTTCTGCTGGTCTTACCTGAATGTCCGCGATTCCGACAAACGCGCAATGCAATTTGAGGTCTCATCCGTAACTTGGTCAGAACGGTCAAAACCGACGAGAATCGAGGGTTTCTCAGCCAAATACGAACTTTTTCCTGAATTTTCGGTGCGGGGCAGCCAAGTGTCTGGAGCCCTGTCGAACCCACCTAAGAATTTCAGGGTCGGTTCATAAACAGCCGAGATTTGTTGAAAAATGTCGAATTTCTGGCTATCTTGTCTCTAAATCAAGATTCCTCAATTTTTCTGCTGGTCTTACCTGAATGTCTGCGATTCCGACAAACGCGCATTGCAACTTGAGGTTTCATCCGTAACTTGGTCAGAACGGTCAGAACCGACGAGAATCGAGGGTTTCTCAGCCAAATACGAACATTTTTCTGAATTTTCGGTGCGGGGCAGCCGAGTGTCTGGAGCCCTGTCGAACCCACCCAAAAATTTCAGGATCGGTTCATAAACAGCCGAGATTTGTTGAAAAATGTCGAATTTCTGGCTATCTTGTCTCTAAATCAAGATTCCTCAATTTTTCTGCTGGTCTTACCTGAATGTCTGCGATTCTGACGAACGCGCATTGCAATTTGAGGTTTCATCCGTAACTTGGTCAGAACGGTCAGAACCGACGAGAATCAAGGGTTTCTCAGCCAAATACGAACTTTTTTCTGAATTTTCGGAGCGGGGCAGCCGAGTGTCTGGAGCCCTGTCGAACCCACCCGAAAATTTCAGGATCGGTTCATAAACAGCCGAGATTTGTTGAAAAATGTCGAATTTCTGGCTATCTTGTCTATAAATCAAGATTCCTCAATTTTTCTGCTGGTCTTACCTGAATGTCTGCGATTCTGACAAACGCGCATTGCAATTTGAGGTTTCATCCGTAACTTGGTCAGAACGGTCAGAACCGACGAGAATCGAGGGTTTCTCAGCCAAATACCAACTTTTTTCTGAATTTTCGGTGCGGAGCAGCCCAGTGTCTGGAGCCCTGTCGAACCCACCCAAAAATTTCAGGATCGGTTCATAAACAGCCGAGATTTGTTGAAAAATGTCGAATTTCTGGCTATCTTGTCTCTAAATCAAGATTCCTCAATTTTTCTGCTGGTCTTACCTGAATGTCTGCGATTCCGACAAACGCGCATTGCAATTTGAGGTCTCATCCGTAACTTGGTCAGAACGGTCAGAACCGACGAGAATCGAGGGTTTCTCAGCCAAATACCAACTTTTTTCTGAATTTTTGGTGCGGGGCAGCTGAGTGTCTGGAGCTCTGTCGAACCCACCCAAAAATTTCAGGATCGGTTCATAAACAGCCGAGATTTGTTGAAAAATGTCGAATTTCTGGCTATCTTGTCTCTAAATCAAGATTCCTCAATTCTTCTGCTGGTCTTACCTGAATGTCCGCGATTTCGACGGACGCGCATTGCAATTTGAGGTTTCATCCGTAACTTGGTCAGAACGGTCAGAACCGACGAGAATCGAGGGTTTCTCAGCCAAATACGAACTTTTTTCTGAATTTTCGGAGCGGGGCAGCCGAGTGTCTGGAGCCCTGTCGAACCCACCCGAAAATTTCAGGATCGGTTCATAAACAGCCGAGATTTGTTGAAAAATGTCGAATTTCTGGCTATCTTGTCTCTAAATCAAGATTCCTCAATTTTTCTGCTGGTCTTACCTGAATGTCTGCGATTCCGACAAACGCGCATTGCAATTTGAGGTTTCATCCGTAACTTGGACAGAACGGTCAGAACCGACGAGAATCGAGGGTTTCTCAGCCAAATACCAACTTTTTTCCGAATTTTTGGTGCGGGGCAGCTGAGTGTCTGAAGCTCTGTCGAACCCGGCCAAAAATTTCAGGATCGGTTCATAAACAGCCGAGATTTGTTGAAAAATGTCGAATCTCTGGCTATCTTGTCTCTAAATCAAGATTCCTCAATTTTTCTGCTGGTCTTACCTGAATGTCTGCGATTCCGACAAACGCGCATTGCAATTTGAGGTTTCATCCGTAACTTGGACAGAACGGTCAGAACCGACGAGAATCGAGGGTTTCTCAGCCAAATACCAACTTTTTTCCGAATTTTTGGTGCGGGGCAGCTGAGTGTCTGAAGCTCTGTCGAACCCGGCCAAAAATTTCAGGATCGGTTCATAAACAGCCGAGATTTGTTGAAAAATGTCGAATCTCTGGCTATCTTGTGTCTAAATCAAGATTCCTCAATTTTTTTGCTGGTCTTACCTGAATGTCTGCGATTCCGACAAACGCGCATTGCAATTTGAGGTTTCATCCGTAACTTGGTCAGAACGGTCAGAACCGACGAGAATCGAGGGTTTCTCAGCCAAATACGAACTTTTTACTGAATTTTTGGTGCGGGGCAGCCGAGTGTCTGGAGCCCTGTCGAACCCACCCAAAAATTTCAGGATCGGTTCATAAACAGCCGAGATTTGTTGAAAAATGTCGAATTTCTGGCTATCTTGTCTCTAAATCAAGATTCCTCAATTTTTCTGCTGGTCTTACCTGAATGTCTGCGATTCCGACAAACGCGCATTGCAATTTGAGGTTTCATCCGTACCTTGGTCAGAACGGTCAGAACCGACGAGAATCGAGGGTTTCTCAGCCAAATACGAACTTTTTTCTGAATTTTCGGAGCGGGGCAGCCGAGTGTCTGGAGCCCTGTCGAACCCACCCGAAAATTTCAGGATCGGTTCATAAACAGCCGAGATTTGTTGAAAAATGTCGAATTTCTGGCTATCTTGTCTCTAAATCAAGATTCCTCAATTTTTCTGCTGGTCTTACCTGAATGTCTGCGATTCCGACGAACGCGCATTGCAATTTGAGGTTTCATCCGTAACTTGATCAGAACGGTCAGAACCGACGAGAATCGAGGGTTTCTCAGCCAAATACGAACTTTTTTCTGAATTTTCGGTGCGGAGCAGCCCAGTGTCTGGAGCCCTGTCGAACCCACCCAAAAATTTCAGGATCGGTTCATAAACAGCCGAGATTTGTTGAAAAATGTCGAATTTCTGGCTATCTTGTCTCTAAATCAAGATTCCTCAATTTTTCTGCTGGTCTTACCTGAATGTCTGCGATTCCGACAAACGCGCATTGCAATTTGAGGTCTCATCCGTAACTTGGTCAGAACGGTCAGAACCGACGAGAATCGAGGGTTTCTCAGCCAAATACCAACTTTTTTCTGAATTTTTGGTGCGGGGCAGCTGAGTGTCTGGAGCTCTGTCGAACCCACCCAAAAATTTCAGGATCGGTTCATAAACAGCCGAGATTTGTTGAAAAATGTCGAATTTCTGGCTATCTTGTCTCTAAATCAAGATTCCTCAATTCTTCTGCTGGTCTTACCTGAATGTCCGCGATTCCGACAAACGCGCAATGCAATTTGAGGTCTCATCCGTAACTTGGTCAGAACGGTCAGAACCGACGAGAATCGAGGGTTTCTCAGCCAAATACGAATTTTTTCCTGAATTTTCGGTGCGGGGCAGCCAAGTGTCTGGAGCCCTGTCGAACCCACCTAAGAATTTCAGGGTCGGTTCATAAACAGCCGAGATTTGTTGAAAAATGTCGAATTTCTGGCTATCTTGTCTCTAAATCAAGATTCCTCAATTTTTCTGCTGGTCTTACCTGAATGTCTGCGATTCCGACAAACGCGCATTGCAATTTGAGGTTTCATCCGTAACTTGGTCAGAACGGTCAGAACCGACGAGAATCGAGGGTTTCTCAGCCAAATACGAACTTTTTTCTGAATTTTCGGAGCGGGGCAGCCGAGTGTCTGGAGCCCTGTCGAACCCACCCGAAAATTTCAGGATCGGTTCATAAACAGCCGAGATTTGTTGAAAAATGTCGAATTTCTGGCTATCTTGTCTCTAAATCAAGATTCCTCAATTTTTCTGCTGGTCTTACCTGAATGTCTGCGATTCCGACGAACGCGCATTGCAATTTGAGGTTTCATCCGTAACTTGATCAGAACGGTCAGAACCGACGAGAATCGAGGGTTTCTCAGCCAAATACGAACTTTTTTCTGAATTTTCGGTGCGGAGCAGCCCAGTGTCTGGAGCCCTGTCGAACCCACCCAAAAATTTCAGGATCGGTTCATAAACAGCCGAGATTTGTTGAAAAATGTCGAATTTCTGGCTATCTTGTCTCTAAATCAAGATTCCTCAATTTTTCTGCTGGTCTTACCTGAATGTCTGCGATTCCGACAAACGCGCATTGCAATTTGAGGTCTCATCCGTAACTTGGTCAGAACGGTCAGAACCGACGAGAATCGAGGGTTTCTCAGCCAAATACCAACTTTTTTCTGAATTTTTGTTGCGGGGCAGCTGAGTGTCTGGAGCTCTGTCGAACCCACCCAAAAATTTCAGGATCGGTTCATAAACAGCCGAGATTTGTTGAAAAATGTCGAATTTCTGGCTATCTTGTCTCTAAATCAAGATTCCTCAATTCTTCTGCTGGTCTTACCTGAATGTCCGCGATTCCGACAAACGCGCAATGCAATTTGAGGTCTCATCCGTAACTTGGTCAGAACGGTCAGAACCGACGAGAATCGAGGGTTTCTCAGCCAAATACGAACTTTTTCCTGAATTTTCGGTGCGGGGCAGCCAAGTGTCTGGAGCCCTGTCGAACCCACCTAAGAATTTCAGGGTCGGTTCATAAACAGCCGAGATTTGTTGAAAAATGTCGAATTTCTGGCTATCTTGTCTCTAAATCAAGATTCCTCAATTTTTCTGCTGGTCTTACCTGAATGTCTGCGATTCCGACAAACGCGCATTGCAACTTGAGGTTTCATCCGTAACTTGGTCAGAACGGTCAGAACCGACGAGAATCGAGGGTTTCTCAGCCAAATACGAACATTTTTCTGAATTTTCGGTGCGGGGCAGCCGAGTGTCTGGAGCCCTGTCGAACCCACCCAAAAATTTCAGGATCGGTTCATAAACAGCCGAGATTTGTTGAAAAATGTCGAATTTCTGGCTATCTTGTCTCTAAATCAAGATTCCTCAATTTTTCTGCTGGTCTTACCTGAATGTCTGCGATTCTGACGAACGCGCATTGCAATTTGAGGTTTCATCCGTAACTTGGTCAGAACGGTCAGAACCGACGAGAATCAAGGGTTTCTCAGCCAAATACGAACTTTTTTCTGAATTTTCGGAGCGGGGCAGCCGAGTGTCTGGAGCCCTGTCGAACCCACCCGAAAATTTCAGGATCGGTTCATAAACAGCCGAGATTTGTTGAAAAATGTCGAATTTCTGGCTATCTTGTCTATAAATCAAGATTCCTCAATTTTTCTGCTGGTCTTACCTGAATGTCTGCGATTCTGACAAACGCGCATTGCAATTTGAGGTTTCATCCGTAACTTGGTCAGAACGGTCAGAACCGACGAGAATCGAGGGTTTCTCAGCCAAATACCAACTTTTTTCTGAATTTTCGGTGCGGAGCAGCCCAGTGTCTGGAGCCCTGTCGAACCCACCCAAAAATTTCAGGATCGGTTCATAAACAGCCGAGATTTGTTGAAAAATGTCGAATTTCTGGCTATCTTGTCTCTAAATCAAGATTCCTCAATTTTTCTGCTGGTCTTACCTGAATGTCTGCGATTCCGACAAACGCGCATTGCAATTTGAGGTCTCATCCGTAACTTGGTCAGAACGGTCAGAACCGACGAGAATCGAGGGTTTCTCAGCCAAATACCAACTTTTTTCTGAATTTTTGGTGCGGGGCAGCTGAGTGTCTGGAGCTCTGTCGAACCCACCCAAAAATTTCAGGATCGGTTCATAAACAGCCGAGATTTGTTGAAAAATGTCGAATTTCTGGCTATCTTGTCTCTAAATCAAGATTCCTCAATTCTTCTGCTGGTCTTACCTGAATGTCCGCGATTCCGACAAACGCGCAATGCAATTTGAGGTCTCATCCGTAACTTGGTCAGAACGGTCAGAACCGACGAGAATCGAGGGTTTCTCAGCCAAATACGAACTTTTTCCTGAATTTTCGGTGCGGGGCAGCCAAGTGTCTGGAGCCCTGTCGAACCCACCTAAGAATTTCAGGGTCGGTTCATAAACAGCCGAGATTTGTTGAAAAATGTCGAATTTCTGGCTATCTTGTCTCTAAATCAAGATTCCTCAATTCTTCTGCTGGTCTTACCTGAATGTCCGCGATTCCGACAAACGCGCAATGCAATTTGAGGTCTCATCCGTAACTTGGTCAGAACGGTCAGAACCGACGAGAATCGAGGGTTTCTCAGCCAAATACGAACTTTTTCCTGAATTTTCGGTGCGGGGCAGCCAAGTGTCTGGAGCCCTGTCGAACCCACCTAAGAATTTCAGGGTCGGTTCATAAACAGCCGAGATTTGTTGAAAAATGTCGAATTTCTGGCTATCTTGTCTCTAAATCAAGATTCCTCAATTTTTCTGCTGGTCTTACCTGAATGTCTGCGATTCCGACAAACGCGCATTGCAACTTGAGGTTTCATCCGTAACTTGGTCAGAACGGTCAGAACCGACGAGAATCGAGGGTTTCTCAGCCAAATACGAACATTTTTCTGAATTTTCGGTGCGGGGCAGCCGAGTGTCTGGAGCCCTGTCGAACCCACCCAAAAATTTCAGGATCGGTTCATAAACAGCCGAGATTTGTTGAAAAATGTCGAATTTCTGGCTATCTTGTCTCTAAATCAAGATTCCTCAATTTTTCTGCTGGTCTTACCTGAATGTCTGCGATTCTGACGAACGCGCATTGCAATTTGAGGTTTCATCCGTAACTTGGTCAGAACGGTCAGAACCGACGAGAATCAAGGGTTTCTCAGCCAAATACGAACTTTTTTCTGAATTTTCGGAGCGGGGCAGCCGAGTGTCTGGAGCCCTGTCGAACCCACCCGAAAATTTCAGGATCGGTTCATAAACAGCCGAGATTTGTTGAAAAATGTCGAATTTCTGGCTATCTTGTCTATAAATCAAGATTCCTCAATTTTTCTGCTGGTCTTACCTGAATGTCTGCGATTCTGACAAACGCGCATTGCAATTTGAGGTTTCATCCGTAACTTGGTCAGAACGGTCAGAACCGACGAGAATCGAGGGTTTCTCAGCCAAATACCAACTTTTTTCCGAATTTTTGGTGCGAGGCAGCTGAGTGTCTGGAGCTCTGTCGAACCCACCCAAAAATTTCAGGATCGGTTCATAAACAGCCGAGATTTGTTGAAAAATGTCGAATTTCTGGCCATCTTGTGTCTAAATCAAGATTCCTCAATTTTTCTGCTGGTCTTACCTGAATGTCTGCGATTTCGACGGACGCGCATTGCAATTTGAGGTTTCATCCGTAACTTGGTCAGAACGGTCAGAACCGACGAGAATCGAGGGTTTCTCAGCCAAATACGAACTTTTCTCTGAATTTTCGGAGCGGGGCAGCCGAGTGTCTGGAGCCCTGTCGAACCCACCCGAAAATTTCAGGATCGGTTCATAAACAGCCGAGATTTGTTGAAAAATGTCGAATTTCTGGCTATCTTGTCTCTAAATCAAGATTCCTCAATTTTTCTGCTGGTCTTACCTGAATGTCTGCGATTCCGACAAACGCGCATTGCAATTTGAGGTTTCATCCGTAACTTGGTCAGAACGGTCAGAACCGACGAGAATCGAGGGTTTCTCAGCCAAATACGAACTTTTTTCTGAATTTTCGGAGCGGGGCAGCCGAGTGTCTGGAGCCCTGTCGAACCCACCCGAAAATTTCAGGATCGGTTCATAAACAGCCGAGATTTGTTGAAAAATGTCGAATTTCTGGCTATCTTGTCTCTAAATCAAGATTCCTCAATTTTTCTGCTGGTCTTACCTGAATGTCTGCGATTCCGACGAACGCGCATTGCAATTTGAGGTTTCATCCGTAACTTGATCAGAACGGTCAGAACCGACGAGAATCGAGGGTTTCTCAGCCAAATACGAACTTTTTTCTGAATTTTCGGTGCGGAGCAGCCCAGTGTCTGGAGCCCTGTCGAACCCACCCAAAAATTTCAGGATCGGTTCATAAACAGCCGAGATTTGTTGAAAAATGTCGAATTTCTGGCTATCTTGTCTCTAAATCAAGATTCCTCAATTTTTCTGCTGGTCTTACCTGAATGTCTGCGATTCCGACAAACGCGCATTGCAATTTGAGGTCTCATCCGTAACTTGGTCAGAACGGTCAGAACCGACGAG